>NC_045426.1:508374483-508700317 GCF_902635505.1 Sarcophilus harrisii
TGTTCCTACCTTGGATTTTCCCTGAAAACATTACAAAAATGTTTTTAAAATAAGCAGCTACTCTATACCAGGCACAATGCTTAGTCCTTTACAAATATTATCTCATTTGATCCTTACAACACTTCTGTGAGTAGATGTGATAATCCCCATTTTACAGATGAGGAAACTGAGGAAGTCAGAGGTTAAGTGGGATCACAGAGCTAAAGTGTAAAGTAACATTTGAACTAAAGTCTTTTTAACTCTGTATTCAGAGTTCTGTTCTCTACACAGAATATACTTCATTTTTTTTCTCTATGAGATCTCCCTTGGTAGTAGCAGAACAAGTAATTTGTGTCCAGGACTCTAAAGAAGAGGTAAAATGGCCCTCAAGCTAACTCTACAGCAAACAAAAGAGAAAATTCGTTTGATTCAAGCAGAAAATACAAAACACAAAATGCCCTCACACGAAATCATAAACAGCCAAAACTCTCCCTCTCTCTGGTAAGCCTCTTTATAAGTCCATAGTGACTCCAGTTTCCATAACACTGCATAAGGGTTTGTTTCTCTCTCTCTCTCTCTCTCTCTCTCTCTCTCTCTCTCTCTCTCTCTCTCTCTCTCTGTCTCTCTGTCTCTCTCTCTCTCTTTCTCTCTCTCTCTCCCAGAGAAAACTCACCAATTTAATAAAAATCAATTCACCTGGAGTTGTGAATGAATCCAATAATTCTGGGGAGCAATTTGGAATTGTACCCAAAGGGCTATAAATCTGTGCATACTCTTTGACCCAGCAGTGTTCCTACCAGCCCTGTATCCCAAAGAGATCTTAAAAGAGGGAAAAGGCCCCATATGAAAAAGCTTTGTGGCAGTCCTTTTTGTAGTGGCAAAAAACTGGAAACTTGAGTGGATGCCCATCAGTTGGAGAATGGCTGAATAAATTGTGATATATGAATGTTATGGAATATTATTGTTCTATAAGAAACGATGAGCTTGATGATTTCAGAAAAGTCCTGGAAAGAATTACATTGACTAATGCTAAGTAAAATGAGCAGAACCAAGAGAATAATATGCACAGTAACAAGACAATTGTGTGATGATCAACTGTGATGGACTTGGCTCTTTTCAACAATGAAGTAATTCCAACAGATTTGAGATGGAAAGTGCCATCCATAACCAGAGAGAATTATGGAGATTGAGAATGGATCAAAGCATAATATTTTTACCTTTTTTGGTGTTTGTTTGCTGGGTTTTTTTTTCCCTTTTGACCTGATTTTTCGTACACAGCCTGATGAATATGGAAATATGTCAAAGATTACACATGTTTAACCTATATTAGATTGCATGCTGTCTTGGGGAGGGAAGAGGAGATAGGAAAAAACACATGGAACAAAAGATTTTGCAAAGGCAAAAATACTATTAAAACTTTTTAAAAATTTAAAAATCAATTCACTTATTCCTTTGAGAAACTCCTTATGTTCCTAGAGACTCAAATAATTATTCAGTTTTATAAATTACTCTGCATTTGAGGTTTCCTTAACAACTAAAGAAAAAAGCAAGTTACTAGAGCTGATTCTTTTCATTCCTAGACTCAGGAGAGTACTGGGAATTATTTTTAACTACTATTTCCAAAATGAAAGTATAGGTAGGCATAATATATTTTAAAATTGAGTTTCATTATTAAAATTTTCTTCATCACTTAAGAAATTGACAAAATAATAGATCAAACCCTAATTTGTAGCATTTGCTGATTTTGATGTGCAAAAATACTTACAATGGCTCTCTGGGGTGTTGGAGCTAACTCTGGCATACCCCTGCCCAAAACTCTATAGTCTGGATAACTTATAGTACTTATAAAACAAGTCTGGAATTGTTTTCCCTCAATTTAATTCTGTCTTAAGAGTTTGATTCCAGCTCCTGCTAGATTTTGAATCTTTTCCTTTTGGATTAGGGTCCTAGAATTTCTCTAAATATCCAGGAAATGCACAGTTTTACCATGGCCATTCCATTACTACTAACTTGGATTCCTATAGCTTCTGGTTTAGTCTAGGAATGCCCTGATTTTGCTTCCATTTACTACATGTCTGAGGCTCAGTGAATCCTGCTTTTCTAGAACCTATAATTTTCTGGACATGGTTCACAGATACTTAGGCTTTTCCAATGAGATGAGTTCAAATATCAGCATGTAGTTTTCTCTCTTATCTTTCAGCTCTTGTTCTCTCCATTTCCATCTAAGCAATGACTTTTAAAGACCTAGTCCAAAAGCATGACTAAGTCACCTTCAAATGTGTCATTTAGAAGAGTTGTTTCCATATTTTATAGGGAGACATTTCAAAACTAAAAATAATTTGTGGTGGCAACTTTTACATATTACTTAGAGACATCATTAAAGTCAACTATGATTTATAACAAGGAACTATGATAATAATTCCCTATAATTAGTTTTTACAGTATATAGGCTATTCTATTAAATCCTTACATTTATTTTTAAGTATATGGCTTTAGCGACACTTCTTTTGTTCAGCTGAAGAATTTTGAACATAACTGAAACATCCATTTATGGATGCATCTTCAAGCCTAATTATTTTGTTTTACAGGAACTGTGTAATAAGCAGGGACATCAGGTCCATAGCACAGTGATTCTTATGTATTTATGGCACCTTTGACACACAATCTATCTTCATTTCTACACTTTTTTAAAATGTGGGAAAATTAAACTTAATAAGTATAGAAGTTGTGCACTGGCAAAAAAGAAAGAATTAGCTGTCATCATTAAACTATTTATCACTTATTGTTCTCTATAGAACTACATTGGGATTCTCATCACAGTATGAACTGGTTTTCTTATTGAGTTCTAATGATGTGCCCATCATTTCAAAACTAATCTCAAAAGATTGAAATTAAGGGGGCAGAAACAGTTCATCTTAAACACAGTTTAGTAATCACAAGCATTTCCTCTCCCTCTAAGTTGTTATCTAGATAACAATTATTTTTACCCTTTGAAAATCTCTTAATATTAATTGAAATTTACTCTTTACAGGTGATAGAAACAAGATACAGAAAAAACATCTTTGGATATGGTCACTGAGTGGATTCCTTTTGTTACAGGGATATTGGCTTCCTTTTTCAAGGTATGAGGTGGTGTGTCAAAGAAAATAGATTATTGTTCATAAAGAGAAAAAAACTTGTAGAATTTATTGAATTTTTAAAAGCAAGTATTATGAATTGGGCTCTTTTTGTTTTCTGCTTTCTGTATGTGTGAGGAAATATTCTTCACAGAGGGTATTTAAATTCAGAATTTTTTTTAAAGAAAATATTCTCTCAGTGAAAAAGCACATACAAAAGGCATAGATGACCAAAACGTCTCATTTCTTTTTCTTTCCCCATTTTTCTTCTAGATCTCTTTTAAGATATTTTAATTTCTTCTAGGAGAGCCTTATGTAATGGGGACCAATTATATCACCCTTTGGGGCTTCATCTGGAAACAATCTGCTTTTAGTCTCCTCAGGGTTTGAAATCTGTTCTTCTCTTTCATCATAGAAACTGTCTATAGTTAGAGTTCTCTTTGCCTTTTTATTCTTTTTTTTTAAAGTTGGGATTTGCTTTTAGGGCAAGGGAGGTTTTCCAAGCCTCCTCTACAGGCAGCAAGAAGCGCAGTGCCTGCACTGGGTCAATGCTGACTCACTCCCAGTGCTGGGTGGGTGTGGCCAGGTCCCCTGAGATTCTGGCATTTTGGGGTTCACTCTTCACCTTTTGTGTTTGTGTTGGATGTTTTATAACTTCTCTGCTGATCTACTGGCTTACTACCAGGGCAGAGTAGCCAACACTGTGGCCATAGATTCTCCACTGCACAGAGTCTGTACCATCCAGTGAAGATATGACCTTCCCCAGGTCTGCACAGCGTGTGCTGGCATCCTATGCCTTGCCTCTTTCTGTGCCCGACCAAAACAGACCTTTTCTGACGATCTTCAAAATTATCTTCTGCTATTAACTTGCTGCACTCCCAATATTTGTGAATTCTTCCTGTCTAGAATTAATTCAAAAGCTGAATTTGTTAATTAGTTGAGGGTCCAAGGAGAAGATCAAAAAAAAGTGTGTGTCCTCTTTGGCCATCTTGGCTCCACCCCACCGTCTCATTTCTTAACACCTAATTTTCTTATGACTATATGAGAGAGGATTTTGAGGACTGATAGCTGAGAAATCCTGATAGCTAGAACTTCATTAGTGAATTTGCAACAGTTATATGTTGCCAGTTTGTGACATGTGTGGCAGAGATATGAGTTTTGGTTTCCTCACCCTAAGAAGACCCTACTTTGAGGTAGGAATCAAAGACCACACAATGCAAAGAATATATACACTGAGACTGTAAAATGGAGCAATAGGAATTAAGACTTTTTTTTTTGCTGCATGAAAAGAGCTGAGTCCAGGCAAGCCTAGATAAGTTGATGGCTCACAGAAAAATAGTTCAAGCTGACAAAAGAGCTTAGATCCTGCAGAGTCCACCTGCATAGTTGACTGAAAAAAGACATATCTTTCTGCATCTGAGAACTAAATTAATTAAAGAAAGACTTCACAGAGGCAGCTTAATGGCACAGTGGATAGAGTCAGGAGTCAAGTCAGGAGTCAGGAAGAGTTGAGTTCATAATTCTAACTCAGACATTTGCTAGTTGGGTAACTCTGGTGGGTCATTTACTCTCTTTCAGTTTCTTCTGCAAAAGTGAGAAAATAATAGTATCCATTTCACTGAGTTGTTGTGAGGATAAAATGAAATAACATGTAAAGTGCTTGCAAACTTAATGTACTATGTAAATGTTAGTTATCATCATCTTTATGACTGGGAGCTAATTGGAAGAAGAATCATTTGCTGCTTAATAGAGATAACTAGAGAAAGAAGAAGATAAAACTCTTATCTTCTCTTTTACTGATACCTATGGTTTGAGAGAGGGAAACCCCTCAGAAGCTTGCCTTTAATTTTGCTACCACTTACAGCTTGAGAGGCCTCTAAGCCCCATCAAAAGAACAGATCTGAATAGCTCTGCAGACCCCAAACTTGTCCAAAGGGTGACTTCTGGTCCTAAAAGGTGACTTTTTGGTCAGTAAGGAGACCATGACTCTCAAAGCCCGTAGTCTAGATTTGCCCTGGGCTTGTGGTTTTCCCTACTTCCTGCCTTGGTTTCTGTAAATTTAAACTCATTCTTCCCTAGGGACATTTTGTACGAGGTTGGTGGAAGAATGTGACCTAGAATTATGGATAGATTGTTACATGATTATTCTTGTTTTGCTTTCTATTTGGTAAATGTTTTTGATTAAGAATTATTGGTTTCATGTTGATTAATTTGTTAAATGGGAAGCATACTAATTGGAGCTAAAGAGCTAAAGTGATGAGTAAAAGACATATAGCTCCCAGGCACCAGCATTACTATTAAGACCCTGAGAGTAAGTTGCAGCAGTGTATCACTCCTACTTTAGATCTTCTGAACTGCTAACAAGAATGCAGATTGAAATGAGTGAGTTAACTTAGAAAGGGAATGCTTAGAGAGAGAGGGAATGACTTGTTGCTCCTACACTACCCACTATATGTGCAAAATAAAATACTTTTAAAAATTCTTTGTAAAAATCTAATAGTATTAATCTGGCATGGCTTTTTTTTTTCTTTTTTGCTAAACTCATACTGGCTTTTTTGTAATCACTTTGTTCTTCACTAGATGGTCACTAACCATCTCTTTAATAAGCCATTCTAGGATTTTCCTAGGAATTAGAATGAACTTCACAGGGCTATTGTTGTAAAATCTACTTTTTTAAAAAATTGGGATATTTCCAATCCTGCTATACTTTTTTTCCCCATTCTCCATGACTTTACAGATATTACTGACAATGATTTAGCAATCTACCAGTTTTTTTTCAATTCCTGAAAATTTAGTTAATCTTGGCCAAGTTACCTGAATTCATCAAATGTAACTGGGAACTCTTTTCTTTAAAAAAAAATTTAATACTAACTTTTTATGTTCACAATACATGCAAAGATAGTTTTTATCATTCACCTTTGCAAAATTGTGTGTTCCACATTTTTCTCCTTCCCTTCCCTATAAAGCAAGTAATCTAAAATAAACGTGCAATTCTTCTAAATATATTTCCACATTTATCACACTGCACAAGAAAAATCAGATCAAAAAGGGGAAAAAACGAGAAAAAAAATCAAGCAAGCAAACAAAAAAGGTGAAAAAAATATGTTGTGCTTCACATTCAGTCCCCATAGTCATCCTTCTGGGTGCAGATGGCTCTCTTCCTCACAAGTCTGTTGGAATTGTCCTGAATCACCTCATTGTAGAAAAGAGTCTAGGTGGTGCAGTGGATAGAGCACTAGTCCTGAAGTCAGTAGGATCTGAGTTCAAATGTGATCTCAGACACTTAATAATTACTAGCTGTGTGACCCTGGGCAAGTCACAACCCTAGTTGCTTCAGCAAAAAAGACTACGAAGAAGAAAAGAGCCAAGTTCATCAGAGTTGATCATCACATAATCCTGTTGTTGCTATGTACAGTGTTCTCTTGATTCTGCTCATTTCACTTAGCATCAGTTCATGTAGATCTCTTCAGGCCTCTCTGAAATCATCCTGCTGATTGTTTCTTATAGAACAATAATATTCCATAACATTCATATACTATAACTTATTCAGCTATTCCCCAACTGATGGCCATCCATTCAGTTTCCAATTCCTTTGGGCACTCTTTTTCAATGGGAAGAAGTGGAATCTTCAAGAGTGGGAAAATGAATTTTTTAATTGAAAAAAAAAAACAACAAAACCAAAATTAAAATTAAATGTTTAGAATGTCAGGTATTCTGCATTTGTTTGTGATCTTTGTTCCCTAGAGCATACTTATTCTTGTTATTGTCTTGTATATATATGACAAAAGTTAAAACATATTAATTTCTTTCATGTCAGACACTTTCTTGCCTCTAGGATAAAATAAAAACTCACTTAGGAATTTAAAGCCCTTGGCAACTTGTAGGTTTCCAGTTTTTAGTCATATTACTTTCCTTCATAGATAAACATTCTTTGTTATAGTAAAACTGACTATCTGTTTTCTCTCTATCTGTTTCTATATATCTATATTGCATTATCTCTTCCCTGTCCTTATAAAAGATGATTCCCCCAGGTCTGAAATGCATTTATTCTTCACTTTTGCCTGGAAGATTCCTTAATGTCCTTCAAAACATACTTTGTCTTACACAAAGCCTTTTCTGATTCCCTCTAGTTGTTTTTCCTACCTAAATTTAGTTTCTCTTACTTTATGCAAATTTTGTATTTATTTGTGTATACAGCATATCTGATGTATCAGAACATAAGATTTTTAGGAACAGTTTTTTAGTCTTTTTATATATATATTATATATATAATATATATTATAATATAATTATATAACATAATATATAATAAATAATAATATAATATAATACACAATAATATGATAATTATTATATAATTATATAATATTATGTAACATAATATTATATATAATATATTATAATATAAAAAGTATTATATTTAATTTATATAATCTTTTTATAAGTAGGAACTTAATAAATGTTTGTTGAACTGAAATAAGTGAGATTTCCATGTAATATAAAAAATGGACATTCTAGTACCTTACCATATTTTTGTACAGTTTAACTTGCCCTTTTCTCCAAGTATGCGTAACATCCAAAGACAGAAAATGGATTGTTCAATTGGAAAATGAAAAAGAGGATAAAGGAAAGAAGGAAAAGGAGATTAAGAGTATTTGAAATAGGGCAAAAAAAAAAAAATCTTCAGCCATTCAATAGTGAAAGCTGTTCTCCTTCAATCCCCATCTGAAATACATGTAGTAATGACTTCTTTTCCCATGACATATCAGAGAAGCCAAATAAGAGACACTCCTATTTCAATTTACAGGACTAGAGAATTTGGATGACTCCTAATTCCCTAATATCTCATTCATTCCCATAGAACACAGTGTCTTCAAGAACATTCAGGACATGAGTTGAGAAACCTTGCCTGTGAGCAGAGTTTAGGCAAGTCCTAGATAACCTTGTCTATTTCCCCATAAATGAGAGATTCTTATTCTGAGGTTCTTATTTGTTTTTACATATTTCTTGGTTTTTTAAACAATTAATAAGTATAGTTCCTTTAATGTGAATATTATACTATAAAAAACTACTTTATTATTTATTAATACTGTCTGAACTTAGGTTTATGTGGCTGGAAAATTGTCTAACCCAAAAACTTACTAGGGAGGTCAGGATGACTTCACACATACTCCAAGGAAGCTGAATAGCTCTAAGGAATGCTTAAATACTACCCATTGCTTATTTTGGGTTTGCTCGGGTCTTGTTTTTAGATCCACTCAAAGCTTGTATTTTAGGTTCCCCATTTAAACTGACTTATGTGTTGATAGACTTCTCAAGAACCAGTTCTCTGAAGACATTAGGCAAATGTCCTTAGGACCTTATCAAAACTACTACTAATATAACCTCCTAGGTAATAATGATAATAGTAATAAACAAATTTCCAGAGATTGGAAAGGGAACCACACTGTGTTTTCAGCTCTTTCCCTAGCAAATGATCAAAAAAATTTCTTTATAAAACCATTTTAGATTTGGGGGTTCATTCTCATGACTAACATCCTACAGATTTGTTAAACACAAATCAGCAAAAAACTACTAGCATACTCTAAATTTCTTCTGTTTTTATATTTTAGTCATAATGTATTTTATTACAATTTTTATTTCTGAGGTGGAGCCAAAATGACAGTACAGGCAAGGACTTGCTGGAGCTTACCCCCAAATCCTTCCAAATATCTTTAAATAATTACACTAAACAATTTTTAGAGTGTCAGAACCCATACAAAGATGGGAGTCAAACAATTTTCCAACCAAACACAACTTGTAAGATCAAAGAGAAAGATGTCTTGCAACAGGGAGGGAGTGCAGCATAGCCTTAGTCCCAGTAAACAGAGGCCCTAGGGCCTCTGAATCAGTGGCAGTAGAGTCATTTTTCCAGACCTCTCAGCTCACAGATACCAAAGACAACGTAGAAAGTCAGCAGGGAAGACTTGTCACACTAGGATGAGAGGGGAGCCCCAGCAAACCAGGAGTGGGCCTTAAAAAGGCCTTGTAGTCTGCAGTCTTGGCAGTCACAGAGCCAGCAGAGGTAGCAGCAGCAGCAGGGGGAGTGGCTTCTGCAAGTGTCAGCCCATAGACCTCCTTACTCGAACAGCTGGTCAGAAAGAGATTGTGGATCTCTTTACTAACTCCGAGGCAAGACTCTGTTGCTTTGAACATACTCAAACAGGATACAGTTCTGGCTCATAGTCCCAGGGCAAGGAAGAACATAGCCCATTAGAACTTACAGCCAGAGTGGTTAATGGACCCTCATAATTCCAGGCAGAAAAAAAATGTTTGTGGTCACAGACCAAAGCATAGTCCAGAAGAGTAGTAAATATACTTTTCCTTGAATCAATCCACTTTGGAAGAACTGAAAACTCATAGGTGCCTAGAAGGATCTCTGAAAACAGTTGTACAAAATCCCTGAAGCTTGAGACTTGCACCCTCCACCCTGGAAACAGAGACCTACTTTAACAGAGTTAAAAGCAGAGAAATAGGCTGGGAAAATGAGCAAACAACAGAAAAAAATTTTGACCATAGAAAGTTACTGTGGAACAAGGAAGATACTATGGACAAGGAAGATAAAAACACACACTCAGAAGAAGATAAAAAAGTCAAAGCTCCCATATCCAAAGCCTCTGAGAAAAATAAGGATTGGCCTAAGAGCCAGGGAAAAAGTTCAAGAGGGATTTAGAAAATCAAGTAAAAGAAGTAGAGAAAAAACTGGAAAGATAAATGAGTGGTGCAAAAGGAAATGCAAAAAGCTAATGATCAGAATGTCTTAAAAAGTAAAATTGGTCAAATGAGAAAGGAGGTACAAAAGCTCACTGAGGAAAATAATTCTTTGAAAATTAGAATTAAGTAAAGGGAAATTGATGACTTTATGAGAAATGAAGATACAATAAAACAAAATCAAAAGAATGGAAAAATAGAAAACAATGTGAACTATCTCAGTAGAAAAACAACTAAACTGGAAAATAGATCTAGGAGAAATAATTCAAAAATTATTGGTCTTCCTGAAAACCATGAGCAAAAAAAGAGTCTAGAAATAATTTTTCAAGAAATTATCAAGGAAAACAGCCCTTTTATTCTAGAACCAAAGGGCAAAAAGAAATTGAAAGAATCCACTGATCACCTCCTGAAAGGTGATCTCAAGATGAAAACTCCTAGGAATATTATAGCCAAATTCCAGAACTCCCAATCAAAGAGAAAATGTTGGAAGCATACAGAAAGAAACAATCCATGTATAGTGGAGCCATACTCAGAGTAACACAAGATTTAGCAGCTTCTAAAGTGAAGAATCAGAGGAGGACTTGTAATGTCATATTCCAGAGGGCAATGGAGCTAGGATTACAAAAAAGAATCACCTACCCAACAAAACTGAGTATGATCCTTCAGGGGAAAAGGTGGATATTCAATGAAATAGAGGCTTTCAAGCATTCATGATGAAAAGACCAGAGCTGATTAGAAAATTTGACTTAACTTACACGAACTGATGCTGAGTGAAATGAGCAGGACCAGGAGATCATTATATACTTCAACAACAATACTAGATGATGACCAGTTCTGATGGATCAGGCCATCCTCAGCAACGAGATCAACCAAATCATTTCTAATGGAGCAGTAATGAACTGAACTAGCTATACCCAGAAAAAGAACTCTGGGAGATGACTAAAAACCATTACATTGAATTCCCAATCCCTATATTTATGCACACATGCATTTTTGATTTCCTTCACAAGCTAATTGTACAATAATTCAGAGTCTGATTCTTTTTGTACAGTAAAATAATGTTTTGGTCATGTATACTTATTGTGTATCTAAGTTATATTTTAATATATTTAACATCTACTGGTCATCCTGCCATTTAGGGGAGGGGGTGGGGGGGTAAGAGGTGAAAAATTGGAACAAGAGGTTTGGCAATTGTTAATGCTGTAAAGTTACCCATGTATATATCCTGTAAATAAAAGGCTATTAAATAAAAAAAAATTTGACTTAAATATAGAACTCAGGAGAAGCAGAAGGGGAGTAATCAGAAATGAGAAATCATAAGGGACTGACAGTTAATCAGATTATATTCCTATGTGGGAGGATGATCCTTGTAGCTCATTATTATGGCAATTAAAAGGAGTATATAGAGACAAAGGCACAGGTGTAAGTCGAATATGAAGGGATAACATCTTTAAAAAATTATAAAATTAAGGGGTGAGAGAGGGGAGAAAGGAAAAGAAAGAAGTGGAATGGTATACATTATTGATTATAAAAAAGAGGCAAGAAAAAGTTTTTTCAATGTAGGGGAAGAGGAGGAAGTGAGGGGGAAGGTTCACTCATTCCTTACTCTCATCAGAATTGGCTCAAAGAGGAAATAACATAAATATTGAAAGTAGTATAGAAAAATCTCACTCTGCAGGAAAGTAGAAGAAGGAATATGAGAAGGGGGAGAGGGTGACAGAAGAGAGGGCATATTGAGGGAGGGGATAGTTAGAAGCAAAACATTTTTGAGGAGGGTTAGGATTAAAAGAGAGAGAGGATAGATTAAACATGGGAAAATACAGTTAGCAATAGTCATTCTGAAAAGAATTTTGAAGTAAGTTTCTCTGATGAAGATCTCATTTCTCAAATGTCTAGATTGTTCAGTCAAATTTATAAAAAAGAGCCATTCCTCAATTAATAAATGATTAAAAGATGTGAACAATTTCCAGATGAACTAATCAAGCTATATATAGCCATATATGAAAAAAAATACTCTTACTAAAATTAAAACAATCCTGAAATATTCTGCCGTAACTATTAGATTGGGTAATGGGCCAGAAAAGAAAAATGAAAAATATTGGAGGCAATGTGGGGAAAATGAGACATTAATGTTGGTGGAATTGAGAATGGATTCAATTGTTTTGTAGGGCAGTTTTGAACTAATCTCAAAAGGGCTATAAAATCATGCATATTCTTTGACCTGACAGTACCCACTGAGAAGGCATATCTGAAGTTAAGCAAAACAAAAGAATTGGAAACTGAAGAGATGCCCATCAATCTGAGAATGGCTGAATAAATTGTGGTACGTGCTTTTGATGGAATATTATTGTTGTATAAGAAATGATGAACAGGATGCTCTCAGAACAATCAGGAAAGTCCTCCATGATCTCACACAAAGTGAAATGCAGTGTACAAAATAAAAGCAATATTGTGGGATGATCAGCTGTGAATCACTTTAGTATTCCAAGCATATGAAGGAGATATAATGAAAAATGCTATCTATATCCAGAGAAAGAACCGATTGTCTCTGAATACAGAGTGAAGTGTACTTCTTTTCTTTTTTTTTTAAATTTTACTTTTCTTGAAGATTTATTTTGTTTGGATTTGTATGTGAGGGTTTTTTTGGGGGGAAGACTTTTTTTTTTAAACAACATGAGTTTTATGGAAATGTTTTTCATTTCACTTGTACCTTCTCAATGAGGAAGGTGTGAGGAAGGAGGAAGGGAGAAAATCTAGGATTCAACATTTTAAAAACAAATGTAAAACAAATGTGAAACAATTTTTTTATATGTAACTTGGAAAAATAAAATATTAAATAAATGGAAAAATATATTTTTAAAAAATTGTTGCTTTTTTGATACCAAATGTTCAATATATTTCATTTTCTATAACTATATATTCTAATATTCAGGTAATCTCTTCATCTAAAATTGATTATGACATAAAATGGTGTGGCAACATGTTGCCCTATTTTGGTGATAAACTTAAAATTTAAGGGAGATAATGCAATTCCAGGGACAAATAGATTGACTTTTAAGCAAAGTTTAATTATATATTTTAATTTAGTTTAGTTTAAGTTAAATTAAATTTAAATATATAATTAATAAATTAACTTTAAACAAGTTCTTAAATACAAAAGTTCCAAAAGTTTTAGTGATTTAAAATGGCACTAAACTTTTGGGACACCCTATTTAAAGATCAAGAGATTAAGAGATTCTAAAGATTAATTGTTAATAATTGTTACCTATTAAATATCCCAATTAAACACAAATGAATCAGCCTCTAAATCAAAAATCTATAAATTTTTTTATGTTGAAGGGTTTTATTTTTTAAAAAATTTTCAATAGCATCTACCAAACTTAAAAAAATTTAAATATTAGCTTTTTATTTTCGAAATAGATGCAAATGTACTTTTCAACATTCACCTTTGCAAAACCTTGTGTTCCAAATTTTTCTCAGTCCCTTTCCTATGAAGCAAATAATCCAATATAGGTTAAACATGTACAACTCTTCTAAAGATATTTCCATATATATCATGCTGTGCAAGAAAAATAAGATTAAAAGGGGAAAGATGAGAAAGAAAAACCAAAATAAGTAAATGGCAAAAAAGTGAAAATACTATATTGTGATCTACGTTCAGTCCCCACGGTCTTCTTTCTAGATGTAGATGGCTCTCTCCATAACAAGTCTATTGGAATTGGCTTGAATCACCTCCTTGTTTAAAAGAGCCATGTCCATCAGAATTGATCCTTGTTTAGTCTTGTTGTTGCCATGTACAATGATCTCTTGGTTGTGTTCATTTCACTCAGCATCAGTTCATGTAAGTCTCTCCTAGACTCTCTGAAATCATCCTGCTGGTCATTTCTTATAGAACAATAATATTCGATAACATTCATATACCATTACTTGTTCAGCTGTTCTCCAACTGATGGGCATCTACTCAGTTTCCAGTTTCTTGCCCCTACAAAAAAGGCTGCCACAAATATTTTTGCACATGTGGGTCTTTTCTCTTTTTTTATGATCTTGGGACACAAGCCCAGTAGAGACTGCTGCTGGATGGATCAAAGGGTATACACAGTTTGATAACCCTTTGGGCATAGTTCCAAATTGTTCTCCAGAATGGTTGGATCAGTTCACAACTCCACCAACAATGTATTAGTATTCTAGTTTTCTCACATTCCCTCAAATATTTATCATTACCTTGTCATCTTAGTCAATCTGAGAAGTGTGTAGTGTTACTTCAGAGTAGTTTTAATTTGTGTTTCTTTAATCAGTAGTGATTTAGAGCATTTTTTCATGACTAGAAATGATCTTAATTTCTTCATCAGAAAACATCAGTTCATATCCTTTGACCATTTACCAAATGGAGAATTGCTTATATTCTTAAAAATTTGAGTCAGTTCTCTATATCTTTTAGAAATAAGGTCTTTATCCAAAACCTTGGATATAAAGTTTTTCTTCCAATTTTCTCCTTCCCCTCTAATCTTGGCTGAATTGGTTTTATTTGTACAAAAACTTTTAAATTTAATACAATCCAAATCATCCATTTTGCATTTTATACTGTTCTTTTTTGGCCATAAATTCCTTCCTTCTCTACCTGAGAGGTAGGCTATTTTCTTATTCTCCTAATTTGCTTGTGGGATCACCTTTTATACCTAAATCATGAACCCATTTCGACATTGTTTTGGTATAGGGTGTTAGGTGCTAAAAGGAATGAGTATGCTATTAAGTTTTCTTAGGTTTCATGTGCAAAGTTTAGTAGTGTTATTTAGCTCATTTTTAAAATTTGAATCAGAGATTGGTAGATTTTTTGCTTCAGAAATAATGACTAATTTTCATTATCTTTTAATATTGAATTAGTTTAATTAAAATTTAGTTTGACCATTAAGTAAATTGAAGAAACAATAAATATATCATTTTGAAGTAAGTATCAGTCATTGTTGGCCATTAGCAATACGTACACAGTCTCAAAATTGGAATTATTTCTGTACCATGGATCTTCAATAATAAGATGTTTCTATGGATCACAAAGTCCAAGAAATTTAATTTTAGTTTTGTAATTTTTTAGCTTAACTTTTTAGTTTAAATCTTTCAGATTGCTTCCTTTCATACATAGTGTATGATAAAAAGTGAGGAAATCAATTAGTAATGTACATAGCAATATGATTCATATCAGGCCTTGTTTATTCTTCCAAGTCTACCCTTGATAATAAGGACACTTTCCTATTTCATATGTAAATGTGGTTTGACTGGCTATCTTCTACATAAGTGAAATATTTTGACAGATTACAAGTTTCTTAAAAACTACTGCTGTCTCTGTGATATATATTATCTAGATATACAAATAGGCAGACTTGGTTTCACTACTGTTTTTTGTATACCCTTATAAACTTGATGTAAAATATATATATTGGATGAATGTAAAACAACATAATTGACATTCTTTGTAATTCTTTGCATTTTATTTTATGCATTTAAAAACCTTCTTTTGAGGAATTCATCAATTTCATCAGACTGCCAAAGAGGTCCATGTAACACAAAAAAGATTAAGACTCTCTACCTTTATAAGGAAAGTTGTTCTGAGATAATAACTTAACTTGAGACATCCTAGCCATTTGTAGGCAGAGTGGGGCAAAGGAAAATAATTTTAATTTGGGGAGGTGATGATTTCTGCTTCCTTTTTGATATAATTATGGCTGTTTTATAATTTAAGTAAAATATTTATTTTATTATTAAGTAAGGCTTTTGTTGGTATTTAGTTATTTCGGGATTTTAGTCCAGTACCTAGCACATAGTAAGGATTTAAAAGTTTTTTTTTTTTTTTACCTCAATTACAATTAATTTTTCCTTACACTGAGTCTAAATTTGTCTTTTTTTTTCAACTTCTACTCATTGCTCTTAAGTCTGTCCTCTGAGGCAATCAGAACAAGTATATTTCCTCTTCAACATGGTAATTGTTTAAATATTTGAAAACCACCATCATGTTCTCCCTAAATTTCTCTTCCCCAGGCTAAATCTTCATTTCTTCAACCAGTCTTAGCAGGTGTTGGGAATTGTGCTAATGATATATCTATTAATCTCATAATTTTTACCTAATTCCGCAGGTGCACTTTGATTCTACTGATAACAGTAGCCATCTAAATGATTTCTTGTCTTTTTTTTTTAATTTCAAGAGATTGGGGTTACAAAACTGGATCACTGCTCATACTAGAAAAGAATTCTTTCTGCCCCCTAAATATTGCTAAACTAGGGGAAATTATGCTTAGATTCAAGTCTATTTCCTAGTTGCTAATACTTGACCAGGAAGAAGTGTCCCAAGAAATATCCATCTATATCTCATCAAATGCTCAGGATAATTACAAAAGGCCATCACAACTAGTGAATAAAGAATAAGCCCATTTTTCCAAGGTAATAGAAATCAGAGAAATTTTATAGATTAGAATATACTGAGCCATCCATGATGTGAACGAGCTTGAAGAGACATCTCAATTCTGAGAGAGAATTCCCAGTCTCACCCTGGGGGAACCATCCCCAAAGTTATTGGTATGGCTAGGTAAACATCAGGGACATGTCAGAAGACTAGCTTCTCTGCATCTTTGCTTCATTCTTAAGTATTAGTCTCTTCTCTGTCTCTGTCTCCTTCTTTCTCTTTCTCTGTCTCTTTCATTCCCACCCCCCTTTTTCTTCTCCCTCTCCCTGAGGAGATGCTAGAAATAAGTGTTTTGTATCTGTAGGCCAGAAAAATAAATATTTTCCTTTCCAAATTTTTAAATGCCTTACCTTTAATGCAGGCAAATATTTTCAAGTAGTCATTTTCTTCACCAGAAAGGGAAGACGTACTAATGTATCAAGTCTGAACCCTGAATTATAGTTGGCCTAAATAAGAAAAGCTGAATAATGTAGAATCAATGCTTTCAAATTGTGATGCTAGAGAAGACTTTTGAGAGTCCTTTGCACAGAAGGAAATTAAAGCAGTCAGTACTTTAAAAAATTAATTCAGACTAATGGAAAGACAATTACTGAAGCCAAAATTTAAATATTTTGGTCATATAATAAGAAAATAAGACTAAATGGCAAAGATTCTGCTGTGAAAGCCAAAGAAGAAGGGGATAGCGGAGGATGAAATAGGAAGATAATGTTATACAATCAACAAATATGAACTCGGATTGACTTTGAGAGATGATAGGATAGAAGGACCTGGTAGTGTTTGGTCCAAGGGGTCACAAAAAACTGGACATTACTGAACAACTACCATAACAAATAAGATATGGAAAATGCCTGAAGTGAAGAGTTTTTCCCCTAAAAGAGCAAACATAGATATTACATAACAAATATACCAGCTTGTTGTTTGGTTTTTTAGAGTAAAGTGTTCTAAGTGTCCATCTAACAGATGGACAGAATGAATTCTTATGTTTTCTATATCTCAGTGTGTAAGTGAAAAATGTGAGCTGTTGATGAGGAACATTTTCTACAACAGCATCCCTGAGGCATTCATAACAAGACTGTTATCAGAATAACAGGAGTCTATACCCCAAAAGTTTGGACTGGGTATGAGCAGAAATATGCCAGTATAATTCAGAAACTTCAGTAATAATGGAACATATTAACTAAACCAATCTCATTTATATAGAAATATCATGAAAAGGTTGTTTAATTTAGCTAAATTGATTTATGACTGATTCCTGGATAGCTGAAATTTCAATAACATGTTTAAAAGACCCCATCTTTTCCCTCAAAGTCTACCAATAGAATAACTTTTCTATTTCTGTTGATCCTAGCAGCCAAGTCATCACAATTTTAAAATTTTATGTATCCTGTCAGTGGCCACATGAGAAGTTTATCTCCATGATATCTCTTGTAACATCCCTTTATATTCTCTCTGCAAAATCTCTTTATACAATTATAATAGCTTCCTAACTGCTTCTAGTTTTCCCAAATCCAGCTATTTAATAGGTTGAATAAACTAACCAATTCTTTTTTTTTTACCATTACTTTAAAAAAAATTTTAAGTATCCTCATCATCCTGGTCACTCTCCTAGATAATTTTTCATTTTGTGTCTTTTAAAAGGTAATGCCCAGGAAAAAAATAAAATTTGATGCCCAGGACCAAACACAATTCTTTAGTAATAGCATGAACAGTGCCAAATTTCTATTTTCTTCTAGATACTATGCTTTTGTAAATGCAACCTCACACAGCATTTGCTTTGTTGATAATTATATTACTTTCTTGATTCATATTAAGTTTGTAGAAATCCAAGACCTCTTAAGTATTCATGAAAAATGGTATCTAGATAGCTAGCCACATGTTTTTGCAGTCTGTAGTAGTCAATTGATCAGTTGCCAAGTTTTCTTGATTCTATCTGTATAGTACTTCTTGAATTCACCCCTTTTTCTTTATATACGTGACAAGAAGTCTACTTCAGGACTTTATTTGCTTTCACTTGGATTAATATAACAGTCTTCCAATTAACCTCAAGTCTTCATCTACATATCTCTACCCCTGTTCTTTTCAAAGTATTTTTGATACTATTGTCAAATGAACATTCAAAAAACAGGTCAAGAGACAATCACTCTCTTTTTCAAGAAGCTCCATTGGCTCCCTATTGCCTTTGAATAAAATACAAAATCTTTTGTTTGGCATTTGAAACTTGTGATAGTTTGACTCCATTGTATCTTTCCAACCTGATAACAGATTTTTCCTCTTCATGCATCCTATGTGCCTGTCAAACTAGCCTACTTGTCTTTCTGTTTTTCAATCCATTCCTGAAATGTTCTCCCTCCTCATCTTTGCCTCTCAAGACCCCTAGCTCCCTTCAGTTTATGGACTACTTCCTTCAAGAAACCTTTTCTGCTTATTTATTTTGCATATATCTTATATTTACTTATCTATCTATATATATTTGTATCCCTTATTACAACATAAACCCCCTTTCCAGTTATATCATGGGACCTTCCATTTAAAGATGCCCAATAAAAGGGCTTCTTATTTCCAAGACTGTCCGATCTGATCTTCCTGTAAATCCCCCTTTTAGATTCCTATAATAAACCCTCAAATTTATTCTGGATATGTCATCCTTCCATTAAAAAACCAGTAATCAAAATTAAAAATTTTACTCATTCAAGACCTTTTTCCCAAATGCAGCTCTCTCTTATCTTCCTAGCTTTATTTTGTGCTATTCCTTTCATCCATACTTTGTTCCATCCAAACTAACGGCTATCAGTCTCCTATTTTGATCCTTCTCTGCCTCCTGTGCCTTTGCTCAAACCATTCCCCCTGCTGACATCTGATTCCCCCATCTGCAATTCCATCTTTTGAGATTTGTCCCTTTCAGGGACAATTTTCAACTATTTTCAACCCTTTCACTCCTAACCCCAGCAGCATTATTTTTCACGCACTCATTGTATCATTCCCACTAAGTTATACCATAATTCACACTTTATAAGTTTCAGAGGTATCCAAATTCAGAGTATTTTGTGGGTCATGTGCCCATGAGAGACCATCAGTATGCTTCCTTTTTTTTGTAACTCAGATGCCCTTAGCTCAAAGCAAAGGCTCTTACTCAGATTTTGTAGAAATAACAGTTAGAAAACAGTCCCTGCATAAACTTGAGTGTTCCTCTTTGTATCTTGACTCCCAACTGCCAGTGATAATTTTCCTTTGAATGCATAGCTGGCTTTCTCTTCTGATTTGGGTGGGGTGGATATACTTCTCATGTGTGTGTGTCATACTTCTCATAACTCTCTGCTGCTGACTGGCTGCATAAGGAGTCCATTTCACCTTTTAAAAGGCTGCCAGGGTGTGGTCAAATCCTTTGGGGTCAGTGGCTAGCTGCTCTCTGATTCCATCAAACTTGACTTTTTTTACACTTCATTTAAACACCTTGTTTATCTATTTTACCTACACTTTCATATTCCAAGACTTCATCAGTGGGGCTTGGGAGGAGCCAACTGATCAGGCGTCATTTGATCAGCTATCTTACATAGATTATTATAAGAATTCTTTTTTTTTTTTTTTTCTGAGGCAATTGGGGTTAAATGACTTGCCCAGGGTCATACAGCTAGGAAATATTAAGTGTCTGAAGCTGAATTTGAACTCAGGTCCTCCTGACTTCAGGGCTAGTGCTCAACCCACTACACCACCTAGCTGCCCCGTAAGAATTCCTTAAAGTCACTCTATTTCATTTGATCTTCTGTGATTTTAGAGTTTTAGAATTAGATAATTAAATTCAGTGACTTTATGATATGTAATTGTGGAATCTACAATTAATTCTTTAATAGAGATTCCATAATTTAGGATTTTGTAATATATTAAAACAAATATAATTTTATAGAATTTAATGTATCTTGATTTTAAAAAAATCTCCTACGATTTCCCCTACTTACCCTAATTTCAAGAAGTATCCTGTCTTACCATTGCCCATATGCAAACATAGTGCCAAACTAAATGTTAACAAAGACTATAAAAAAGTCCCTGCCAAACCACAAACCATGCACTGAAAGTGCCAAGTAGCTAAAGCAGTAAAGCCAAACAAAAACAAAATCAAACAAGCCTAAGGCTCCATAAAGCCAGCATGGACCACAGACTGAAGGGAAGTACATTTTTTCCTCTGTGGTCTCAATATCAACATCCTTTCAGGCTGTTGTGGGCATGTGGGTGTATTGCCCAAGCAATAGTTACCATTATAGGTGTCCAAGGCATCTGTATGACTACCTAAATCTAGTATAACACATACTTTAAAAAGATGAGGTGATGTGTGCAGATGGTTTGACACTGTCTATACTAACAACTCCATTTGCATTGGAGCCCAGAGAGTGGCCCTATTCATAATCATAGTTTCATTCCCAAGAAGAAAAATATCCAAAGAAAGTTCTCAGGCAATCATTCTAACTAATATTTAAACAGTATGTGTATAACTCTATGTTATAATTTCTGGGAGTTATTCACTGCTTTGAAAACAGGAACTAAAGTACTCTATTTGGGTAAATATGCCATCCCATATTGACTGTTAGATTTATTTAAACTTATTTTAATTTTAAAATGCCAATAAGTATTTCCCTCAAAGTTGTACTGGGCATGAAGGTTTATACCTCTATTGGTGTCTTTAAAAAATCAATTAAATAAAAAACTAAGTATATTATTCTTCTTTGCTTTCTTTGTTTCTCATACATAAATGCATTACTCAATAAGATTTGCTTGAACCCAAACCAGGAAAATTACTTCATATACAGGAAATTTCTTTAAAAGAAATTTTACCCAAATGTAAAGTGGTATGGTATTTGTCTTAGGAAAAGAGAAAACTCAAGAAAAACACACATCCTAGGAAATGAAAATTTGAAAATATCACTCATATTATTCCCTCAGAAATTCAAGTTAAACTTTCTTTCTTAAAAGACCATTGAAAAAGACCTAGAAAATATATCCTCATGTTGGGAATCTGAATGATCACAAATCATAATAAAAGTTTAGTAATGACAGACAGGTTATTATTATTTTCAATAACATCTTTCAGTTAATAGTTTTAGAAGCTAATAGTTTTGGAGTTGGGAGCTTAGAGGTCATAATCATCTCATTTTTAAAAAAAATTCTGAATTTAATACCAAATAAAATGAACATTTGTATATATAAAGTATATTAGAAAAGGGGGATTATACATGAAACTGTGAATCCTAGTTCTATATAGGTTGCTTTTCCTTTTAGTTATTAAAAAAAATTAAATGTGTAAAAGCTGTCTTGATTATCTGTTTCCCTTTGACCTTCCCATAGTTCTCTTCTGTGCAATTTTAAAATGCTTCCATGAGCCCTCTTTTCTTTCTTTCTTTTTTTTTTTTAGCAACTCTATCATTATCCTCTCTCTTCATCTCACTCACTCTCTATTGAAAAAATAAAAATGAAATCCTTTGCACAAATAAGCAAAGTTAAGCAAAATAAATTCCCATATTGGTCATGTCTGAAAAATGTATTTGTGTCATAAATCTATTATTGTTCTGTTAGGAAATAGGTAATATACTTCATCATTGGTCTTCTGGAATCATAGTTGGTTGCTGAGTTGATCAAAATTCTTCAATATTTCAGAGTTCCCGTGTTCAGTTTTACAGAGGAAGAAACTAAAGTCCAGAGAAATTGTGTCTTCACCAGGTTCATACAGGGTAGTGAGCAATGTCCTTAGCATTCACATCTGGATCCTCTAATTTCAAATCCTATACTCTTTAATGTTTCCTCCTAGTTAATAAACATTTAGTATGCATTTGTGTATTACTCTTTACGCTATTTGGTTAGAAAACAGTGATAATTAGGTCAGGGTTATTGATTCAGTCCCCATAGAGGATGATTAGTGTAATTCTACTGAAAGGCATTTCGTGCCAAGGTAAATGATGAACATAGATTAGTAGAGAAAAATTCTAAATGGGTGGGAATAGCATGCATGGGGTGTGTAAGATTTCATAAAAAATATGATAAGTAATTTAATTTGATTAGAGTAGGGAAGCCAAGCTGAGGGGGAAATTAAAAAAAAATAAGGAATTAAAGAAATGTTGGAATAGATGACAATTAGTGAAGATTAGGCTGTGTGATTTGGAATAATAGGCAATAGGAAGATGCTATAAACTAAAGCAAATTGATAAAATGAAGCTGAAATGGTCATTAAGAAAGATTAGTAAAGGATCCAGCAGTTTATTAATGCTTTTTTTCCCTTTCCCTAAAACCATGATACTAAGATAAGTGGTGGTGTTGAGTAGTGCTTGAGGTACCAGACTGCAACTCAGACAGACTGGATTCAAATTCTGTCTCTGACATAAAATGTCTGTTTGACTTTGGGCAAGTCACATAATCTTTTTGAGCCTCAATATCCTCATCTATATAATGAGAGTATTGGACTAAATGGTCTTTCAAATCTCCTCCAGCTTTAAATCTATGATCTTATGAAAATCTTAGAAACCCTTATATGTGCCATAGTTTTTAGATTTTCTAAAACTTCCAAGAATTTCTAAACTTGCCCTTCTAATAAGGACAAGTGTAATCCTGCGAAGGGAAATAAGTTTATCTTCTTGTAACGTTTAAGTTTGTGGTCAAAGAAAAGTTTTTATGATTGGGGATGTACTTAGATGCTAGGAGAAATATATAGTACTTAGTTTTATAGAATATTTTTTGTGATGAATTTAACACTACATACAGAAACACTAAGCTAAATACAAAAAACATTATATGCATAAAACTATAAAATCCCAAATAAGGAAAACAGAACAAAAAATTATTATGGTTTAAAAAAAAGTCAAGAGACAGAGTATGAATGAGGAGGAGATCATAGTAATCCTAATTCAAAGGTTTTATCTTGGGCCAATAGTATTTTGGGGGCAAAAAGGAGGGTAATGGGAATAGAGAATAAAAAGGAAAGAAGTAAGAAATTGGGTTACAGGAATGTAATATTTAAAATGTAATAGCAAAATTATAGGATTTTTATTTAGTATTATTACTAATTGTTTTGCATTAGAAATGAGCAAGTGACTTTGCTTGAATTGACAGTTAATAATCCATTTATTAAAGAACTATAGAAGATATTTAATTTTTCACCAGGTTACATTACTTTGGAACTTGTCTGACTTCTCTGATTCTACCATGCCCCAGAAAGCTCATTACTCAGATAACCTCATCATTCTGTAAGATCTATCAGCCTTGATACTCCTTGGTACTCTTTGAGCTACAAATATTCCTTGAGGAAAGATTTTAGACCAGACAAGCTTTTCTTTTCTCACTGGGCTACACTCATTTGAGACTTTTGACTGACTTCTTCACCAGCCCTTCAAGATGGATACCTTCTTTTCCCACCCCTCTGGTTTTTACTCTCTTTTTGTGTGCTGTTTCAATTATAGTCTTGTGGAGAGCAGGGACTGTTTGTTTGTCTGTTGTTTTTTAATTTTATTTGTATTCCTAACATATAACACATTGCCTGGAACACAGTAGGTATTTAATAAATTTTTGTCAACTATTGACTGTTCAAATTTCATACTTATAACAAATAAAATCAGTTAAAATTCTTATAGAAAGATAAAGGGATATAAAATGGATTAAAAACATGAACTAACTTTTTTTAGGCAGTACATTTAATGCAAAAAAAATTTAAATTAAAATACTGTATAAAAATTTATCATGTCTAATGAGCTTAAGAAAATCTAAAGCTATAACAGTATTTGATAATCTTAAATTCAAACCAGAAAGCATTAAGAGATTTTTTTTTTTTAAAAAAGAAAACTGTAGAAACTAAAACTTTAAGCTTCTTGGGCAATGAGGGAGGTATGTGGCTTATATTGTTTCCAAAACAGAACATACATGAAGAAGCCATGAGCACATTGCTCTGCTGTGGACCCTGGCAATTCTGACTATGAGCTTCAAAAGACTGGAATAGCAAGCAACCCAAGTTTGGGAGCTAGATTCTGTGCCAGATTTTGCAGATAAAAGAACACAGTTGAAGTAGCTATAGTCCCTGAAGAGTGACCAGTGTGAACTGACATTTGGACTAACCTATGCCCACATTTGAAAGTAAACTTGGTGAAGGCCAATGCTTTGTAGAAAATGCTATACGTTTGGAGCCCACTCTCCCTAGGGACTGAGGTAATATAGACCAAGGCTTTAAACTTTTTCCACTTGTGACCCCTTTCCACCTAAGAAATTTTTACATGATCCCAGATATATAGGCTTATTAAGTAGGTATACAAATCAATAATAATCATAATTTTGTGACTTCTCCTTGTGTCCCACATTCAGTTATGAAACCCTATATGTGTTCATTAATTACAATTTAAGAACCTGAAATACAGCTAATAGATCTTGATTCTTTGATGAGGGCACACTATGCTGGGCAGTCCTGTTGCAGTGTCTCCCATGACATCAGTTTTAAAGGTTTTTTTTGAGCTTTTTATTTTCAAAACCCATGCACATGGGGCAGCTAGGTGGCACAGTGGATAGGGAACCAAGCCCTGAAGTCAGGAGGACCTGAGACACTTAACATTTCCTAGCTGTGTGACCCTGGGCGAATCACTTACCCCCAATTGCCTCAGTGAAAAACAAAACAAAACAAAACATATGCATGGAATATTTAAAATTCTAAAGTTCTTAAGAGAGACCTTGAAAGTGTCTTTGTATTGCTTTTTTTTGATCACCCTGTGAGCCCTTAACATATGTAAGTTCTTCATAAAATAATCTTTTTGGCAAGTATACATTTGGCATTCAAACAATGGGGCCAGCCCAACAAAATTGTGCTCTCTGCAGTAAAGTTACATGCTTGGCAGCTTAGTTTGAGAAAGGATCTCAGTGTTTGGTATCTCATCCTGCCAGGTGATCTTCAGAATCTTCCTGAGACAATTCAAAAGGAAGGGATTCAAGTGTCCTGGCATGGCATTGGCAAACTGTCCAGGTTTCCCAGGCATACAACAATGAGGTCAGCCCAGCGACTCTGCAGACCTTGAGTTTGGTGGTCCATCTAATCCCTCTCCTCTCCCACACTTTCCTTCAGAGCCTCCCAAACCCTGAGCTAGCTCTGGCAATGCGTGTGTCAATCTCATTATCAAGGTGGACGTCCCTAGAAAGTGTACTGCCAAGTTAAAAGACCTTATCCAAAGCATTCTCATCAGAGAAGGTGCCTGGCTGTGGGAGCAAAGCAGAGTTGAATTAGCTCAGAAGAAATGCGAGATGCGCAAAGTTAGAGAGTCCACTCCAGATGTTCATGGGGACTATTTGTGTCTGACCTGGGGCAGAGCATTCCAAGCTCGTAGTGATCTGATCTGCCACAGCTGGACACACTGTAACTCAACTCTAACACAGTGATGTCATTTTGAGAACGAAGGACAACATCCAACCAACCAACCAGATGTTGATTGACTGAGTAATCCTGGAACACTAGTCACTTGATTGATATTGGGGAACACACTCAGAAATGGGACTTTAAAGCAATACCATTAGAGAAAGTCACCCACAGCCCTTCAGCCCTGTGAGAGAAATGATTATTAATAACCAGTGATTTGGGGGAGATTCAGATTTTTTTCTCATTTTTCTCTATCTCTGAAGTTTGAGCTAAAATTCTCTTTCATTTAGATTCCAAAAAGGTGGGGCTGCCATTGTGTTCCACTCAGGTTTGGGTGAGAATAAATAGATTGCCCAAGACTAGGAATAATTTAAGAAAATGACATAATCAAAGTTCAGGTCCACCGCCTCATCGTAATATTCATTCTTTCATTAATTGTTGACCAGAATTAATTGTCATCTTCAGGAACACCTACTCTTCAAGATGAATGTAAACTGTGAGCCTGCCCTGTGAAGATCTTTGCTCTAAGACAGAGAAGACCAAATGATCACTTTGTTATTGAAATGGTAGAATTATTAATAAAATGATTAAATTACCAGAAATTATGTCTCTCAAACCTTTTTAAGTGCCACACTTGCTCTGGGAGACTCAACTTCTCTGTAAAAGTAGAAGTTGGTATGAAAACCTTGAGAGTCCCGTAAAGGCTACACAAGGGAAATACTCGTGTGTGTATTATGTATAATATATAAAATCTTAAAAATTTTTATTTACATCTTTTTATATCACTTTTATTTCTAAATGTATTCCTTCCCTATACTCTGTGCAACAAGTTATCACTTTTTAAAAAATTTATAAAAGAGTAAAAAAATAAAAGTTTAGTAAAACCAAACAGCATAACTACTATGACATTATGTATACATATGTATATATATATATGTATATATATATATATACACACTCACACACATATGTAGGTATATATATATATATATATATATATATATACAGTATAAATATACTGTACAGCTAGGACATAATGTAAGTTCAAATAATGCAAAGCACTATTTAGTGCAAATTATAAAATGGTATGTGGTCTTATTTAATGTAAGCCAAAATTGTGACAAGTATGAACTATTTGAAGATTTTAATAAGCTGCCCCATTGGCAATCTGATACTTGCCTATTATCACATGCAAATACGTATGATGCTGCATACCAAATTACCAACTGTTGTGTTAATTTTTTTCAAAGAGCCCTTAACAAAATGGACAAAAGAAAGAACACTTTAGGTGGAAACACTACCAATGGCTCCCTCTCCCGAGACTTTTTATTACATTAAAACAAAAATTTTATGTAACTGAGCATTATAAATGTGGTCATAATAACTATAAAATAGATTGAGATGTCATTATGCCTTGTAAATAGTAAATAATATGGTATGAAATGTTACTTAAAAAAAAAACCCATTGGTGAAATAAAAGAAAAAGACAGAATTGCATGTATTTTTTGTGGTTTGCCAACAACAAAAACAAGGAAATAAAAATATTGTGTTGATAGAAATGCAGGTATCTTTTAGCTGTATGAGATTAAGATTGCAATTTTAAAAAAGGCATCCCAATTAGCAAAACAACCAGTCTGATAAATGTTCTAAATTTATTTATGGCAGTGTGAAAATGAAAATTAAATGGATAGAGAAGAAATTTTTGGTGCAAGTATTAGTTGATAATAAAAACTAAAATCAGTTACATAGTGTAAGAATTAGCTGAGGCAGCTAGTGAAGATGAGAATGTACTAGTTAAGTATCCTAATGTTTTGAAGAAAATTATCAAAGAAAGTGGACACACTGGTCAACATTTTTTAAAAAGTTAAATGAAACAGGCTTATTCTGGAAAACAGTATTTTCCAGAACTTACTTTTCTAAGAAAGAACAAAGATAACCAGAAAATTTCACTGGGATATGACAGGAAAAGGGATTTTAAATTAAAATCAATTATTGCTTATCAATCTTGAAATCCTTGAACTCTGAAAGGCTAAAACCATTCTATTCTTTGGTAGTCAGGAAAAAAAAAAGCAAGCTTGAGTAAAGTTGTTTTTGAAGACTGATTTTCAAATTATTTTAGCCCAATTTAGTTGAATATTATTGTAAAAATAACAATATCAAGTTTAAAGCATTACTAATTTTAGATAATGCTCTAGGTCATCCAACTATATTTGGTTCATTACATGAGAATATGAACTTGCAAATTCACTGAGATATGCCTAACGCTCTCAGTACTTGCCAGCATATATATGAAAATTTATAGAAAAAATATCATTTAGTCTATACTAATAAACCTAAAATTACAACAGATAATTCCTTGAATGTTAAATGAGTCTGCTCTTCAAATACCCTAAACTCCCATGGAAAATATAGAAATCCAAAGAAAAGTTACATAAACTTACCATAAGTTGTAAACAAAAACTCTTTGTCCAATAGCATAGATGATAAATAGTATACTGTATAAATTTTAAAATGAAGCAGAAAAAAGTTGGAAGGATGGCTAATTCCCCAATTCTTCTTCTTCAGCTTCATTTCCTATGATATCCTTTGTCCAAGATTTTTAGTGGTCTCCCAGTAATTGCACTTTTAAATTTTATATGATTCTTACCTAAATGTATCAAAGTTTAGCAAGGGCTTTAGCTGAAGTGTTTCCAAAAGAGCAAGCTTTCTCTGAAAGTTTTAGATCTTATAATGGAACACAGAGAAGTTCAAGTCCAGATGCAGTCTTGTAGGATATGTTAATTGCTTCTTTTTTTCTAGTTTCAAATGCTTTTTGATATGCTTGTTGTGATTAAGTCAATATTTCTTTCTAGTCATCAACAGCAGCAAATTCAGGCAAATAATGGTAGTAACATCCTTTCATTTTCAAATAGAAAACTTTGCTTTCTACTTGTCAAGCATTAGGAATCAGGAACTTTTCCAAAAGAGGCATTATATCATTGTAAAGATCTTCTACTTTGGCCTCAAATTTCTTTCTATATTCTTGGACTATCGGCTGTTTTTTTTTTCTTTCCTCTTCCATCTTTTGCTCAATACTTGAAACAATTCTCCAAGATGACTTTCAGGTTCCTACAGGATTTTTGCAAGAAACACAAAGATTCCTTTCCTTACTAGATAATGCATCTCCTTGCTTGGGGAAAGACTTCATGTAGGCTGCCATGTCATCATATCTCTCAGTCTGCTCAGCAAATTTGGTCTTTTGCACCAGATCACTTTTCTTCCATAACTGAGGATTCTGTATGCAGAATGAGTGATGGTGGAGGTCAGTGGGTAGGGACAGTCGTTTGATCAAGATTCTATCCTATAGAATATCGGAGGGGATGTGGGAAAATTAGAACACTAATACATTGTTAGTGGAGTTGTGAACTGATTCCCCTATTTTGGAAAGCAATTTGGAACTATGCCCAAAGGGCTATAAAACATACCCTTTGACCCAGCAGTGGTTCCACTGGGCTTATATCCCAAAGAGATCCTCTTTCTCTTCCCTCCCGACATATGATTTGGCAGTTACATTATAAAGTTGGAGGCAGAGAGGGGAGGAGGAATTTGGCATGTTATCTGTAAAGGCAAAATATAGACTTATAACCAAGAATAACTTATCTGGAAAAAAGTGAATTTAATGTCATGGGAGTGAGGAAAGGAGAAAGAATGAACCTTTAGTAGAGTAGAAAATTTTCAAGCATTCCTTATTAAAAAATCAAAGTTGAGGGAACACGAAGCTCAGTTATTTCCAAAATTCCCATGTACTTGTTTCTATTAAAAGTACTATGCTACCTCATAGGAAATGTCTGTTGGCAGACTTAATGAACTGGCCTACCCAATCTAGATAGCAATTTGAAACCACACCAAAAAATCATTAAAATGGGCATATTTTTTGACCCATGATAGGTACTGCTTTTAAGCACATCCCCAAAAGAGGTCAAAGAAAGAGAAAAGTAGTCATATGTACAAGAATACTTCTAGGAGCATTTTTTTTTGTTATACAAAAGAATTGTAAACTAAAGAGGTGCTAATCAATTGAAGAATGGCTGAACAAGTTATGGTATATAAATATAATTTCTTGTACCACAGGAAATTCAGAAGTGATAATTTCAGAGAAACTTGGGAAGATTTACATGAAGTGATGCAGAGGAAAGGAAGCAGAATCCAGAGAAAGATTTAAAGAATAATGAATATTGTAAAAAAAAAAAAATACAACAGAACTCTGTGAATAGGATACAAAATAAATCAAACTAAATCATTAGCATTTTAATATATTACCAACAAAGTCCAATAGCAAGAGATAGAAGAAATTCCATTTAAAATAACTGCTGATAATATAAAATATTTGGGAGTCTACTGTCAAGGCAAAGTCAGGAACTATATGAACACAACTACAAAACACTTTCCTCACAAATAAAGTCAGATTTAATCAATTGGGAAAATGTCAAATGCTCATGGGTAGGCTGAGCTAATATAAAAATGACAATACTACCTAAATTAATCTACTTATTCGGTGCCATACCAATTAAACTTCCAATAAATTATTTTACAGAACTAGAAAAAATAACAAAGTTCATCTGGAAGAACAAAAGGTCAAATTTCAAAGGAATTAATGAAAAAAATTCAAATGAAGATGGCCTAACTGTGCCAGATCTAAAACTATATTATAAAGTAGCAGCCATCAAATCCATTTGGTACTGGTTAAGAAATAGAGTAGTCAATCAGTGGAATAGGTTAGGTTCACACGACAAAATAGTCAATAATTATAGTAATCTAGTATTTGACAAATGCCAAAACCAAAGCTTTTGGTATAAAAACTCTTTATTTGACAAAAAGTGTTGGGAAAATTGGAAACTGGTATGGCAAAAACTAGGCATTGACCTATACCTAGGACACCATATACCAAGATAATATCAAAATGGGTTCATGATTTAGACATTAAGAATGATATTATAAGCAAATTAGTAAAACATAGGATAGTTCACCTCTCAGATCTGTGGAGAAGGAAGGAATTTGTGACCAAAAAAAAAAAACAGAGCTCATTATTGAACACAAAATAGATAATTTTGATTACATTAAGTTAAAAAGTTTTTATACAAACAAAACTGATGCAGACAAGATTAGAAGGGAAGCAATAAATTGGGAAAACATTATTACATTCAAAGTTTCTGCTAAGGCCTCGTTTCTAAAACATAGAGAGGCTCAATTTTTAAGAATTCAAACCATTCCCTGGAGAGACTTACACGAACTGATGCCAAGTGGAATGAGCAGAACCAGGAGATCATTATACATGGCAATAAGAAGATTATAAAACGAACAATTCTGATGGACATAGCTCTCTTCAAGAATGATATGATTCAAACTAATTCCAATTGTGCAGTGATGAAGAGAGCCATCTACACCCAGAGAGAGAACCATGGAAACACAACATAGCATTCTCACTCTCTCTGTTGTTATTTGCCTGCATTTTGTTTTCTTTCTCGGTTTTTCTTTTCCTTCCTTCTTGATCTGACTTTTCTTGTGCAACAAGATAACTGTATAAATATGTATACATATATTGGATCTAACATGTATTTCAACATAGTTAACATGTATTGGACTACCTGCCAGCTAGGGAAGAGGGTAGGGAGGAGGAGGGGAATATTTGGAACAAAACGTTTTGCAAGGGTCAGTATTGGAAAAATTACCCATGCATATGCTTTGTAAATAAATAAATAAATAACTTAAAAAAATTAATTCAAGCCATTCTACAATTGATAAATGGTTAAAGGATATGAACAGACAATTTTCAGATGAAGAAATTGTAACTATCTCTAGTCATATGAAAAGGTGCTCCAAATCACTATTGATCAGAGAAATGCAAATTAAGACAACTCAGGTACCACACATATCTCAGATTGACTAAGATGACAGGAAAGAATAATGATGAATGTTGGAGGGGATGTGGGAAAATTGGGACACTATCATTGTCAGTGGAATTGTGATCTGATTCAACCATTCTGGACAGCAGTTTGGAACTATGCCCAAAGGGCTATCAAACTATGCATACCCTTTGACCCAGCAATGTTTCTACTGGGCTTATATCCAAAAGAGAGCTTAAAGGAGGGAAGGGGACCCACATGTCCAAAACTGCAGTAGCCCTTTTTTATAGTGGCTAGAAACTGGAAACTGAGTGGATGCCCATGAATTGGAGAATGGCTGAATAAATTATGGTATATGAATGCTATGGAATATTATTGTTCTGTAAGAAATGAACAAGATGATTTTAGAGAGGCCTGGAGAGACTTACATGAACTGATGCTGAGTGAAATGAGCAGAACCAGGAGATCATTGTACACTGCAACAGTGTATGACTATATGGCAAACAATTCTGATGGACATGACTCTTTCCAACAGTGAGATAACTGATGCCAGTTCCAATGATCTTGTGATGAAAAGAACCATCTACACTCAGAGAGAGGATTGTGGGAACCAAGTGTGCATCACAACATAACATTCTTACTCTTTTTGTTGTTTGCTTGCATTTTGTTTTCTTACTCATTTACTTTCTTTTTTTGATTTGATTTCTCTTGTACAACAAGAAAATTGTATAAATATGTTTACACATATTGGATTTAACATATATTTTAACATGTAATGTATATTGGATTGCTTGCCATTTGGGGAGGTGGTAGGAGGAAGGAGTGGAAAATTTGGAACACAAGGCTATTCAAGGGGGAATGTTGTCAAATTATCCATGCATATGTTTTGAAAATAAAAAGCTTCAAAAATTAAAAAAAAGATTCTATCCTATTTCTTGCCATCTAGGGGAGGAGGTGAGGGGAAGAAGGGGAAAAGCTGAAATACAAGGCTATGCAAATGTCAATATTGAAAATTTATCTGTGCATATGTTTTGAGAATTAAAAGCATTTAAAAAAAGAAAAAAAAGAAAAAGATTCTAGCCTATTACTCCATAATCAATGAATCAAAAACACATTTTTCTTATCCTTTGCTGTTATGTTAATTAGCAGATTAAAAAAAACTTATTAAAAATGTAATTGTAAATTTCTACTGGGTTGGAACCAGTCACCACATTTTATATGTAATTATAATTTCAGATAATAAGACCTGAATAATGAGACTACTCAGGGATTCATTATTTGAACTACAGCTAATTGAAACTTTAACTGTTTTCTAAACATATAAGTCCTTCATCTCTGCAAAGAAATAAAGAAAATGCATTTTTCTTAATTTTCTCTAGGAGTTAGTTTGGTCATTATAATTGTACTGCATTCAAGGTTTTTTTATGGTTATCCTTTTCATTTACATTGTTGTAGTCATTGTGTATGTTGTTAGCCTGTTTTTTCAAATTTCATTCAACATCAGTTTTTATGTTTTCCCCACACTTCTCTGAATTCTTCATAATAATATTTTCTTATGGAACAGTAACATTCTATTACAAGTCTATGCCACAATTCATGTAGCCATTCAAAATGTACCTATTTCCCCCCCCTCCCCAATTCTTTGTTGCCACAAAAAGTGCTGCTAAAATAATTTTGGAGTATATGGGATCGTTCTTTCTGTCTTTAACCTTCATATATTATATGCCCAGAAATAGGAACTTTTATAAAAATTGATCTCGATCTTTTAAGATCACGTATTCATGATTTTGGACAACTAAATAGCACAGTGGATTTAGTTCCAGGTCTGGAGTTAGGAAGATTTATCTTGGTGAGTTCAAATCTGACCTCATACACCTATTATCTCTGTGAGGCTGGGCAAGTCATTTAACTCTGTTTACCTGGGTTTCCTCATCTATAAAATGAGCTGGAGAAGGAAATGGCAAAGAAAACCCCAATTGGGATTAGATATGTCTGAAAAAAATGACTGAACAACAAGTTTAAATTTATATATAACAATAAAACTAACAGTAGATAATAGTGATAAGGGCAAATGGCATAGGTCAAAAGTTATTAACTAGTACCTGGGAGAAAAAAAATAGTTAAAAACACCAACAGATTACATCAAAAGTAAGAATGCTATATCTATCATTTTCTGCAGGATGCCGAAAATACAGAAGCAAATTAGTAATGCTGAATGCTTATATCAATGAGAAAAGGGGAAAGGAATGTAAATGAAGACTTTAGCACATTTTCAGATCACCTAACATGAAAGTATCATGCCTCTTTGCCTTCCCTCCAACATGGGTGGGAATAATCTCCTTCCAATAGCTTTGTAGTCAGGATAAATTTTAGGATTTCCAGACTGGAACACTCTCTCTCTTTCTTGATGAATCCAGAATTTGAGGGCCACATATTATTTACCCAAAGAATAAGGGGTGAACTGAACTGGAAGGGGTAGATTTTCCTTCCCCTTTACTGTTTTACCCTGGTTCTAAAAATGGATGTGCTGTTCGTGTTCTGTTTTGTTTGTTCTTAGTTTCAGCTACCACTTGTGATCCTCAATGGACCTGGAATTTTGGGCTATGGTTACCTTGAAGGCAAGATTTTGGTGGTATGTTGCAGTCAAGCAGCCTAACAGAGAAGCCCAGAGAAGTCAGGGCATCTGGAACTTGGCAGAAACCAGGGTTTTAAACTTGGAATTTGAGACTGTTCTATAGCAATTGAACTAAACTACAAATTTAACCCCAGTCTTCTCCCAGAGGGGAAAGTGATATAAGGGAGATTAAGCCCTTATATTGAGTTGAGTAAATTTATATTATTTGTTACTATTGAGCTAAATAATCCTTTGTAAAAATTTAATCCAACTTGTCAAGCATTACATAGAACTGGGGGGAAGGTGACCCACCTCACCCTTACAGGAAAATCAATATTGAGAGCTGGAGTCATTTGCAGAAATCTCATAATGTAGGCATTACATCATTGCAAATTTCTTAGTTTGGTCTCTAGACATATCCCAATCCCTACTAAACTATTAAGAAGGGTGGAATAAAATGTAATAATTCAGTGGGGAGCCAAAGTAATCAGTGTTACATTAAGATTAGCCTATATTTAAAGAAATTGGAGAAAGAAGAGGGGAGAGAACAAGGAAAAAAGAAAATATTTTTATATTAGGGCAGAAGTTAAATAGAAAGCAAAAATTTAAGTGATAATTTTTTTTTGAAAATGCAAATAAGTTTGATAATTAATAAATTTCATTGTGAATTCTTCTAAATTTTCCAAGAAATAATACTTGTGCTATATAAGCTATCCTTTTGATTTAATTTTACATAATGAATATCATACATATATATATATATATATATATATATAAAGGTATATAAAGACAATCCCTATCTTCATGAATCTTATAATCATGTTGGGATATGTGGGAAGTCAGGAAGATAAATATATAAGAATAATATAAAGTAGAATGTGATAAAAGTAAATTAGGAGTCTAGACACACTAATGTAGTACATTTGTAGAGATAGAGATCATTTTCAAATAAGGAACTCAGAACAGCTTCAAGAAAGAAGTGACACCTGATCTTGAAAGATCCTGAAAGAAGAGTAGAATTTCAATTTATAGAGATGTGTAGTAACCATACTCCAGGAAACAGAGTTAGCATGAGAGACTATACTATGGCAGACTCTGGAAGCTTTAAGATTAAAGTGAGGAACAACTAACAATCCCCACTTTGCTCAAATATGAACAAAAAGGACAGAATTAAATTAAACTAGAAAGGGAGTTTGGAGTTATATTGTGACAACAAACCTAGCAAAGTTAAAGTAAATAATAATAGCTGGCATTTATATCCTGCTCATTATGTGGCAATCACTATGCTAAATGCTTTTCAAATATTATATCATTTTATCTTCATGACAACCCTAGGATAATATAGGTGGTGTTATTATCCCTATTTTACAGTTGAGGAAACTGAGGCAAACATTTTATTTTATTTATTTTTTGGTCTGGGGTTATACAGTTAGCAAATATCTGAGGACAAATTTGAACTCTATGTCTTCCTGATTCCCTTTCTCTGCTCTATCTACTGCACCACCTTACTACTTCTAACAAAGAAAATTACATGAAAACACCATTAATGAATAATAAAACAAAAATATTAAAATGCTGGCAAATAAAATATAGTTATTCTATCCCAGACCATTTCAGTTTCTTCTGGAACTTAGAAGTTTTTCACAGAAAAGACAGACTGACCAGGTTTTGTTACAGATAGGTACCTTTTAATTCATTAACTCAGTGATTAATATCTCAGTGTCAATGAACATTAACTTTTACAAAGGATCATTTGATGAGAAGATATTTTTAAGAAATAGAAGTATAAACTTGTCTCTGAACTTGGTTCACACTTTCCACTACATAATCTTAGTCCCTATAAATTAGAAGAATAGAAACTAACTGATACTCTGGAATAGATGTCAAAGGAAGGGAAGGAGAAGGAAAAAATTTCATGCTTTGAAAGATATGTATCATCTATCAAAATACTATCTCTCATCAGCTACCCAGAATATAATTATTATTCTGTGCTAATGATTATCAAATCTATCTTTCCTGCCCCAATCTGTCTATAGAATTCCATTGGTTTTCCATTGGTTATTTCTTGCTTTCACTACATTTCAGATTATACAGATCTCTGATTATATTTTCTCTGTGTTTCTCTGGTTCCTCAGACTATTCATGATCACCATACATCTCTTCTTTTATTTTTGTTTTTAGTTAAAATTTTGTTGATTGTCCCATAAAGCACAGAGAATGTTGGCTTTTTCTCAGGAAGCAAGATACTACTAACTAGAAGCAATCTTGCCCACTATCCAGAGTTGGACCACAGATCCAGAGAAGTATCATCCTTTTTATTATCTTCTCTTTGTAGCTAAATACCTTGAAAAGCATGGCTACGATAGATAGTCTGGCATCTGACCTTATCCATCCACCCAAACTCCAAAGTTACAAGTGTTTTCTTATTTGCCATATCCAATGCCTTTTCTCACTCCTCATTCTCCTTGACCTTTGACTCTGGCAATTGCAGCTTTCTTTCTTTGGTTCTCTCTTACTAGGTTTTTAGGAGACCACTCTCTCCTGGTTTTCTTTTTACTTCTCTGACCACTTTCTGGTCTTGTTTTCTGTCTTCTTTGTTAGTTCTTCCACTAGATCATGACTTCTAACATAGATGTCCTTCAGGATTCTGTCCAGGGCTCTCTTCTCTACTCTATATTACTTTTCTTGGTGATCTCATCAGCTGTCCTGGATCTAATTACCATCTATGCTAATGATTTGCTAAAGATTCTCAAATCTACCTTTCCTTGACCCAATCTCTCTACTGAATCCATCTCTCACATCTCCAATTTCCTTTCAAATATCTCAAACTGAATGCCCAGTAGACATCTTAAATTCAATATATCCAAAAACAGAACTCATCTTTCCCCCTAAATTCTACCCTCTCCTATCTTCCCCATTATTGTAGAGAGTAACACTATCTTCCCAGTCCTTTAGGCTTGCAACCTAAGAATCATCCTGGATTCCTCACTATCTCTTGCCCTCTCTATGCAATGTGTTGCCAAGGACTACTGATTTCACTGCTGAAACATCTCTTGAAAATGCCTCCTTCTCTCCTGTGATACCACCACCACTTTAGTACAGGACCTTATCACCTCATGACTTGATTCCTGCAATAGCCTGTTGATGGATCTGCCTACCTCACTTCTTTCTCTACTCCAACCCCATTTGCTTTTCAGCCATTAAAGTGATTTTCCTAAAGTGCAGGTCTGATCACCTCCCCTTTCCTCCCCAAACCCTAATGGTTTCCTGTTGCCTATAAGATCAAATACAAAATACTTTGGCATTCAAAGTCCTTCAAAATCGAGCCCCCTCCTATCTTTCCAGCCACCTTAAACTTTATTTCTCAAGCCATGTTCTTGGATCCAGGGACACTGACCTCCTGGCTATGTCATGAACCAGACATTGTTTCTTGGCTCTGAGCTTTCACTCCAAATTTCCCTGGATTACAGGAATGCTTATTCTCCTCCACTGTGATTACTGAATTCTCTGGCTACATAGAGATGTACCAGCTACAGTTCTACCCTCTATAAGAGACCTTTCTAACATGTCAATTCCATTCTCTTCCTTATTTCCTATTTATTTTGTATATATAGCTTGCTTTCTTTATATTTGTTTGCAAGCTCTCTCCCTACATTAGAGTGTAAGCTCCTGGACGGCAGGAACTGGTTTTTGTCTGTTTTCTATCCTGAATGCTTAGTATATGCTTAGCATTAAGCACCTCATAATAAAAGTTTATTAAATTGAATTGATGAAAAAAAAAGACTTGATTTAGAGACTGCATTCAGTATAAAGAATAGACATTATGTCTTAGGCTATGTGCTAAAGAAGAAGTACAGGCAAAAAAATAAATAAATAAATAAAACAGCAACTGTGTGACTCTGAATCTGACTCTGGCTCAAAGCAGGACGTCCAGAGTCATTATGTAAGGCTAGAAAAGTGAGTGACAAAAAAAAAAAAAAAAAAAAAAAATCCTATCATAAAGAGAGGGTTGTTCAGGTTACAAATCCAGAATATTCAAAGCCTCAAAGAAATCACAACTTGGGGGAAAATTCAACTAAAACTCTTAGAAGAGATAAAGCAAAAGTTGTTTTTTTTTTTTTTTTAAAGAGCTTAAATCTGATTTTATAATTTAAATGAGTGTTAGAGAAAACAATTGGAAAGAAATAAGATCTATGGAAAAAAGAACTAGAAAAAGGAATTAACTCAGCAAAAGAAGTACAAAATTTTACCCAAATAACTTACTGAAACTTACCAAGAGCTACTGAAAATTACAAGAGACCAAGGGACTTAGTAACTATTTGAGACAAAAAAGAGAGAGAGAGAGAGAGAGAGTGGAAAAAAATGGAAGAATGTATAAAATATCTCATATAAAAATAATTGACCTTTTCATCAGATTGAAGAGGAAAAAATGTAAGATTTTGTGGAATACCTGAATTCTATGACCAAAACTCTCTGCATATTATATTTCAAAAATCTTAAAAGAAAACCTTTCAAATCTCTTGGAACTAGAAAACAAAGTGAAAATAAAAAGAACTAGCGATCACCTCCTGAATGAAACAACAAAATAAAATCTTCCAGGAACATTATAGTCAAAATCTAGAACTTACCAGTTAAAAGAAAAATGCTGCAAAATGTCAAAAATAATAAGTATCAAAGAGCCATAGCTAGAGTAACCCAGATTTTAGTAGTTATAACCTAAAAGGAAAGGAAAGCTTTTAAAATATTTCAGAATGCAAAAGATATAGACTAATTAATGGGAATTACATAGATAGAAAAGATGAGCATGATTAATCCTACAGTGAAAAATAGAAAGTCAATGAAATATATTTCCATGTATTCTTGGTGAAAAAACCAAAACTGCATAGAAAAATTGAAATATAAGCACAGGAGGCAAGAGGAACATGAACTTGCACTCACAAGGGACAAAATGGGGATGAACTGTTTATGTGCTAATATGGAGAAATGATATATCTCTTTTAAGAGCCTTATGATTATCAGGGGACGTGGCGGAAATCTAATGAGATAAAGAGCCCTGGGGAGTGGGGTTCTATTATGGCTTGATGATCTTAAAAGAAGAAAAGAGTGAAAGGAAGTAATAGAGAGGGGACATAAAGAGGAAAAGTGAAGGAAATTATGCCATGATATGCAAATAGAAGAATACACAAACAAGGAAGAATGAACACAGGGGAAAGGAGAAGACATCATTTGAACCTCACTTTCAATTGAACCAGTAAAAGTTGGGAAGACCAATTACACACATACAGAGTTGAGTATAGAATTGTATTTCACTTAAAAGGGAAACAAATGGGAAAAGAGAGTAGGTAATGATAAACAGGGTCGATTAAGGGATTTATCCTAAGCAAAACAAATTAACAGTGGACAAATGAGTCAAGAAGGATTTAATTGGAAAGAAAAAAAATGATAAATTGCTATTGAGTTCTGGGTGAGGAAAAGAGAAAAGATACTAGTGAGGAAAGGCAGATTTCATCAAATTTAGAGTACTAGGACTAAATATACTGCTCTCTCATCACCTTTTTAATTAAAATTTTATCTTACTCTGAACTTAAGAAATAAAATAGGCATTTCCATAGCATAGAATAGGAAAAAAAAAAAGATGATTTACACATGAAAATCTATTCTGTATAACTTGCTGTTCCTTTTATATATAATAAAGTTATTGTGTAACTTTCTTTTTCCTTCCTTTCCCTGATCTGATTGTATCATAAACACAAATATGTATATTTATGTGTGTATATACACACACATATAGAAAATAATTCTATGCATCTATTTATTGGTTCTTTCTCTGGGTATAGATAGTACTTTCCTTTATAGGTCCTTTGTAGGTTTTTTGTATATTTATAAAAATCAAAATACTTAGTCTTTCAAAGTTGTTCTCAAAACAACATTGTTGTTCTTATAAAAGGGACAGGAATCTCTGATAAACCCAATGATGGGCAACCACTTTTTCAGAGCACTCATAATGAAACATGTTACCCACCTCCTGATAGAGAAGTGATAGATTCAGATCATGACATGTTTGTTGCAAGGGTTTTGAATTTTTCTTTTTTAAAAACACAAGGGAAGGAGGAGGAAGGGCAGAAGTAAGAGGGAGAGAAAGTAGATTTTCATCAGTTAAAAAAAAATACTTTAGTTTAAATTATAGATTGAATGCAGCTAAGATTAAGAGAGAAATAGCTTACTGAAAAAAATTGCAGTTTCTCTAATAAAGGTCTCATTTCCAAGACAAGAAACCGATTCAAATATATGAGAATAAAAGCTATTCCCTAATTGATAAATGAGTAAATTCAGAATAACCTGGGAAGACTTATATGAATTAATAAAGAATAAAGTGAACAGAACAAGGAGAATAATTTATATATTAATGGCATTGCCAAAATAAATAGTTTTGAAAGACATAATGCCAATCAATACAATGACTAAACACTATTCCAGAAGACTGATAATTAAGAATGGTACTCATTTCCTGCCAAGGAGGTAATGGACTTAATATGCAGAATGAGGTATACCTTTTTGCACTGCTGAATATTTTTTTGTTTAACTTTGCATATTTCTTATAAGAATTTTCTTTTTCCTTTTTCTCTTCTTCAGTGGGGGGAAGAAATGGAGAAAGATATAAACCCTCAATTAAAATTAATAAACATAAATAATTTTAAAGTGTTACTGTTGCCTTTTGCTTCTATAGCAAATGTATTTCCAAATATAAAACTGGTTCCATCTCTCCCCTTCTCTTGTAACAAGATTTTTTAAAATTGTTCAGCAAAGTGAACAATTATATAGACCATATCTGATAGCATATGCAATATTTCCTATACCTTTCAATGAAAAGAGGGAGGTACCTTTTTTCATCTCTTTTCTGGGACCAAGGGTACATTAGTCTGACAAAAATACATTTTGTATATATTTACACATATAAATGTTGTTTCACCTGATATAATGTTAACTTTTTTTTTTAATTGGGGTTAAGTGACTTGGCTGGGGTCACTCAGCCAGGAAGTATTAAGTGTCTGAGGTATTGGCAAGAATCTTTTCTTAAGATCTCTGTCTCACCCTTTCCATTAATCTCAAGAGTTTCAACCACATGATGTCAGGTTACCAGACCAGGCAACATACCAAACCAGGGAAAGTTGTCTTGGTGGGCAAGTGATCAATTGTGTTACAAGTTATGGCAGGGTTAGAGCAGGCTGTTTAGTGGCTAGTCTTTGCTAGGGAGGTGGGGGTAGTGGAGGTTAGGATTGGATGTAGGTAAGAAAGTCACTTGCTAGAAAAAAATGGAGATATCTTTCAGAATTGAGGAAAAGTCCTATCTGTTCTCTCATGCTTGTTCTATCTTTGGTCTCCAGTAAAGTGTTGCCGCAACCTGTTATTGGCTTTCTGTTTGATATTCCCACCAGTGACCTAAAATAAAGACATAGATGGCATATATATCAAATGTTCAGGTTGGGATAGCTGGCCACCTAAACCATAGGGTCAGGTGCAAACAGATCTTGACAGTGGAGGACATTTAGCCAAAGGAAATTCAATAGGGATAATTGCACAATCTTATACTAAGATTAGAGAAGTTAATTTCTAAAGTACAAGTTGTGGAAGATACGGCTTAATAGTAGGGACTTTTAAGTTATCATTGCAAAAATGATAAATTGATCGTTTAATACAAAAACTCTATGCTAAGGGAAGAATCAGCTTCAGGATTGGTTAGTGATAATTCTACTATAATCTGTTTTGGTCAAACTGAAGCTGAAGAATTATGTTCAGGTTTGGGCACTACATTTTGAGAAAGACATTGAAAAGCAACAATATGATATATATTATATAAGAATAAATAGAAAGGTAAAAAGATAATTGATGGATGGGTAGATAGTTAAATCATTTATTAAATATTAACTTAGTGCTAAGAGCTTAAGATACAAATAAAAGAATGCTACATAGCCCCTGCTTTCAAGGGGATTATTTTTAATAGGGGAGAACAACACATAAAAGGAAACTGAAAAGTGTGGAGCAGATATCCATGGTGGAATGACTAAAGATGTATGGAGAGGTGTGAAACAAATCACAATAAGGCCAAACTGAAGAAGGAATGGAGGTGATGACCCAAGTGGAGTCAGCATAGCTAGAGATGTCTGAAATAATTAAGGGAATGGAGGCTATTTAACTTCAAGTGGGGTACATACTAGGTGTATTTGAATATTTGAAATATTATCACATGCAAAATTAGTTTTATTTTTCTTAGTCTCAGAAGGCACAACTGGCAGCAATGGGCAAAATTTAAAGAGAACTAAATGTGAAATTGATATTAGGGATAATTAGATCCACCCAAAAGTGAAATACCATAGACTGTGAAGAAAGTACTATAAAAATCTTAAAGTACTTTGTAAAATGAGTTTTTATTAATCCTGGGACACACCCAGGAATTTTTTGGATACAAAATCAATCAATCAATCAATCAACATTTATTAAATGTCTATTATGTCCAGATACTATACTAAGTTCTGGGGATACAAAAAGTGACAAACAACAGTTCTTGTCCTTAAGGAACTTTTAATCTCTTGTAACATGCAACATATAAACAAATGCAAACAAATATAGAAAAAAGCAGGCTATGTACAGGATAAACAGGAAATAATTAACAAATGGAAGCCACTAGAAGTAAAAGAAGCTGGGGAAGGCTTCATGTAATAAGGCAGAATTTTAGCAGGGATTTAAAGGAAGTCCACGAGCTCTCCTCTCCCTTTGATAAAGAATAAAAATCAAGGACTTTTGCTTATCCTGACTCCAGCTGATTTTAAAATATCCAGAGTGCTAACGCTGTCATCACACACACAACACACACACACACACACACACACACACACACATATATTACTGAGGCAATTGGGGTTAAGTGACTTGCCCAGGGTCACACAGCCAAGAATTGTTAAGTGTCTGAGATCAGATTTGAACTCAGGTCCTCCTGCCTTCAGCCCTGGTGCATTATCCACTGCACCACCTAGCTGCCCCTACTATGTATATTTTTAAAGCCAATCCTAATTATTGACAATACTACAAATAACTGACTAATTCACATGTCATCCTCTAGGATGCTCATGATTTTAAAAGCAAATTAAATAAAAGATCCCAAAACCCAAATTACTTAAAACATTTGGGTTCCAAATTTTTCTCCCTCTCTTCTCCCGTTCTCCCTAAGACAGCAAGCAGTTGCATATAGGTTATACATGTACAATCATATTAATTATTTACATCATTTTAATGGTTAAAAGGAGGATAAATGGAATATGAAGAGAGAGCCAGATAGGCCCATCATCACGCTATTGTAGGAATAAAGGTGATGTGAGTCTGCGTCAGACTGGTAGCCCTGTCAGATGAGAAAAGGAGGCATATTTGAGAGATTGCAAAGGTGAAATCTATAGGTCTTGACAGGTACTTGATTATAACTCTTAGGTTGCAAGCCTGAAGCACTGGGAAGATGGTGTTGCCTGCTACAGTTAATAGGAGAAAGTTGTGAGGAGGAGGAGATAAAATTTAGGAGGAAAGATGAGTGTTCTCTTTTTGACATAGTATTGAGTGTAAGATGTTTGTTGTGTACCCAGTTTGAGATGTCTGAAAGACAGAGATGCAAGATTGACAGTCAACAAAGAAACTGCAGCAGGAGAGGTAAATTTGAGAATCATCAGCATGAGACAAATCCGGGAACTATATGAACATAATTATAAAACACTTCTCACACAGATAAAATCAGATCTAAACAATTGGAAAAGTATCACTTGCTCATGGGTAGGCTGAGCTAATATAATAAAAATGGCAATTCTATCCAAATTAATCTATCTATTCAGTAACATACCAATCAAACTGCCAAAAAATTTTAATAACAAAATTCATCAGGACGAAAGAAAAGGTCAAGAATATCAAGGAAATTGATGAAAAAAAATGCAAAGGAGGGTAGCCTAGCAGTACCAGACAAAAAACCTATATTATAAAGCATCAATCATCAAAACCATTTGGTACTGGCTAAGAAATAGAGTGTTGGATTAGTGGAATAGATTAAATACACAAGACACAATAATTAATGATTATAATAATCTATTGTTTGATAAATCCAAAGATTCCAGTTTCTGAGATAAGAACTCACTATTTGAGAAAAATTGCTGAGAACACTGGAAAATAGTATGCCAGAAACTAAGTATGGACCAACATCTCATACCCAATATCAAAAGAAGGTTGAAATGGGTATATGATTTAGAAATAAAGGATGATAACTGTAAGTAAATTAGGAGAAAATTATCAATAATTTAATTATTTAACATAATTAAATCCATGGAAGGTGATGCCCATAAGGATCAATCCAAATTTGGAGTACCTGTTTGTCCTCCTTGGCTCTTGGCACAAGCCTATATTAGGATCTTCTCCATTTGAGGCTAAATATCCTCTCCTGAGTCCCCTGTACTGTACACTGAGTTTCTTTTTGTTCTTTTCTTTGGAAAATGGAGGAGTAAACAAAGGGTTTGCGGTAGAATACAATCCAAAGAAGAATACAAGGTAGCCTGAGTGCCCTCCTTAATTTAGGAGATTCTGGGAGGTTCCATCCAATTAAAGAAATGCCTCATAAAGGCACTTTCCAGTGTAGGAATTCCAAGGTTGAAGTGAGGTTTTAGAATTAAGAGCTGGGGTATCGTAGAAGAAGTTTGGAGTGAAGCCTGGAAAGGAACGACAAGTGATTGATAATTTAGGGGAAAAGAGTATATGTTGCCCTGAGTTTCTTTATTATGATTTCAACATGTACTTTTATATTTGCCAAGATACCTTTTAGCCTGGTTCATAAATCCTTCCTTAGTGTAGTGAAATGTAAAAAACCTTAATGATAATTTCCTTTAATCTGGCCAAATATGGGAATATTGAATCTGAGAGAAATCTCCTACTCTTGAAACTCCTTTCTATCGCCTTAACATGGAAGAAATAACCAGGTGGTCCACACCCATTCAGTACGCAAGGAAGTGAATTTGCAGAAATGGACTTGCATGTGATTTGGAGTATAAACTTTGCTCATTCCTGACTAGAATCAGATTTTCCCTGCCCACATTAAAACTATTCAAGTCCGAAGAATGCTATCAGGCTATTGACAAATTGAATGGGATATATGTAGACTGGATTTCTTTTCTAACTGGACCTCATTGTTACTATAGATTGCTCAATGAATCTTGAGTAATTCTTAGAAAATTCTATAAATTGCCTGGAAAACATGCATCAGATCACAATACAATGACTGAACTGGAAGGAATATGAACTGTGCTTTAAAAATCCATTAATTTGTCATTGTCCCTTAGAAAAATTACCATATCATAATTATGTCATGAAGACCTCTGAACATTACAAATATTCCATAACAGCCCCTATCATTGGATTCATTGCATAAACTTGTTTTAAAAGACCCTGTTTTTCCATACAACTTTCTAAGAATTAAAATTTAGTCATTCTTATGGGAAAAAAATATCTCATTTATCCTTTTAGTTGTTCTCATTTATTATAGAGGAAATCAATAACTTAATTGGAATTTATTTGCTCTTCTTACCACCATCTAAATCATTGTTAAGTGAAACCAAATGATATACCTCTCTCCATGCTTAAATGGAAGTGCACATTCAATTTATTTTAAAACACATTTTGCAAAGCAACATCACTTTCGGAAAACGCTTAATAATTGTCTGGCAAATTGTTCTCTTGTGGTTCAAGAACTATACTTACTGTACTTAGGAGTATCCTTATTCAAGCCAACCCGGGGGAACTGAAAGACGTAGGTAGTGACGTAGGTGGTTTGAAAGGAAGAAAATTGGGACTCCTCCATCCATATTAGAAACTGTAAAAAAGAGGCTTACATACTTTCTACCCACTTATTCCTCCAGCACTGTGTAAAATGTGAGAGTTAAACAGACTAAAATAATTTTGTTCTAAAGCACTTTTTCCATATAACACTAAGAGAATCATACCTAGCATAGAGAGATACAGATCAGAACTGAAACTAGGGCACTATATGTCTGGAAAAATCTAGATTTTTGGTCAGAAACCTTGAGGATCTTCCCTTAGCACATTGATTTTTGTTTTTATTTTTGTTTTTGAGTAGGTAAAAGAAATTATCTCTGGGTGATCTTATTTCTTACCTAGCCTTAATCATTGAATGGGTTTTGTCTCAGACTTGGGAAAGACCTAGCTTAAAAAGTCCAATTGTTTCTGGAGCCACCTCAAGTCATCCTGAGCTATATCTTGCCACTGGATCCAGATGGCTTCGGAAGAGAGAGAGGCTGGTGACTTTGCACAGCCCTGCTTCACTAAAATACAATTTACTTGTAAGTCATGACATCATCTTCTTGATCTCATTGGTCTCAATGATAAGGAAGGACAAACAACAAGGTCAAAGGCAGGGAAACTTGTCAGCCACAAAAACATAATAAAGGTAGACATTTCACAGAAATTCAGTGTTGGAGGAAACCTCAGGCTCCATCTAGTGCAATTCATCCCCTTAAAGGAGTAGTTAGAAAATTGTAATATATCCAACTGGGGACTATTTAGATTCTGCTTAAAGATGTCTGATAAGATGGAAACCAATAATTCCCCAAACTCAACCCATTTCACTTTTAAACATATCTGTTATAGAGATTTTATTGACATGAAGTCAAATTCATCCTTTTGTAATTTTATTAGTTCCTTCAGGACCAAAGAGATCAAGTCTAATCTCTTTTCCATGTGACAACTCTTCAAATACTTGAGGAAAGCTGTTATGTATCTCTCCTACTGAATCTTCTCTATTTTTTTCAATGTATAAGGCAATTCATCATCCTGGTTCATCCTCCTCTGGACACCCTCCAAGTTAATGATAACCTCCTTACTACTGAATGTAATCTGACCTGGGGAAAATATGTAGGGAATATCATCTCTTTATTTCTGGAAATTATTTCTCTCTTGATGTAGCCCAAAATTGCATTCAGACTTATAGTCCATTAATCTGCCCTCCATCCCTACCCCAGTTCTTTTCCCAGAAAAGTCACTATCTAAGCATCCCATCTTGTAATTGTAAAGGTGATTTTTTTGGACTCAAATCTAATATTTTGCACTTATAAAAAGTGTTAAATAGTATAAAACTAAACACAAGACTCCTGGTGATTTCCTGCCAAACTAATGTGAGCTATTAAGTTTATTCTTTGAATTTGGTCATTCAACAGTTATATAACCATCTAGTTCATATCTTTCCATCTTCTGTACAAGAATATTAAGATGAACCTTGTCAAATGCTTTTCTAAACTCTAATTAAGATGTATCTATAGCATTTCTCTGATCTATTTGTTTAATCACTCTGTCAAAAAAGGCAAAAGTTTAGGTTAGCATAGCCTGTCTTGTATAACATGGCACCCTGCTGGCTCTGTACTTACCACTTCCTTTGTAGAGGTTCTTTAATGATGTGTTCTGGAAGTTTGCCTGGACAGAGGACTGAGATGGAAGGCAATGAATGCCTCAGCATAGATCCTAGAGTTTCCTATCCCCTTCATTTCCATTTGAAGAAGAGACTAGAGGAATTTGAGGAATTGAGAAAGACCCTTTTCTAAGTGTGTGTGTGTGTGTGTGTGTGTGTGTGTGTGTGAGAGAGAGAGAGAGAGAGAGAGAGAGAGAGAGAGAGAGAGAGAGAGAGAGAGAGAGAGAGAGAGAGAGAGAGAGACAGAGAGAGAGAGAGAGAAAGACAAAGAGAGAGAGAGAGACAGAGAGAGAGAGAAGAGAGAGAAAGAGAGTGAGAGAGAGTGAGAGAGAGAGAAATGATGAGCAGGATCCACATTAAATAGGAATTAAAAGTAATTTCTAACGTATTCAATATGTTCTCTGAACTTACTATCTGAGGACCAGGCTAGGTATATCTTCCCCTCAAATATTAAGGTATATCTCTGAAGGGTTAGGGTATCTCTTCCCTAAAATTGTCAGCTTGAGCCCCTACTAGCTGTGTTCTCTCCACTGTTAGCCACCAATGATTGGCTCCTCAGTTCTTTTAACCAGTTACATTAATAAGCTTTTGGGAAAGGATATTTGTATTTTAAAAGTATTAAATAACATTATTAAATGTTAAATAACTATTAAATACAAATATCAAAAACATTATCTCTTGGTACTTTGAAGAGTATACTTTGTCTTGTGCTACCTTGGTAGATGGGAGTTTGGACTCAGACCTAATTCAGTTTCTACATGGCAGGGATCTCATCAGTTCTACATCTAAACATGGGATCAGTGTCAGAAGAATCCTTGGCAAAAGGTCACTGCTCCGGACATTGATGCTGGGCTGGCAGCAACACCGGGCATAGGTTCAACTCCTGGACCCCAGATAGCATTCTCTTCTGACCTTTTGGAACTCATAGGGACATGGTGTCCAATTTAGCTCTTTTATTTAAAGGAAAAGGAAAAAATGCCAAGGTAGTCAAAGAACTGTATTCACAGAGCAACATATTTTATAGTATTGTCTGACACAAAATGTTTCCTGGCAGGAGGAGAAGTTTGAGCCAAGCAGAGCTGAAGCCAAGACTGACTAAAGTCTTTGAATGTCCCTCTAGTTCTAAAACTGTTTCCGGAGCCAGTGAAAAGGCTCCTCTCCAACACATGGTCAGCAGACTGGAACCAGTTACAGAATATCTGCACAGGCTTCAGAGTCTCTCCCGGGCACAGTCATTCCATTTAATCATGTCTTCTGGAAGTAGGTGTCCCAGCCTATTCAATGGGGAGGCTCAGTCATATCAACAGCATCCATGTTCCAAAACAATGTGACCTCTAGGTATAGGACACAGTTAGAATTTTGGGAATGGACATTGTCTTCCATTAATGAAATGAAAGTGGTTAGAGGCTTTTCCCTTGACTGATCCAGAATTATGAAAGACCTGCCTCATTTGCTAAAAGAAAGATGATAGAGAACATTTGTCTTATTGGGAAGAGGGACCATATCAGTGAGACTCCAGAAGTTAGAAACAGCAAAAACTACATAAACATGTATCTTCAGAGCAAAGACTAACAATGACTATATGAAACCAGTTCTTGTCTACAAGGAGCTTACAAAATAGTGGGGGAAGAGAACATGTAAACAAATATATACAAAGAAAGCCACATATACGGTTAATAGGCAATAAGTAACAGAAGGTAACTACTGGATTTAAGAGGTATTAGGGAAGGTTTCCTATAGAAGGTGGGATTTTAGTTGAGACTTAAAGGAAGCCAGGGAGATCAGTAGTTGGAGTGGAGGAGGATGAAAATTCTAGGCATGGGGGACAACTGGACAATATGGGAGAAAATGCTTAGAACTGAGAAATGAAGAGTCCTGTTTGTGGAACGGCCAAGAACTGGTGTCATTGGATAGAGTATGTCCCGGAGGGTAAAGTATAAGAAGATTGTAATGGTAGGAGAGGATTAGTTTATGAAGGGTTTGTAAGCCAAACAAAGCTTTTTGAATTTGATTCTAGAGGCAATAGGAAGCTGTAGAAGACAGACATGATCAGAGCTGTGTTTTAGGAATTTTAATGGTTGAATGGGGAATGGATTGAAGCAGGCAGAGCCTTGAGGCAGATCTACCAGCAGATGATTCTTGGCATTTTCACTGGGTGTCCTCCATGCTCTCCCGTCTGATCTTTATTTCTAGCTTCTCTGGTTTCTTTCAAGTTAACCAAAAGGCTATAGTAGTAATCGAGATGAGAGGTAATGAAAGCCAGCATGTAGCAAGCACTGTATAAATTTTCCCCTTCCTCCTCTCTTGCTTTGCTCCCCAAGGTAAGGATTCTAAGAGGCAGGACTGGGAAAAGGATGCAGGTTTCTGGGCATAGGAAAGGGGTGGCTATTACTTACCTCTCTAGGAGTTCAGGTACAAGTGCTTTACTGCTATAATTGCTTCATAAACTAAAATTAATTTTTGATTTGAAGCCTGCAAACCTGAGTAATTTTAAGATAAATCTTATACTGCCTTCTCAAGTTACCTTATTTTTACTTTATATCTGTTATATACTTCTAATAGAATGTATGTTTTTTGAAGATGAGACTGTTTGATTGTTTCTTTGTAACCCTGTACCTAACACAATGCTTTGCATATAATAGTTGTTTAATTAGTTTGTTTTCTGTCAAGGGCATTATTCACTCTCATTCACCCCACATGTCCAAACAGTTGCCAGTTCCTATCACTTTTTCCTCAACATCAGTCACCTCCATACCTTTTTCTCTACTCATACAGCATCTCCTGTTCAATTCCTCATTATCTTTTGCCTCACTTATAGCAACAGATTCCTCCACTCTGTTAGAGTGATGTTACTAAAATGTAAGTTGGTTCCATATTCAATAAATTACAGTGGTTCCCTATTACCTCTGAAATTAAATATAAAATACTCTGCATGGCATTCAAAGTCCTTCATCATTTGCCTCTTCCCCTACCTTTCCAGTTTTCTTATACATTACATCCTTTCATATATTCTTTGATTCAGTGATGTTGCTCTCTTTGCTGTTCCTTTTACAACAAACTCCATTTTCTGATTTCTGGCATTTTCACTGGCTGTCCTCCATTCTAAGAAAGTTCTCCCTTCTCATCTTTATCTTCTACGTTCTCTGGTTTCTTTCAGGTCAGTTAAAATCTCACTTTTTACACTAAGATTTTTCAATTCCTCTTAATTCTGGTGCCTTCTCTCTGTTGATTATCTCCAATTCAACCGGAATGTAGCTTGTTTGTACATAATTGTTTCTATGTTGTCTTCCCCCCCTAAACTGTAAGCTCCTTGAGAATAAGTGCTATGTTTTGCTTTTCTTTGTATCTTCAGTGCTTAACAATGCTTAGAGCCTAACACATAGTAAGCACTTAATAAATATTTATTGACTGGATGACTTCTAATTGATCTTCCTGCTTCAAGTCTCTCTCCTCTAATCCATCCTCTATTTAACTGGCAATGTGTTTTTCCTAAAGCATAGATTTGAACATGTCACTCCCTTGCTTGATAAATTCCAATAACTTCCTATTATGTCTAGAATCAAGAGTAAACTCCTTTACTTGGTATTTAAAGTCCTTTATTTTTGTTGGTTTTCTACATTTTGGAGGGATTGCATATTTAGTTCATTAATCCTCTCTTTTATTTTCCTTATTCAAGCATACATGTTATATACATAAATAATAAAAATGTATTACATATGTATATGTGTAATTATACATATATACATTTTGGTAAAACTACAGATATGGTGCTGAGAAATATCTGTATTCTTTAGAAGTCCTATTCAAATTAATTCTAGATTTTCTAACAGTTTGTTTAGCTCTATATTTTCCCTTTAGTTTACCTTTTTGTTTTATTTTTTCATCTCTGAGAGAAGGACATTAAATTGCTTTTATTAAATTATTATCTATCTTTATATTTTCTATTATATTTTATTAAATTAGTTTAATTATAATGATTAAACTTAAACTTTTATTAAGTTATTTATGTATTTCTAACTATTTTGTAATTAATTTGATTTTTTTCTTGATAAATGTATATGGTATGTCATTTGATGTAATTTTTAAAATGGTTCATTATCTTTGAGGCTCATATAATTTCCTTTTTTATATCTATTGGTATTATAAAATTTTTATTTCTGATTTTTCTGATAGCATCATTGCAACTCCTGCTTTTAATGTATTTTCATAATGCAAAGTAACTTTTGTTCCAATCTCTAATTTTTTGATTATACATTCTTCCTATAAGCAACAAATTGTTTTTTTCTTGTCTATTCTGTCAATCTTTTTATTGGTTTATTGAGCCCATTAATATTTAAATTAGTGAGTTATTTTTATGTTTTCTTCCATTAAATTATAATATTATATGTATATATGTACATACATATATAAAATTTCCTTTCTCTTTTAATACTTTGATTCTATTACTAGTTTTGTGTAAGTATTTTGATGTAATCCTTTTCTATTCTCATTGTTTCTTTTGTACCCATTCACTTTCTAGTACAGTTTTTCTACCCATTCTCCAGTTTGAGGGTCTCATTTATTTATTTTTGTTTCTTTTATTTATTTGGTTATTTATTTCTACATCTTTTTACTATTTTGTTCTCTCAGGAAAGTGGTTAAATCAGAATCTTCTCTGTTCCTCACTATTTCTCTTCTTCTCCAACTTATTTTGTTAGTTTTTCGTCACCATTTTCAAAGAATATCTTTGATTTGTTTTTTTTTTCTTAATACTCTCCCATTCTTAACTATTCTAAAATTTTATTCCCTGATTTGTCCTCTGAATCCTTATTTATTCCTTCTTTAATTTCTGCTTTCTGCCTGGAGTTAAAGCTTATGAAGTATTGGGTTTCTCTTTTAACCAATTAATGTGTTATTCCTTGTTAGATTTTGTCACATTATCCCTATTTTCTGTTTTACCTTATTCTTAGAAGTATTAATTACTGAGGGAAGTGGTGTGGATAGATACCATACTTTATGGTAAAAATTATTTTACATCTTTTTTACATTTTACATCCAATTCCATCTCCTGATTTCTAAATGATTATTCTCCTTTCCAGTTGATATGTCATCTCATTTTTTGGTCTATGTTTCCTTCTTTCCTCACTTTTTGAAGTGCTAACTGTTCCTAAGAACTTCTCCTAAATCGGGATATTGTTCATGGAGGTACTTTTTATCTCAGGGAAAGTGGTTCATAATGCACCAACTATTGCCAGATTAAATTTAAAAGGAGGATCCCATTTCTCAACGCAGGCATATACCTCTCCAACAATGCTCTCCAGCAGTCTTTTACTTCAGCACTTTTACTTCCAGCACTCTTTTACTTCAGATTCCCTATTATATTCTCTCAATTTGAATCCTTCCTTTTTACTGCCTCTCCTATTCTCTTGCAGTTTAATCTGGGAGTACTTGGTGCATGTATATACTTCCTTGATTTTTCCTGGAAATAATCCAAAGATTCTACTGAAGCTTCTAAAAAGTGTATTCAGAAGTTATGAACAGTTTTCTTTAATTATTTCTTTCATTCTAACTTACTTCAAGGTTTTTGACCTTTATAGATTTCAGAAGGGTATATATGAACTTGTACAGGAAAAACGTTTCATCTTTACTTTCACCAATCTATCACTGAAATTTATTCCTTCAAATATGAAAGTAGTATATAATCTACACCAAATTGCTTGCTGTCTTGGGGAGGGGGAAAATTGGGAGGAAGGAAGAAAAAAATTAAAACTCAAAATCTTATGAAGATTAATGTTGAAAGCTATTTTTATATGTAAATTTATATTTTTTAAAAAAATATGACTGTTGGCAACAAAGCACATTAATATTAATAGTACTTGTGACTTTGTCACTAATAGATATCTTCATATACGATTACAGTTGTTGCACATCTCTAAATGTCATTTATGCTCATCATTACTTTGAAATATAGTTATTAGATTGCTGTTAAATCAAAAATGATCATAGTCTTCCTGTTTATCGTCTATGCATATATTATTTCATGTATTTTAAAGCATTCTTCTGAAAAAAGAATCCATAGGATTTGTCAGACTGAAAAAGGAACACACGATACAAAAAAGTTAAATACCTCTGATGTACAAGTTTTCTTATTTGTCATTTTCTTCTGAGACACCTCTAATCCTTAAGTTGTCTTTGTACATATGTACCAAAAAAATTCAATTCAGTTAAAAATTCAATTCAGTTCAAGGTCAATACTTCGGTTATTTAATTTTGTTGCCTTTTATTTCTCTTGTCATATTTTCTTTTGCTTCAATGTTTTTGAGGTCTAAATTAATCTCTTTGGAAAATTCTCTAATATGAATTCAAGTTTTCTAATCTGCTATTTAGGGTTAGGGTTCAAGAACTGTAACTTTTAAAAAAATCACTCCCAATTTCTTTCCTTAAATATTTCATTTCTTTATAGAATGATTTTGGAATTTCTTCCTGTTAATTTATACTATATTTGGTTCAATAGAATTCTAATCTTCATCAGATTTTGGTTCTCTTTCCTTTGCCTTATGTAATATTGATGTTTGCACAAAACAGCTTGCTTAGCTGGTGCAAATTTTCTATATGAAAACCCAGTGGAACCTGTTTTTCATAAAGCAGAATTAAATGATCTTGGAAAGACATTTGAATTAGCATATACATTCTTGGCACATATATGTATGTTGGATCTGGTATGCTAAACATGTGATAAAGAGAAATCATAATTATCTATACAGTCGGAAATGTCTTTAAAAGGTCTGAGTCAACTTTGACCTAGTGTCTTCCTGTCATCACTGTTTGAGTATTCACCTTTTTGACTCTATCATTCATAGTGTTTATAGAGACAATGCTACAATTATCCGTGGTAGTGTTTTTTTCTTGCCTCAGTGCTTGTTCTTTGCCATTTCAGGCAAAGGAAAGGAGAGCAGTATCCTGGAGTCTCAATGTCTGTCTTTTTCAGCCAATTCAGCCTAAATGCTCCAAAGAATGCCTTTTGGGAATGACCTTTTGGACCCATCTGGCACAAATGCCACATTTGGTGGTACCAATGATTATAGAAACTTCTGTTTTGAGGGCACTCTTGACCAGAGACCAGAGTAGTTTAGGAGAAAGTATGCCTCCAAGATATAGTGGGGAAATATTGGCACTTAATTATATATATATATATATATATATATATATATATTTATATTGCAAGTAAATTTCCTTTCAAAACTAATTGATGTTAGGTATTTAAGTGGAAAGGGGAAGTGCTCTTCACTACTATCTAACAGTGTAGAGAACATACACTTTGGAGATTGGAGTCATTGGCAGTAAAGACATTCACAAACTCTTCAGATTCCTAGAACCTGTGCTCTGGCATAGTGAGCCACAGAAAATACTCTCTACATTTTATAAAAAGAGCTTTATGGTTCGGTGCCTATCCTTTTAGTTGTAGGATTTTTCTCTGTTGATCTAATTGCATATGCTCTAGGATTTTGATTGAATTTTCTTCTCTTGAAATCTGTTTCAGCCTTTTTACTTTCAATTCCTTTCCCATTCTCAACTTTGTAACTCCTCCTTTTTTGCTGGGTGGGTCGAAAGTATTACATAGGCTAAAAAACTGATTTAGCCTTTACCTGCTTAGGGACTTTATAGTTCAAGAGCATTTGTCTTTGCCCAAAGTAGCCTCTAAGAAGACAGGTCTGACTCTAATTGGGTTCAGTCCCCTTTCTTTTCAGGCCCAGAGTAGTCATTCAAATATGCTGGTCCCTTATCCCGTTTTCCCCCTTGGCTTTTGTTCTTTCCTTTTCTGGTCCAAATATATATATCTGACATTGCATGATTGAGAAAGGTCATGGTGGCTACTTTGGTCAGAATTTACACATCTTCAGAGGTCCCTAATTCAGGGTCACCCCCAGCAGATAGCTTCTCCCAGTGCTCAGTTGACTGGTATGAATCAATAGCATAAGTTGATATGATTTTATCAATGAAAATGAGAATGAAACAGAGACATTGATATATTTTTGGTATTATACCCTAAGGAACAAAAGACTTTCCTGCTGGACTTTCCAACTGAAACTTTCCATATGTTCTACCTTCAATTAGAATGTGTTCTGCTTGAGAGCAGGGATCATCTTACTTTTCGATCTGATCTATATACAGTTTTTAGCACAGTGTTTTATATATAGTAAGCACTTAACAAATGCTTCTTTCATTCACCTATCCATCTATTTATTCATGGTACAATAATATTTCACATTTCACAGTTTATTCAGGCATTTCTCAATTGGTAGGTGAACCGAAGGAGGGGCATATAAATTTAGTCATTTCTGAAGATTTCTTCTAGATCCAAATTCTAAGAACTTTCTTCTCTTTAATCTATTACCTTCATTTCCTGCTGTTTGCCTCAGTTCTGGCTTTTACATACTTTCCCTGCCTGTTCCACCTATCAAAACCCATTAACCAACACAATCCCAAGGTCTTTTCAATTGTTAGCTGTTAATGGTCCTCCAATGCCACCTGCTGGTTAGAATTGCCTAGGTCAGCCTCCTTAGGCCCTGGACTGGCAATGACCTACTCTGAAACGAAGCCCTATCTACCTCTCAAGTCCTCAAACTAGAGATAATTAGAAAGTACAGGTTTTGTAGAGAAGTTAGCATTTGCTAAATGCATTGTTTGAAAATATTTCCCCCAAATCTCTAAATCTTGCTTAGCCCTAAAAAATCTCCTGAAACTAGCAGATATTTGTAGTAAGAAAAATTTGACTGAAGTATAAAGCAAGGGAACAAGTATTTAAGTACCTAATATGTACTAGGCATTGTGTTGAGCACTTTTTACAAATACTGTTTCATTTGATCAACACAACTTAGTGAGATAGGTACATTATTATCCTCATTTTACAGTTGAAGAGGCTGAGGCAGGCAGGATCACACAGCAACTAAGTGTCTTAGACTTTATTTAAACTCAACTTTTCCAGAGTTCAGGCCTACTGATCTATTCATTGTGTCATTTAGGTGTCTTCTATGGAATGTGAAGTTTTAAAGTTGAAACCTAGACAGCTTCTGAAGACAGAAAATTTCCAGTATCATTTTTCTTTATCAATCAATACCCATTATTTCCTCCTTAGAACTTGGACAATGGAAGAAAACCAGAAACTGACAATGTATTCATCATTCAGGATCTAATAGATGATGGAGGAAAAACATACCTTTGAAAAAACTTGAAGAAAGGCTTCCTGCACAATTATGTGTCAATTATTTTTTATTATAGCTTTTTATTTACGAGATATTTGCATGGGTAACTTTTCCAGCATTGACAGTTTCAAAACCTTCTGTTCCAACTTTTCCCCTATTTCCCTCCACCTCTCCCCCAGATGACAGGTAGATCAATACATGTTAAATATGTTAAATTATATGTTAAATACAATATATGTATACATAGCCAAACAGTTATTTTGCTGCACAAGAAGAATTGGACTTTGAAATAATGTAAAATTAATCTGAGAAGGAAATAAAAAATGCAAGTGGACAAAAACAGAAAGATTGGGAATGCTGTGTAGTGGTTCACACTCATTTCCCAGAGTTCTTTTGCTGGGTGTAGCTGGTTCTATTCATTATTGAACAAATGGAACTGATTTGGTTCATCTCATTGTTGAAGAGAGCCATGTCCATCAGAATTGATCCTCATATAGTATTGTTGTTGAAATATATAATGATCTCCTGATCATGCTCATTTCACTCAGCATCAATTCATTTAAGTCTCTCCAAACCTATAAGTGTCAATTTTATAACCATCTAGTTATCACTTTGTCATCTAAAGCCTTAATAAACCTCTACTACTTGGAACTAAAGCTTTCTTAAAGGTGACTTACAGGAAATTTCTCTATCTCCCTTGATGATATGTATCATGTGGCTTAAAAAACAAAAACAAACAAACAAACAAAAAAACTAGATCCTAGGGACAGTGAATATGTTATTAACTTAAAACTCAATTTTCTTTTTTCAGGTCAAGTAGTCCCATTTTGACAAGACATTTGAACAAGGCCTATGTAATAGAATCAGTAGGGAAATATACTCCCCTACCCATTAAATAAAAAAAATTATAATGGAAAGAAAGGTGAAAATTTATGTATGTACAATAAGGGCTTGGCAAAAGAGGACTATGTGGGAATAAGGTAAAGTCTACTTTTAAGTTGTGTCTTCTTTTTCCTCTAACCACAAAGGTCTTAGTTTTAGATACATGCTAGCTCCAGAAATATTTTAAACTTGATATGAATTAAGCATTACTATTTTCTATTTTGACATAACTTTAAAGAACACTAGGGGAAGAAATAATTTTCTTGCCTTTAGTCATTTTTTATTCCAATCCATCCTATACATTGCCACCCAATGATGTTCCTAAAAGACTGATTTTTTTTAATATTTCAGAGTCTGATTCTTTTTGTACAGCAAAATAACGTTTTGGTCATGTATACTTATTGTGTATCTAATTTATATTTTAATATATTTAACATCTACTGGTCATCCTGCCATCTAGGGGAGGGGGTGGGGGGAGGGTAAGAGGTAAAAAATTGGAACAAGAGGTTTGGCAATTGTTAATGCTGTAAAGTTACCCATGCATATATCCTGTAAATAAAAGGCTATTAAATAAAAACCAAGAAAAAAAAAGACTGATTTTTTTTTTTTATATTTACCATGATTGCATATATATATATAACCTATATCAGATTACTTTCCATCTTGGGGAGGGGGGAAGAGAAGGAAGAAGAAAAATTTGGAATTCAAAATCTTATAAAAATGAATATCAAAAATTATCTTTACATGGAACTAGAAAAAAAGAAAATACTATTTACATTTTTAAAAGACTGATTTCTTTATACTTTAAGTTATGCATAACTTTTCTGTAATTGCTCTCTGTTGCCAAAGGAAAAACTCAATTCTTCAGTTTGCTTTTCATAGTTCTTCATTATCTAGTTCTACCTTTACCTATCCATCCAATCACCTCATTACTGTATAGAAGTGGAAAATACATATACTCTCTCCTACTAATAATGTAGCCTAGACAAGGTAAAGATGGAGTCCTTCTAAGTGGAGAGACCTTCTAGGTATTCTTATTTCTAGGTAATATATTAGGCAATATTGTGCTGATAGCATCAAATTAATACAGTATGAAAATTTTTTATGTATATGGAAACATATATTCCTTTCATACTTCATAATATATATGATCTCATTTTTCAATTTTTGTACATGAAAGGATGGAAATAGCTAGTTAACTGATATCAGAAGCAAGACACTTTTTTAAAGTGTCAAACAACATTTACCACAGGGTTCATGAAAATACAGAAAGTAAACATTTGGTAAATGAACAAAGTTCTCACCAATACTTCCACCTCTAATCTTTCTCACACACCTGCCTTAAACAACCTAGCAAATTCATAATAAAAGTAGCAAAAGATATTGAATAGCATGCTAGCATAGCATAGACATGCTATCAATTCAACCTAGCAGCCACTTTTGCTCACAATAGCTTTCACAGTACTCTCCTTCTTCTTTTCCCCATAATCCAGTTTTCATTCAAGGTCAGGAGCAGAAACTAGAACCTTGGATTTCTGGGTAAATAGCTTAGGAGATTTATTTGGTTCACAGATTTTATCCCCCCAATCACTGCCCTTTGAAGGTGTGGCCAAAAACCTGTTGCACTAGGAAAAATGAATGAGAAAAAATTAACAAAAAAGGGATCCTGATAGAGACTTGAGAGAATAACTGAAATGTTGCTATATTTTATATTGACAGTTAGCTTGTTATCACTAACGGATAAAGATCTACACCTCTAGTCAGGAAGGTCTGTGTTCAAATAATGTCTCCAACAGGTATTGTGTGACAATGTGCAAGTCACTTAAATTCTATGAATCCTAGTTTCTTTATAAAATAAAAATAATGACTATCTACTTCTTAAGGATGTTGGAAGATCAAATGAGGCATTTTCAATCAACATAGTGTCTACCATGTGTCACACAAAAACACTTCTATTTGGGGAGATTAGGAAAACTCTATAGAAGATGGACCTTGAGCTGAGTTTTGAAGGAAGACAGGGAAACTAAAAACTCAGGGTGTGGGGAATAGGGCATTCCAGGCCTTGGACCGTTTTCTGCTCACCTTCCAAGTCCTCGTGGGTGGAGGCTGAGAGATCTGGAAGCCACCAGTATTGCCACTTATTCAGAAGTCCCTAGACCTATTCATACTTTACTGGTTTGGGGCTGAGGCTGCATGGCACACCTGCACAGGACTGCATGCTGGACTTCCACCCTGGTGTTATAAAACTTTTTTTTTGCCAATTTTCTAAGTTGATTTTGTCCAGGAAATGTTCTACTCCATCTTTTTTGGATGTTCTGGTGCTCTAAAATTTGTTTGGAGTCTTCATTTAAAGGAATTTGGAGCAGTTTGGGGGAAAGGTTGGGCATGTTCCTGTTTTTACTCTGCCATCTTGATTCCATCTCCCCATCACACACTTTTCTTACACACGTGTCTCACTATTATTATGGTCTAAGTTTAAGTTTTTCTCATGTGTATTTGTGGGAAAGAGTAAATCAAGTGATGAGGTCTAAGAGGATACAAAAGTGCAAGTGATGAAGTGGGGAGTCATCCAGAATGAATTCACAAATTAAGATCATTTCCAAGTCAAGGGGCAAAGCTTTTTTATAATAACATAAGGCAGGCAAAATTCCCAATGAATTTGTAATTAATAAGTGGCAAGGTGGGACCTTTTATTGGGAAAGGACACCAAGCAAGGTATACTAACTATATTAATTGCATTCCTTAGTAAATCAGGTGGTAGTTGTGGTTGTTTTGTTTATATGAGATAGCCTCCGGAGCTGATGTCTGTAGCGTATTCTCCAGATTGTATAAGGTTAAAGTGGGCATCAGTACAGTATAACTCTCTCTGTATGTGATAATATTGGTACAGGATAATTCTACAGGGTTATTTTGCTCTTCACTGAGGCCCACTCAGATACTGGGTTACAGCCTGCATCCCATCACAAGTTTTTTTTCTTTGTTTGTTTGATTGGTTTTTGAAAGTTTTTTATTTTCAAAACACATGCATGGATATAGAAGACCGGAAATCCGAAAGAGTGTGCTTGAATCTAAGACAGCAGGGTGCTTGAAGTTAAATACCTACTTGGTGTGAGATGAAGTATTTAAGGGAGTCCCAGAGACAGAGGGCTCATTTAGCAACAGCTCTGAGCCACAGAAGACTTCAAGCTCCAGACTCCATCTTGGACCAGTAGTGTGATGATTCTCCTGCCTCTTTCACTTCCAACTAAAGACCAAGGACTTGGGGTGGTCCTGAGGCCCTCCAGAGAGTTAGCCCAGACTTTACACATGGATAATTTTAACATTCACCCTTGCAAAATCTTGTGTTCCAACTTTTTCCCTTTCTTTCCTCCACCTCCTCCCTTAGTTATATTATGTTAAACATGTGCAATTCTTCTATGCATATTTCCACAATTATGTAGCACAAGGAATATCAGATCAAAAAGGAAAAAAAAATGAGAAAGAAAACAAAATGCAAGCAAGCAACAACAAAAAAGTGAAAATGCTATATTGTGTCCACACTCAGTTCCCACTTGCCTCTCTCTGGGTGCAGATGGATATCTTCATCATAACATCATGAACTGGCCTGAATCACGTCATTGTTGAAAAGAACCATGTCCATCAATTCTGATGTATAGTATTGTTGTTGAAGTATATAATGATCTGGTTCTGCTCATTTCACTTAGCATTAGTTCATGTAAGTCTCTCCAGGACTCTCTGAAATCATAGTGATGATCATTTTTTATAGAACAATAATATTCCATAATATTAGTATACTGTAACTTATTCAGCCATTCTCCAACTGATGGGCATCCACTAAGCTTCCAGTTTCTTACCACTACAAAAAGGACGTTTTTGCACATGTCATCACAAATTCTAAAGAAAGGTTTTGTGTGGATTGGTTTTACCATATTATCTGAGATAAGTAGTAGTAGTAGCTGCCTTCTGGACAACTAACCTGCTAATTATTATTTTTTTTCCTGAGGCAATTGGGGTTAAGTGACTTGCCCAGGATCACACAAGCCAGGAAGTATTAAGCATCTAAGGTCAAATTTGAACTCAGGTCCTCCTGACTTCATGGCTGCTACTCTGCCTCTGTGCCACCTAGATGCCCCCAACCTGCTATTCTAACAGAAGTTGAAGTATTATGTCAATGGATCCTCCTCCTTCTCTTCTTTCTCTTCTTCTTCCTTCTTCTTTTTTTTCATTTTCCTCCTCTGCTTCTTTTTTTTCCCTCCTCTGCTTCTTCTTTTTCTCTTCTTCCTCTTCCTTCTTTTTCTCCTCCTTCTTCTTGTTATTTTTTTCCCCCAAAAGCTGAGGCAATTTACTTTTTGCAATGGGCAATTTTCATTTTTATTTAAATTCAGAACTTTAAAAACAGGCTTCTTAAAAAGCACATGGTGTTTTAAATGGAACTACTTTTAACCCTTTAAACCCAAATTTTTCTGTCTTTTATTGGTCAATAACAGCCTTAGCTCAAACCTTCATTGCTCATTGTTTAGGTTTTATTGGCTTAGAATGAGGGTATATATCAATTGTTTTCTGTTGAAAAGAAGGCAGTCTTCCCTTCCAAGACTGATATCTTTATAATGGTAAATTGAACAATCTTTTGTTTCAATTCTTGCCTAGTCTCTAGTTCTTGAATGGTCATGGTCTCAGACAAACTGAAACCTGGGAAAGGTCTTAATTTTGAAAGACCAAGGTCACACTGCATCCTAGACTATTGCCAAGCATCTTGACCTTTTCCTTGCCACTGGATTCTGATAACTCTGGAAGACAGAATGAGGCTAACAGTTTTCTTTGCAACCTTGTGCATCACTGCCTCACTCAAACAATTCCCCCACTCACCTGTATGATGTCATTGGTCTCTTCAAGAAGAAAGGACAAACACTAATAACACAATTTTTTGTTTTTCATGAATTTTTTTAATGCAGATACACTTGCCTACTTGTACCTTCTTTTGCATGACATATGTAGAGTCTAGCATCATAATCCCAGTGCAGGCAGTGTATGTCAGCATAGCCCTGGCCCCAACTCTGGTCCCAAAGCCAGCAAAGCAGAATTTTGTTTCTTTAGAACAATAAATCTTGCACCTACAGTGGGTCAGAGATACTTTTAATAGGTCCACAGTGGAAAAGATGGCTTGTGGTCAAGTCTCTAGAAGCTGTCCTTAAAAACAACTTTACAAGATCCCTGAAGCTTGGGACAGTGCACCCTCCATCTTGGAAACAGACCCTACTCTAACAAAGAGTTAAAAGCTGAGATTTAGTCTAGGAAAATGAGCAGATAACAAAAAAAGTTTTTGACTATAGAAAGTTACTATGGTTACAAGATGAAAACACACACTCAGAAGAAGATAATAAAATTAAAATTCCTCCATCCAAAGCCTTGAGGAAAAAACAAAAACTGGGCCCAGACCATGGAAGTGCTCAAAAGGGATTTTGAAAATCAAATAAGAGACATAGAGGAAAAATTGGGAAGAGAAATGAGAATAATGTAAAAGGAAATATTAAAAGTTAATGAGAAGAAGAATGTCTTAAAAAGAAAAATTGGCCAAATGTAAAAGAAGGTACAAAAGCTCACTGAGAAAAACAATTCCTTAAAAATTAGAATTGAGCAAATGGAAGTTAAAACCTTTATGAGAAAAGAAGAAATAATAAAACAAAACCAAAAGAATGAAAAAAAAATCTCATTAGAAAAACAATTGACCTAGAAAATAAATCCAGAAAAAAATTTAAAACTATTGGTCTATCTTCTGAAAGTCATGATCAGAAAAAGAGCCTAGATATCATCTTCCAAGAAATTATCCAGGAATATTATCCTGATATCTAGGACCAGAGGATAAAATAGAAATTGAAAGAATTCACCGATGACTTCCTGGAAAAGATCCCAAAATGAAAACTTCCAGGAATATTATAGCCAAATTCCAGGACTCTTATGTCAAGGAAACAATATTGTAAGCATCCAGAAAGAAACAATTCAAGTATAATGGAGCCATACTCAGGATAACACAAGATTAGCAGCTTCTACTTTAAAGGATTGGAAGGCTTGGAATATGAAATTCCAGAAGCAGTGAAACTAGAATGATGACCAAGAATCATCTACCTAGCAAAACAAGTGGAAATTCAATGAAATAGAGGATTTTCTAGCATTCTTGACAAAAAGACCAGAGCTGAATAGAAAATTTGATCTTCAAATACAGAACTCTGGAGAAGCAGAAAGAGGTAATCACGAAGATGATATCATAAGGGATTTAATCATTATAAGAATATCCAAAAACAAAAAAAGTTATAAAATTCTTGACATTTTTCAACTATTTGTTGAAATAGCTGGCTGATCTCTACCATTTCAGTCTGTGTATTTAAATTTTGTATTTTCATCCTTACATATTATCATATTTTAATTCTTTTAATTTAATGTTAATAAGATAAAGGTTTTTTAAATCAATAAACTGTTCACTTTCAAAGGAGATATCAGCTTACATCTTTTATAAGGTGATTCAAATCTTTGTATTTTTGCTAAAGTTCATTTTCTGTACCAAACTGCCCAAATTTCATTGAAAAATGTTGCCTCTACATACATGCTTTAGCAGTTTTCAATAAACCAAAATTCTTTTCCTACTCTATTCAGGTATTTTAAATATTCATGAAAGAGGGAGAGAATAAATGTTTATGTAGCATTTTCTATGTCCTAGGCAATGCGCTAAGTGCATTTTATATAGATTATCTCATTTGATCCTTATATATCCTGCTGGGGAAGTACAATAATTATTAACATTTTATAGCTGGGGAAATTGATGCAAATAGAGATTAGGTGACAGGCCCAGGGTCAGTTAGTAAATGATTAAGTCTGGATTTGAATTCAGGCCCAGTCAATTTGTCTTTGGAATTGTATTATCTCCCTTAAATTTTAATTTTATAACCAATGGAGGGCAACATTTTGCCACATTTTATCTAATATTTGCACTACTTGATGTCATAATCATTTTGAGATAAGACATTACTTTGCTTTCAACATTACCTGAATCTTAAAATACATAGTTATGAAAAATTAACAGATAAAGAAATTAAGATGTGGCCTCCTAAAGGAGAGAATCTGGAATTCAACATTTTAAAAACAAATGGGAAAAATTATTTTACATATAAATGGAAAAATATATTTTAAACAATTGTGCTCCCTTTTGATACTAAAGGTTCAATTTATATTATTTTCCATGGCTAAATTCAAAAGTACACTTTCTGTCCCTTTCACCACTAAACTATTCCATATGAGTGGTGGTACCTCAAAGGAAAAAACAAATCCCTATATTGACCAAATAAAAAAATACATGTTTCATTCTATACCATATACTTATCACCTCTCTCTGTCATGAGGTAGTTATCATGCTTCACTAATTGTCCTCTGGAATCATTGGTCATTGTATTCATAGAGTTCTTTTTTTTTTATTAAAGCTTTTTAATTTTCAAAATATATGCTTGGATAATTTTTCAACACTGATCCTTGCAAAATCTTATGTCCCAATTCCCCCTCCCCCTTCCTCCTTCTCCCCTAAAAGGCAAGTAATTCAACATATGTTAAACCTGGTAAAATATATATTAAGTCCAATATATGCATATATATTTATACAATTATCTTGCTGCCCAAGAAAAATCAAATCAAAAAGGAAAAAAAAATTGAGAAAGAAAATAAAATGCAAGCAAACAACAAAAAGAGTGAAAATGTTGTTTTGGTCCACACTCAGTTCCCACAGTCCTCTCTCTGGGTGCAGATGGTTCTCTTCATCACAAAATCATCAGAACTGGCCTCAATCATTGTTGAAAAGAGCCACATCCATCAGAATTGATCATCATATAATATTGTTGAAGTGTATAATGATCTCCTGGGTCTGCTCATTTCATTTAGCATCAGTTCATGTAAGTCTCTCCAGACCTCTAAAATCATCTTGTTGATCATTTCTTACAGAACAATAACATTCCATAACATTCATATACCATGATTTATTCAACCATTCCCCGAATGATGAGCATCCATTCATTTTCCAGTTTCTTGCCACTATAAAAAAAGGGCTCCTACAATTTTGGACATGTGGGTCCCCTTCCTCCTTTAAGCTCTCTTTTGGATATAAGCCCAGTAGAAACATTGCTGGGTCAAAGGGTATGCACAGTTTGATAGCCCTTTGGGCATAGTTCCAAACTGCTGTCCAGAATGGTTGAATCAGTTCACAATTCCACTAACAATGATAGTGTCCCAATTTTCCTGCATCCCCTCCAACATTCATCATTCTCCTTTCCTGTCATCTTAGCCAATCTGAGATGTGTGTGGTGCCTGAGTTGTCTTAATTTGCATTTCTCTGATCAATAGTGATTTGGAGCACTTTTTCATATGACTCGAAATGGTTTCAATTTCTTCATCTGAAAATTCTGTTCATATTCTTTGACCATTTATCAGTTGGAGAGTGGCTTGAGTTCTTGAAAATTGAGCCTCTATGTGTTTTAGAAATGAGGCCTTTATCAGAACCCTTGAATGTAAAATGTTTTCCCAATTTGTTGCTTCCCTTCTAATCTTGTCTGCATTAGTTTTGTTTGTACAAAATCTTTTTAAGTTAATATACTCAGAATTATCTATTTTGTGTTCAATAATGAGCTCCAGGTCTTTGTTGGTCACAAATTCCTTCCTTCTCCACAGATCTGAGAGGTAAACTGTAGAGGGCCAGAACTCTGAAATACTTTATTCAAGGAAAACAGGGTGCTTATAGTTAAGCACTTACTCATTGTGAGATAATGGTTCTCTAAACATATACTTAATGTGATATGGTGATGTAATGGCTCTCCTAACAGTTGGTGTATGCTCAGTGTGCTATAGTGGTATAATCGTACTGAAGTATTTAAGGGAGTCTCAGACACAAAAGAATCTCTCAGCTACAGACATAGAGAAGACTTGAGACTCCAGGCTCCGGACTCCATCTTTGACCATCCTCCTGATGGTTCTCCTGCCTTCATCTCTTCTCCACGTAAAGACCAAGGCCCATCCAGAGTTCCTCCAGAAAGCTAGCCCAGACATTACAGTAAACTATCCTATGTTCTTCTAATTTGTTTATAATATCATTCTTTATATCTAAATCATGAACCCATTTTGACCTTATCTTGGTATATGGTGTTAGGTAGCCTAGTTTCTGCCATACTAGTTTCCAATTTTCCCAGCAATTTTTGTCAAATAAAGAGTTTTTATACCAAAAACTTTGGTTTGGTGTTTGTCAAACACTAGATTACTATAGTTATTGACTATTTTGTCCTGTGAACCTAACCTATTCCACTGACTGACTACTTTATTTCTTAACCAGTACCAAATGGTTTATAATATAGTTTATGATTTATAATATAGTTTTAGATCTGGCACAGTTAGGCCACCTTCATTTGCATTTTTTTCATTAATTCCTTTGAAATTCTTGACCTTTTGTTCTTCCAGATGAACTTTGTTATTATTTTTTCTAGCTCTGTAAAATAATTTATTGGGAGCTTAATTGGCATAGCACTGAATAAGTAGATTAGGTAGTATTGTCATTTTTATTATATTAGCTCGGCCTACCCATGAGCACTTGATATTTATCCAATTGATTGGATCTGACTTTATTTGTGTGGAAAGTGTTTTGTAGTTGTAGTCATATAGTTCCTGAATTTGTCTTGACAGGTAGACTCCCAAATATTTTATATTATCCGCAGTTATTTTAAATGGAATTTCTTCTTGTATCTCTTGCTGTTGGATTTTGTTGGTAATATATTAAAATGCTAATGATTTAGTTGGATTTATTTTGTATCCTATTCACAGAGTTCTTAAGTCCCTCAAAGTCTATTTTTTTTTTCTTTACAATGTTCATTATTCTTTAAATCGTTCTCTGGATTCTGTTCCTTTCCTCTGCATCACTTCATGTAAATCTTCCCAAGTTTCTCTGAAACTGTCACTTCTGAATTTCCTGTGGTACAAGAAATTATATTTATATACCATAACTTGTTCAGACATTCTTCAATTGATTAACATCCCTTTAGTTTGCAATTCTTTTGTATAACAAAAAAATGCTCCTAGAAATATTCTTGTACATATGGCTACTTTTCCTCTTCCTTTGACCACTTTTGGGGATGTGCTTAAAAGCAGTATTTATCATGGATCAAAAAATATGCCCATTTTAATGATTTTTTGGTATGGTTTCAAATTTCTTTCTAGATTGCAATCTAGGTAATTGCAGTTAGGGTAGGCCAGTTCATTAAATCTACCAACCTGCATTTTCTGTGAGGTAGCATAGTACTTTTAATAGAAACAAGTACATGGGGATTTTGGAAATAACTGAGCTCCATGTTCCCTCAACTTTGATTTTTTAATTAGGAATGCTTGAAAATTTTCTACTCTATTAAAGGTTCTTTCTCCTCTCCTCACTCCCATGACATTAAATTCACTTTTTTCCAGATAAGTTATTCTTGGTTAAGTCTGTATTTTGCCTTTACAGATAACATGCCAAATTCCTTCTCCCCACCCTGCCCCCAACTTTATAATGTAGTTGCCAAGTCATATGTAAGGAGGGAAGAGAAAGAGGAAGGAAACAAATGAACATTTGTTAAGCATCTACTATGTGCCAGGCATTTTAAAATATTATCTATTATTTTAAAATATTTATAAAAATATAAGCCAAGGACGTAGGTACTATATATTACTCCAGTTTTATATGTGGGTTTTCTTAGACAGATAGAGGTTATTTATGTGACTTGTCTAGTTACCTGGGTAAGAAATATGTAAAAAAATATTTGACCACGGATCTTCCTTGAGTCTGAGCCCATTATTTTATTCATTATACCATCTAGCTGTCTCAAAATGTTATATTCTGATTGGGGTTCCTTGATAATTTTTCTTTCTGGACACTTATATTTTTTCTTTGACCTGAGGATCTGGATTTTGACTACTCCTGGGAATTTTTATTTTAGGGAATCTCTCAGAAGATGCTAAGTGGATTGTTCTATTCTTACTTTATTCTTTGGTTTTAATAATTCTGGGCAGTTTGAGTTATTAAAATGGTTATGATTTTCAGGTAGCTCAGTGGTCATTAGATTATCTCAACTTTTTTCTAGGTCACTTTTAAAACAGAGGGTTTTTTTTAAATCTTTCAACTTTTTTCTAATATATTTTGTATCACAGAGTAATTTGGTTTTGTTTAGTCTATTTTAATTTTTAAAGATACTACTACTTTGGTATGAGCCCCCTTCTGTCCTAACTTATTCAGTCTCCTTAAATTTTTTCCTTAATTTCATTTTTTATCTCTTGTCTCATCTTTCAAGTATTGTTATAGTCTTTATGGCTAAGCTACCCACAACCCCAGGCTCTGCTCATATTTGTTGTGCAGTTACTCTCTTATTCCAGTTTATTTTTGGAATCTCTTTTTAGTCACAATATTTTCTCATTATTTTTTGTCTCCTGTATACTTTTATTTCCATCCATAATTACTATTTTAAGACTTTGTGTCAGCCAAAGTTTGATGTCTCTTAAATCTTGGAAAGGATGGTTAAACCATATTTGTTCCAGAACTTGATTTCTTCAGATCCTGTAATTAGCTTCTACTTCCCTCGGAAAGTCTTTTGCTCAGAACTATGACAGACTTTGGTGTGCATTATTTAAGGATAATATTAAGGATATTCCTCATCCTTCTTTATTTTTCTCTAGATTATAATTCACACCTCAAAATTTTGTATTGTGTTTCTTACTGATATTTTTACTTGAATAGATCAGTTATTGCTTCATCATTCCTTCCATTGTGCTAAAAATGCCAATTTGATATGTATTATACCTCAATGTTTTATGCTTTATATGAGATAAGTATTGACACCATGCATTAATATGTTCATTGTAATTCTGATTTGGGCTAAAATAAGACCATGATTGTGGAGTCATTGGAATCTTGGTGAGATTTGGATTCTCATAGAAAACTTTACATTTTGAAGATGTCTATAGATTCTAGATTCACATGAAGTGATGAAGAGGAGAGGAAGCAGAATCCAGAGAATGATAAAGAATAATGAACATTGTAAAGAAAAAAAATACAACAAATATTGAAAATGTTTTAGATGATGTTGTAGAAAACTGAAGAATACATGAATAGATTCTTACAGTATTCTAGTCATGATATAATGAAGTTCTGGATTAGTTGTCACTGAGAATGAAGAGAAAGTGTTAAATCCAAGAAACATTTTAAGGGAGAAATGGTAAGATTTGTTGATTGATTTCATATAAGGAAAGAAACAAAAGACTGAAAATATAAAGAAACTATCAGTAACCTTTCTTCATTATTGTTCACAAAGATATGCCTAACCAAGACCATGAGATTGATAAAGAAATGTTAAGGATCTTGCCCAATGCAAGCCCAAATTGCCCAATGGCACTCTGCTTCTCTGCATTTTCTTTTTCTTGTTTTTTTGACTTAATAGGATTTTATTTTTTCAAACTATATGTAAAAATAGTTTTCAACATTAATTTGTAAGATTTTCAGTTCCAATTTTTCTCCCTTCTTCCTTTCCCTCCTCTCTCTCCAAGACAGCAAGCAATTTGATATGCTATAAATGTACAATTATTTAAAACATATTTCCATCTTAGTCATGTTGTGAAAGAAAAATCAGAACAAAAGGGAAAAACCATGAAAAAGAAAAAAAAAAGGGATGAAAATAGTATGTTTCAATCTACTTTCAGTCTTCATAGTTCTTTCTCTGGATGCAGATGCTGTTTTCTATCCCAAGTTTATTGGAATTGTGTTGGATCACTGTATTTCTAAGAAGAGCTAAATTTATCATAATTAATCATCACACAATCTTGCTATTCAGCTGTAGTATGTTCAGGTAGTGTGAGGTATGTAGTAGCATTAGTTCAGGTAAGTCTTTCCAGGCTTTTCTAAAATCAGGCTGCTCATCACTTCTTATAAAATACTATTCCATTACATTCATATATCATAACTTATTCATTCTCCAATTGATCTACTCATCTACTCACTTTCCAATTTCTTAAAACCACAAAAAGAGCTGCTACAAAGATTTTTGCACATGTGGGTCCTTCCCCTTTTTAATGATCTCTTAAGACCCATTTATTTCTCTGCATTTTCATACTGCATAGGCGGGAGTATCCTCTTTGCATTGGCTGTGTAAGCAGCTTTTAAAACTACCAGACTGGAACAGTTGCTCTCTTCTTCCATGTTCTGTCCTATTGCTATTCAGAGGATGAAGATCATAGTCTACCCAGTTTAGTTGCCATGAACACTAAGAGAGCTTCCTTCCTTCCTCTGGCCTCCTTTTACCCCATGGCTAGATCTTGTCTTGTTTGGTTTTATTGTCCTTCTTAATTTTACACGATGGTAATCTTGGAGCCAGGGTTCCTGGCAAGATATTATAACCAGTCAGCCTGATAGAAAAAGCCAAAAAGAAGCCAGTATTCTTAAACCAGAAGGAGATTTTGGAATTTAGCCTTAATAAATTGATCTATGACCCTAATCCTGTCCCCTCAGATTGAGGTGGTATTATTGGGGATTATGTCCCACATGTTGGAGAGTAAGCTATTTGCATGTGTTTATATATAAAGATATATACATACACACACATATATGCACATACATACATATGTATATATATATATAACTTTTTTTGGGGGGGAGGGGGAGGAAATCAAGGCAGTCACTTGTACAAGGTCACACAATTAATGTCTGAGGCTGGATTTTTAACTCAGGTCCTCCTGATTCCAAGGTTGGTGTTCTATCTACTGTTCCACATAATTGCCCTTCTATTTGTATATTGTTAAAACATCTTTGAATTAAATATTTCTTTATAAAAACAATGTTAGTGTTTTAGTGAAAATGAGGTGCAAGGAATTGCTCTTTACCTTTGGGAGAACACCATCAGTGCATGCTAAAGCTAATGGCAGAGAGTTAAAACATTCCCAACCTACTTAAAGGTACCAGAAGACCCCCATGGGTGGTGAGATGAAACATACTTGGTCTTCAAGAAGTGAGGGCCAGGGAGAGTCAGATATATTGTTAAATATACAAATTATTGGGGACAGCTAGATGGCAAAGTGTATAGAGCACCAGCCCTGAAGTCAGGAGGACACTTCCTGTGTGTCCTTGGGCAAGTCACTTAACCCCAATTGCCTTAGCAAAAAAACAAAACTACAAATTAACAAGATAGAGTACAGCATTTCTTATAATAGGATCTGGCCCTTATCTACCTTTCCAGTCTTCTTAACACCTATTTTCCTTTACCTATTCAATGACATTCCATCTCCCGATTGAATATTTTCACTAGTTTTCCTCCATGCCTGGAACTCTTTCCTTTCTTTCAGTTTCCTTACTTCTCTCCAAATACAGCTAAGTACTCCCCTTCTGCAAGTAGTTTCCAGTTTTCCTTGATTTTTATTTCTTCTCTTTGACACTATGTCCCTTTTAGTCTCTCTCTCTCTCTCTCTCTCTCTCTGTATTTGAGCAAATTGAAGCTAATGACTTTATAAAAAGTAAATAATGCCTACTTCATAACATTTTTTAAGGAAAGCATTTAATAAAATTGTTTAAGTATTACTAGAAATGTAAGTTACTATAATCTTATTCCATAAAACAAAGGAGAAAGATGGAATTGGGAGTTTTTTGAGATCTGGTTTTTTGCCTTTTTGTTTTTGGTTATAATAATGTTTTTGACCAAGTTATAAGTTTTCTGTGACTCAGTTTCCTAATCTATAAAATGGAATACTTGTTCCATCTAACTCAAAGTTTATGAGACTCAAATGATTAATGTGAAAATGCTTTGAAAAGTCAAAAGTATTATATAACCTTTTCTATTATAACCAAAGCATATTGGAGTGCATAGGGATAGAATGTGCTTCTTTTTTTTGATGGATTATTATAAAAGCCCTCTAAGTTGTGTATCAAATAGAAGGCAAAAGAAGGAACACATAGAATGTATACTTAAGGAATTAGAAAGACTTGGAGAACATTCTTCTTTCCCATTTTATAAAATGAGGATAATCTAACTAGTAAAGGGACTTTCTAAGTTCACACAAGTTGTTCAGAATGTTCAGTACTGTAGTAAAGTAAATTGAAGCCTTTGGCAGGACTTGCTGTTTTGGAGGGTAGGAGATGAAGTAATATCATCATTGTTGCATTTCATATCATAAAATATGATATGTAAATACATATATGAATGTTTAACTGCCACAAATAACTTTTCATATTTTCTGTACAAATAGGTTTCATATATAAATGATTTTTCTAACTGATCAAGTTAACTATTCTCCCTTAAAGCGTACACTAAGGTTCTTAATTTTTTGAGACTAGGTCACAGACTGCTCTGGCAGTTTGGTGGAAACATATATCACTTTACAGACTATTTTTAAATGCATAAGATTATAAAGGAAACCATAGGCTAGTGAAAATAAATATTCATTATTTTCCCCTTCCAAGTTCATGGATCACTTGAAATCTATCCATGAAATTCTGACGAATTCCTGGTATTTTCAATAGTCTTGCATACCAACAGTCTCTTAGGCTGGTTATGTTGGTGCTTTGGGTTTACAACAGCTCCTAAAAATTCTAAATAAGCCACTTTGTGGTCTCTAAATAATTTCCATATTATTTCTTTTAAAACTTGTAAAAACCGACGCGGTGAAATGGGCAGTACTAGGGAAACAGTTTATAAAACAATAAAATGAAAGAAAATTTCAAAAGATAGGTGAGGAAACTGAATTAAGTGACCTGACCAGGGACAGAATTAATAAGTGTTGGAGGCTTGATCTGAACTCGGATTCCAGGCCCCACACATGGCCCATTGCATCTAGGGACTCCCTTTGTTGTACTAGACTATGCTTACAGTGTTCCGATGGGGTCTTTCTACCGAACAAGCGCGGTAGGTTAACGGTTAGTATTGGGGGGATGGAGTTAGAGATCCAATTTCATTAGCAGAGATGAGAAAACTCCAAGGTGAGGAAATTCGCTCCACCCACTGGAAGGTTGGCACTTCGGCGACTTATCGTGCAACAGAATTGTATAGATTATTGAGAGGTTACGTGATTTATCCAGTGTCACAAAGCTAATATATAAGAGGTGGCTCACCAATAAATTAACCAAATATACAATTATATGTAAAAATTAACAAAGCTTTAAAAAAGCTTCAGAGAAGTAAATGGAAAAGTGGAGAAAAGAGGTAGTTTCTATTGTTACTGCCTTCTTAATTTTTATGTATGCATTTCTTAAAAAAAAAAAAAAAAAACTATCAACTTCAGTTTACTTGTTCTTTGTATAAAGAAAGGGTGTTTTTTTTTTTTTTTTTTTTTTTTTTTTTTTTGACAAAGAAAATTTAAACAATTGAAATAATCTCGCTGGGCTCCAGCCCTCTGTAACTCCTACGCGGCAGGGGAGGTACAGAGGCATGTAGAGCGCCTCCTGCTGGCACTGCGAGAGAAGGCTCTTTCTCACGGCTCCTCACTTAGCGGGTGGGGGGTGGGATCGCGCAAGCGCATTTCCCCCGGCTGCGCGCCGCACGGGACGCGCAGTGCATGGAGGGTCCGCGTGCGCCCGGGACCGCCTTCGGAAGTTTAAGGCCCAAGGCCTGAGCCGAACAGTCGGTAACCCCGCCGTGGCGGCGACGATGTTTGTGGCGCGCAGTATCGCGGCGGATCACAAGGATCTCATCCATGATGTGTCCTTTGACTTCCACGGGCGGCGAATGGCAACTTGCTCCAGTGACCAGAGTGTGAAGGTGAGGGAGAGAAGCCGGGGAGGGGGGGGGGGAAGAGAGAGCCGGGAGAAATGAGTTCCGTCTTTAGATCACGGCGTCTGGGGCGCGGGACCAGAATCTTGTTCCGGGAACGCCTGCTCACCGACGGGCTTCCGTATGGCCGGACTCGGCGCAGGTTTTCGGGGCTGCCTCCCGGCGCAGCCCCCCCGCGGGGGCTCAGGCGCGTGCGCGAAATTGACGGAATGAGGGCGGGCCGGGAGAGCTCGGGGGAACCTTGTTTGTCTGGCTTGCGCACCCCAGCCGGGCTGAGCTCTCGTATGTAATCCTAGGGAGTATCTGCCCCTCCTGCAGCGGATTCTGGCTGGTACATCTCTCCGCTTCCAAGTTTAAAAGAACAACAAACAAACAACGCTTTTAGGCCTGGGCTTCCAGCCTGGGAGCCACCACCAGAAAGAGGGGCTTTCTTTCAGAAAGGACAGCTGCTGCCCAAACCGAGCAAACACGAAGACACTTTTTTAAAAAAAAGCATTTTATAAAATTATGAACTTGGTGCTCACCAAACCAAAAAAAAAGTAAATAAACAAGAAAGAGGACAGTGTAAGAAATTGAACTTAACACAATGGTTTTTTCTCCCATTTCTTTTTCAAAAGATTGATTCCAATACCTATAGTAATACTGACAATATTTATTGAGTATCTTATCCCATCCAGTTGAGGAAATAAATCAAATGTTCCATTTTTAGGTTTCATATTTTTAATGTAGGCTTTCATTACTAAAGACACTCGGATTGGTGAGACTAAAGGGAAAGACACATCACGTTAGTCAGACGATACGATTTAGAATAGGAAGATTGTTACAAAACTTATTTTATGTTTTGTTAATGTTTTCATGTTGGAAAAATAAATAAGATTATACCTGATACATTTATGAATAAGGACCCTTTTTAAATCCACTTCTTTGCCATTTACTTAAATATGATTTGAAATGTATTTTACAATTACCATTTTATGAATTTGTCTACTCCGGTATTTTTACATGCTTCCAGAATAACTACATTTAACGTAGTAAAATGTTTCAAATCCTTATATTTAAAGTTTCAGAATTACCAGATATAGGACTGAAGATTAGTAATATTGACACTGAGATGGACCCTTGAGTGCAGTTGATTTTTTTTCTTAACTTTTGCCTATTTTAATTCTGATTTATCCAACCTAATTTAGCTTTCTATAGCTTCCATAATAGAGGATTATTTAGATTTTTTTTATTGTAAGAGATTCTCAGTTACTTGCTTATAGTATTATTGTTGTTGTTCACTCATTTTCAGTCCTGTCTGCCTCTTTGTCCTGTGAGTTGAGGTTTTCTTGGCAGAAATATACCAGAGAGGTTTTGCTCTTTCCTTCTCTAACTTGTTTTACAAATGAGGAAACTGAAGCAAACAGTGAATTGCTCAGGGTCACAGAAGCCAGACTTGGACTCAAGTGATGAGTCTTCCTGGCTTCAGGCTCAAACCTCTGTCTCTTGTGCCACACAACTACCCATATTTATTTTCTATTTTAAAAATAAAAAATTTTACTTGCATTTGTAATCTATGGCAGCTGGTGAGTTAGTCTTCTGGATTCTTCTTTTATCATTGCATTGATCAGAATTCTAAATTCTTTCAAAGGTTTTCTCTACAAAGTTATTGTATAAACTATTCTTCTAGTTCCACTCACTTTGCTCTTCCTCAGCACAAAGAGGCTCTTCTGGCTTTTTCTAATACTATTCATTTCATCATTTGCCATTAAGTTTATACGTTGTAATCTGTTTAGCCATTCCCCAAGAGTAGGAAAGCCTTTTAGTTTCCAGAATTGCTATAAATATTTTTGTATAGATAGGCATGTTTTCTTCACTTCGAGGTCTCTGGAGTCCTAGTAATGATATAGCTAGACCAAAGGGTACAGTTTAGAAACTTTCTGGGTGTAGTTAGTTCCAAGTTGTTTTCCAGAATGATTGGATCAATTCATTGCTCAGCCAATAGTATACTAGTATCCCTGTTTTCCTGCAGCACCTCCATCATTTATAATTTTTCTTTTTTGTTGTTTTTGCCAGTTTAATGGCTATGAGGTGATACTTTAAAGTTATTTTAATTTGTATTTCTTTATTATTGATTTGGAGCATTTCTCCATTTACTGGAGAAATCGTCAGTCTTTATTCTCAGTGAAGAAGGATCGGAGGTGGAAGAGAATCGGCGATAGCAATGTGTGCAGCTGAGTCAAGAAGCTAGCTCGACCAGCAGCCACACAACCAGCAGCTCGGAGTCTCGAACCCAGTCCAATCTCTCCCCACTTCTTCCTCGCTCTCTCTCTGTCTCCACCCACCCCTGGAGCTTGGACATGACCTTTTGTCTATTGGAGAATCCGTTGGCATAAAGTGATATTCTCAAATTAGTAACTGTCAATGCTGGTTTCATAATACACTAAAGTTGTCAAATATTGTCTCAGAGGATAGAAGTTATTTTCATTTTGTTATTTAAGATGTTATTTTAGAACACGGGAATCATTTTTTGTTTTATAAAGACGTATAGGACATGTGCAAAATTTTCAAAGAAAGATTGTAAAAACAAATTTAAACCTGGAAATAACCTTGAGATTTTTTAAGTTAACTCCGTTTTATAAATGAGGAAACTGAGGCTTAGGTATAAGTTGAGTGACTTGCTCAAAAGTGCAAAAGTAGTAAGTGGCAGAACATTGGGATTCAAAACCACTTCCACTGATTACAAATCCTGAGACTTCTACTTCACTACATTGGTTTGTAGTATATATTTGTAGAATGTATTTTGTATTCACTTTGCATTTTTTGAAAAATCCTTTTCTTACTAAATGTAAACAAGTATTGATGATAATTTCGATTTCCTTACAGGTTTGGGACAAAAGTGAAAGTGGGGATTGGCATTGTACTGCTAGCTGGAAGGTAAATACTAATTTAAACTTTTTTTTTTTAATGATTTGGATTATTAAATGTAATACTTTGTTAAATCATACTGAATTTAAGTATTTCATTTTGACTTAATGGTCTTGCTATTCAATTCTTGGAAAGAATATTTATGGGATTTTTTTCAGTTTTTTGAATTCCATTCCAGTTGTACTAAGTTGCAATAAAATTGTCCTATTTTTTACCATGTGTAATACACAAATCTAAAACAGTGAGAGGAAAAAAACTGAAAATGTATGAGCACAAAATCAGGAAAAGGTTGATTCTTCTATTAGGAGCAGTAGGCTTCTATATAAAAGTAGGCAGTCAACTAATGCTAAATGCCAGCTATGTACTGGGCACTACATTTGGCACTTAAAAGACCCCACTTAGTGGGAATACAAAGAAAGGCAATACCTGGTCTCAAGGAGCTCACTGTGTAATGGGGAGAGAATATTCAAACAACTTTGTGCAAACTAAGAGCAGGAGAAATTGGGGGTAGTCTTAGAAGGTCACTGAGATTAAGGCAAGGCTCAGGCTTGTGGTTTTTTTTTTTTTTTTTTAACTATTCAATTCCTGGATGAAATGATTTCCAGACAGTGAAGTAAAGATTACTAGTTAGTTGAATATTGAATAATGGCAGTTGCATCTTATAGGAAATGAGATGAAAGGAAGTACTCTAATTTGTAATTTAATATAAAAAAGGCTTATATCTGTAATTCTGAAACATAAATCAATGTAGAAAAAGGCTCTCTTCTAGAATTTGACTTTGTAAGTCAGTGATATAGAAGCCAGAGTACATTTTCCCATTTAAAACAATGTCATTATAAATGACAGATAAGTTTCCATGATCTGCACACAAAAGCTTTAACTTAGGTAATATAGCTCCAAAACAGTATTTTGATCTAAGTTCAGTGTATAAGAATGTTTCTGTGGAAAAAGCATTTAGTCATCCAACTTGAGCTGCCAAGAACATGTCTTATACCTTTTTCTCCCCTTATCTCCCCCTTCTGCATATTGCAGCATGATCAAGAACTCCTTCTTGTCACTTTCTTTTATACAGTGCAGATTCTTCTAATTCCAAGTGGCAATGATGATGACTGGGACTTGGGAAAGGGGTTCCAAAGGCATTGGGAAGGTATCGAGGACAGGGGCTCTTGAAAAAGAGTAAAGTATTATCTCCTACTTAAATTAGTAGAAATACTTCTCAACTTTATCCAATTAGAGTAATTTGTCTTTTCTAGTTTCTGTGAAATGAAGTTCACTAATATGAATTAATTTCCTACTCTTTTGTAGGCATACATACATAGAATCCTTTTGAGGTTTTCAAGGATTTTGAGTATTGGCAGAAATAAAGAGCAAATGGGGCAAAAAGTATTCCTCTCCTCATCATTCCTTTTCCTTTCTTTGTTTTTCTCATGTAGATGTCATATAGATAATGATAGCAGTTCTTTGGGAATATAAAGGATCAGAACTAGATTAATTTTTATTTTAGGGGAAAAAAATTAGGTTTGACTATCCTGAGTCCATAGAGCTAATGGAAAAAAGAAGATGAGAAAATAGAATGGCCTTTCTATTCATGAGATAAGTACTGGTGCTGAGCTAGAGTAGATAAAGTGGCTTTTCTTGTCTTTTTCTCTCCATTAACAGTCCTACCACTTAAGATTTCATATTTGTAACATGCAAGGGGAGTAAAAAACAGTACTGCTAGATTTAAAAAAGAGAGCTGGGGATATTTTTTACTTTTAGTAGATATCTTATTTTTTCACAAAAAAAGTTAAAAATAGTTTTAGTTTTTAGAAGATACTTTAAATATTTTGTACTTGGCATTAGTTGATGCAGTGCTTTCTTAAGGAAAAAAAGGACATGTAAAAGAAGGTAATTTTATGCAAAAAAATTGGGGAATGTTATTTCTTTTGTGAGTCATTTTGAGTTTTTTCTTCTTAAAATGTTGTTTGTTTTTTCTTTTTAGACACATAGTGGTTCTGTGTGGCGTGTGACATGGGCACATCCTGAATTTGGACAGGTTTTGGCTTCCTGTTCTTTTGACAGAACTGCTGCTGTTTGGGAAGAAATAGTGGGAGAGTCCAATGATAAACTTCGAGGTCAGAGTCATTGGGTGAGTCATGTGCTAGTAAATCACTTAAGGCACTGATGAGAAGTTATGCAGATTATTATCTGTGACATACTTCTTTGAACACATGGTCCTCTTCTCCTCTGCTTCTTTTTCCTTCCATTCTTCCTTCTTTTATTTTCTACTGTTTTCTTTACTTTTCATTTTGCTGTGTATTGTTCAAGGAACAGCAAGGCTAGTCAAGAATATCAGGACTTTCTTGGCTAAGTTGTTTTTTGGACTTTTGGCATTTTTACCTCTGATTACTGTCTTATATCAGTTGAACTCTGCCAAAATGGTGATAAATCTCTTTGCCTTTCTTCTTATTGTGATTCATTTGAATAGGTTTGGTTAAATTGTGATTGTTTGGGGGGCAGTCATCTCATCTTTATCTTTCGTCCCCTGCCAATTTGTTGATTTTGATATGTTTTAGCTAGTTGATGGTCTGATTACTCAGATGGCTGATTCTGATATGACTTCCATATACGTAACCAATTATTTCTTTTATGTTAAGATAGTCTTTTATTTTTATGATCAGTGCTCAACATGTTCAACAGTATCCAGTTGGACTTTTTTCTGGAAGAAAATATTTATGATAATATAGGTATGAGACTTTTGAGAACTCTACAAGCCTTTGCCCTTTCTTTTCAAACTTATTCCAAATTTTCTAAAAATCTCCTCTTTGCCTACTTTTGCACTGTAGTTAAGGAATAACCAAATATTTACTGACTTGGATCATCTCAAAATTTTCATAGAATTTCTCTAGCTTTTCATCTTCTGCAATAGCTGTTGGTATATAAGCTACACTTATGTTTCTCCTACGCTATTATCAAGTGTCCCAGAAAATAATATTTCTTGTTTCCTTTGGGTACACAGTGAAACCAATTCTATTAATTCCTTTCTTCACTTCAAGGAGAAAATATGAACCACTTTATTATTGTCCTCTGGTTTTGTTTATATCAAGGTTATCAGTGTTGAGTTTTCTAAGAGTATCTCCATTTATCAGTATTTGGCAAAAATCTCACTTGTCAAATACTTAATGTTTATAATTGGTCTAAAAACTGGATGATTCTTAGCACTTCTTGTGCTTTTTTTTTTTTTTTTCTTCTATGCTCCCACTACAACTGTGGAAGGGGGAAGGGATCATACAAAACTTAGGGCCGCTTCTGTAGTCGTCTTTGTTTTACGGATTGTTGTGAACAAAGAGGTGATCGTCAAGCAGTCACCCTATTGAATATGAGTATCTTTGATTTTAGGTTTGTCTTTAGACATCAAACTCAGTCTGTTGTCAGAATATTTAGTTTTTATAGCATGGTTTTGCCTACCAGAGATAGTACTGCCCTGGTATGGCCTTCAGAAAACAACAATCACTTGCATATTCTTTGATTTAGAGCTCTGTGGAAACTATATATTTTATAGAGAATAAAAGGTTATTTGGTGCTTAGCATATTGTGTGGCACATGGTAAACGCTTAATAAATGCTTGTTCACTTGATATACCTTAATGATTTGTTAATTCATTTCTTGTAGGTTAAGAGGACCACTTTGGTGGATAGCAGAACATCAGTTACTGATGTGAAGTTTGCTCCTAAGCATATGGGTCTCATGTTAGCAACCTGTTCAGCAGATGGCGTAGTGAGAATATATGAGGCTCCAGATGTTATGAATCTTAGTCAGTGGTCACTGCAGCATGAAATTTCATGTAAGCTAAGCTGTAGTTGTATTTCATGGAATCCCTCGAGGTAAGTCATAACCTAATCACTTGATTTTTTTTTTTTTTTAAAGGCAATGACTTGATAATTTGTTTGCTTTGTATGTCAAAGAAAATCTAGAAGAAAATTTTAAGTTCAGAAAGTCTAATTTCTGAATGAACTAGTATGGAAATCTACAATTTAACTTGTCTTCATCATTGTAGAAAATACATGCCATTTAACATTAGCACCTCAAATTCTCTATGAAATGTTTTGTAAATTAAAGAACTTTTTCTTCAAAGCATGTTCTAATAAATAACAGCATGGAATATTAACAGTAAGCCTTTTAAATTTTTAGTTAACCTAAGTCATAGTTTGTAATTCTCAATGTAATTTACTTTTTTATGGACAATCTGAGAAGTAAAATTTATCCTGATTTGTAACTCAGACCTAGTATTTCATTATTTAAATTAATTATGTCATCATTGATGATCGAACAAACACTTCTTTATGTTGACTTTTATGACTTTGTTTTTAGTTTTAAGGACAGGAAAATCAGTGAAACTCAAGCCAAGGTATTGAATTCTGTAGAAATGGCTTTGAGAATCTAGTTATGGAGAAAGTACATGGACCTAGGTAGGAAAACCAAGGGAGATGCCAGTTGAAAAGTCTGTAACTTCACAATAAGCACTATCCTAAATAGAATCATTCTTCCTAGAGTGTAAACTTTTTTTTTTTTTTTGCTGAGGCAATTGGGGTAAAGTGACTTGCCCAGGATCACGCAGCTAGGAATTGTTAAGTGTCTGAGATCAAATTTGAACTCAGGTCCTCCTGACTTCAGAGCTGGTACTCTATTCACTGGGCCACCTACTTGCCCCTCAGTGTAAATTTTTTAAGAGTATAAACTATGTATCTCCCATTACACCTATCAGAATGCCTTGCACTCAGTATTTGTTAAATTAAATTGAATTCTCCTTCTTCCTTCTGGAAGTTGTTGACCTAGGAGTAAATCTGGAACCAGTGACATCTGGGGAGGAGGCTGTTTTTTTGTTCTCTCCTGCTATTCCTCTTGGATCTGGATTCTGATTTGCCAAAATATCTAGTTTTTTTCTAATACTGTTACAATTTGTCTTTATCCTAAGAATCTACTTTACTTTTTAAAAATATTATTTTATGGATAGCTTTTGTTTTTAATGACTTATATTTCTAAATATTTTTCTCCCCTTTTTCATACCCAGCAACACATTCTTTGTAACAAAGATTAAGGAAGAACAGTAGTTCAGAACCAAACAATACATTATATTTGACAGTAAATGCAATATCCTATATCATGGTGTCCCATCTCTACAAAGTAGGGAGGGAGGTAAAAGTTTTCAATGACGTTTTGACCAAATTTTTTGCCTTAATAAGGGAAAAAGGTTTCATATCATTCTATCCCATGCTCTTGTCAAATGTCTGAAGTCTTTTTTTGTGGGAAAAGACAAATACAGAAAGGTCTGAATATGAGTGATATAATAGTAATAGGTTATAGCATTTAATAATTTACAAAGCCATTACAGCTTTTGTGAGGTGAATAATATTATGATTTTCATTACTTCTAGATAAGCAGACTAAGTCTCAGAGAGTTACTTGCTAAAGCTTTTTTTATATCACTAGTAAGTGGCAAAACCACCTGCATTCAAGTTCTTTGATTCCAAATCTAGTGTTCTTTTCATTTTATCACTCCAGATAGTCCAATTAACTGTTAGAATTATTGATTAGATTGTATTCTTTGAAAACACATATTGTGTATTATTTTCATATCCTTTATATTACATAACTCATAATTGGTAACGTTTTGAAATGTATAAATGTATCCCTAAATTTCAGTACAACAACCTTACTCTCCAAAATTAGGTGAATCATAGAGGGATCAATGAGACAATAGCTCCGTAATTTTCATATGTAGCTGCTTAATTCTAGTATGTGTAAGTTGTTGTGCCAAATAAGGTGTAAGAGGAGATATAAAGTCAATTATCAGTCATTTTTATCATTATGATTACTATATGTCTGTGTAAGTAATTTGTTTACTTTTCATTTCCAGTTCTCGTGCTCATTCCCCTATGATAGCTGTAGGAAGTGATGACAATAGTCCAAATGTGTCTGCTAAGGTTCAGATTTATGAATATAATGAAAACACCAGGTAAGTTTTAAATCAGTCTAGAAGGATCTAAATTTGTTTTTCTTTACTTTTTTGATTTGTATATAATTTTTATCTTTACTCAAGTAAATTGTATTCTGCTCACTATTGAGTTAGTTTTATTTATTTATGCTCCACTATGTAGATAACAACTTTGTGAAGACTACCTGAGAATAAATTCTGGTTGCCAATATAGAGTTGATCTTTCAGACTTGATATTTAGCAAATATTAATCTAATTTTGTTATAGGAAACAGAGATTAGCAAATTAACTTTTTCTGTTTGTGTCAGAAAGATATTTTGTAGTTTAAATAAGACCGTGGTCTTCTTGAGAATCTGCACTATTATAGTACCGAGTGATGATAGGATCTTGTAAGATCTGTACAATTTATACTCCTGAGAAATTTTCTTATACTACAAATTAGTAATTGTTCAATTGAGATTCAATTTCAATGTAGTTTTTACTCTGGATATTTTGTTTGAATTGTGTTAAATTAAACTTTAAATCATAAAGGAAGCCTTTTGGAAATCTGGATTAAATGTTAGTTAACTATAGAAGAGTATAATTATAAAAAGTAATTTTGTTACAGAGTGCTTGTAGTCTGAAATGATAAAATATATTAGTAAAGATTTTATTTTTCTTGTGGAGTATTTTATGCAAATAATTTGAATTTTCTTAGGAAATATGCAAAAGCAGAATCCCTTATGACAGTCACTGACCCTGTACATGATATTTCATTTGCTCCAAACTTGGGAAGATCATTCCATATCCTAGCAGTAGCAACCAAAGATGTGAGAATTTTCACGTTAAAACCTGTAAGGTGAGCTTCTGAAACAGTTTTTAAGTAAGATATTACAATTGATTCTAAAAATATTAGTATTGATATTCTGAAACAAAATAATTACAAGAAATTTAAAATTCTGTATTTTTAGGATGGGAGTAGATTTATTTTGCTTAGTATAATTATTTCAGTGTTTTAAATTTCTTAAGCATATATCCATTGAAAATTAGATGCATTCTGAGTTTCAAATATTAAAAATTTACTATGTAAAGAAGTTGACTGCCTATTTTAACTGAAAGCTTTTTGTTTTGTTATTCCTTTGTATTTTTTTAACCCTTTAACTTTGTGAGATGTGATCTTTATATATTTGGATAATTTTTGATTTTTCATTTTGAACAACATATGCTAATCCTTTGGAGGTTGCTTCACTAAAACTTTCTTTAACAGGAAAGAATTAACTTCTTCTGGTGGGCCAACAAAATTTGAGATTCACATAGTTGCTCAGTTTGATAATCACAACTCTCAGGTTTGGCGAGTGAGTTGGAATATAACGGGGACAGTGCTAGCATCATCTGGAGATGATGGCTGTGTAAGACTATGGAAAGGTAAGATTTCAGTGAATGACAATTGTATTGTGAGTAGAGAAATTTCTTTGCTCTTAGAAAACTCCTTTTATCTAAGACAGTAATGACTAAAAAAAAAAATAATTTGCCAAGTTTTTATTTTGAACAAAGGAAGTCTTTCAAACATGGGCTAAACTGTATCTATAATAAAAAAAAAATAGGAGGCATCTTAGGGTAACTCAGGAAATAGAGCACTGGGCCTGGGTTCAGGAAGACCCGAGTTCAAATTTGGCCTCAAACACTTAGTAGCTCTGTGATCCTGGACAAGTCACTTAACCTCTGTTTGCCTTAATATACTGGAGAAGGAAATGGCAAACTACTCTAGTAACTTTGCTAAGAAAACTGCATGGATAGTATGGGCCATAGGGGTTGGGGCCGCCACACAGAGTCAGACATGATTGATTAACTGAACTTAGCATGATAAAGTAATGAATGAAAAACCAGAGAGAGAGAGTTTCTGGGTAATTAATAATTAATTATTAGGTTAGTGAATTATAAATTGATGGTTAATGGTTTCTCTCATTAAGCAAAGACCCTTAATGGAGACACTGAATACCTTAAATATATTTTTTTGAAAGGGCATGACCTTGACAAATGGAATTCAACTCTGATTGTGGTGGTCATTTAATGAAAAGGTGGGCTTTAGTTTTTTTGAGAATGTGGCTTGATCATGGGATTCTACTGCCTCTAGCAATCTGGACAGGAGAATTAATCTCCATCCAGCTCACTCTGGTTGGTTTTCTCCATCATTATCCAATAAAGATAGGGGCTCATTTTTCTTGGAGCAAGAATTTGCCTAGATTAGATTCTGTTTATACTCTAATAAATAGAAATAAGTTCTCCTAGTTAAGTAGAATATTTCATCAATTAGCCATGTCCTTCAGAGACTGACTTGTATAGTCAGGAAATAAAGAAGAAAAAGCCTTAATCTTAATGTAATAATTGACTGTTAACAACAAAATAATTGTTAAAATGTTATAATTATAAATTATAAATTAATTATAATTGTTAAGTTTTTTGGAAATGGAATTTTAACTCAATTTTTTATGTTGTTTAATTTAGTTAATAAATATTTATTTATAGAAATTCTCAGCTCTCATAGTTGGATTTTTTTCACTTGTTTTAGAAGAGTTAAAAAAACAAACAAACAAACCCAGCAAGCCCAGGTCATTTAATGTATTTGGGGAAATTGCTCTCTTTATTTTACTAATGTTTGTGTTTAAAGTAAATGTCGTTTGAACTTGTATCTATTTGATATATTCTTTGGGGAAACAAATTAATTTGTCCCCTTGAGTAATTGAATATTAATTGATTTCACCTTTCCCCCCCAGCTAATTATATGGACAATTGGAAGTGCACTGGTATTTTGAAAGGTAATGGGAGCCCAGTCAATGGGAGCTCTTCTCAGCAGGGAATCTCAAATGCTTCTTTAGGGTCAAACAATCCAAATCTACAAAATTCATTAAATGGATCATCAGCTAGCAGGTAGGCTGTTTTGTGTGTAAGCTTTGGAATTTTAAAGTAGCAGTTTCTTCACAGCTTTGTCCTGTATCTGTACTAAAAAGAAATCTGATGCTTGTTTTATGTTTTTGAAGGAAAAACCCTCAGAATTATTCATTTGTTGTTTAGAAATTAATCTTTAATATTATGAGTATTTCAATATATTTGTACTTAGTTGATAAAGCTATCACAGCTACAAAGGAAAATAAATTATCTTTAGAAGTTTAATGATCTGTCTTTAGGAATGTAAATGGCTTATTTTGAAGGCACCACGTCGATTTTGAAGTATTAAGAAAAATGAAATCGTCCTTGATGACATTTAATACTATTATTAGAGAAAATTTATTTATATAGACAGAGTCTATGATTCTTTTAAAACAATGTCATAAGACTTATAAAGTTATTGGTAGGGTTTTCTGTTATTGAATAAAATTTATTTTAGCTTTGCTAATGAACTAGAGTGGAGACAAAAAGGAAACAAAAAAGAAAATCTGATTTCTTAATTCCTAGTTTTAGAATATTAGTAGGAAACAGAATATTTCTTTTGTTTTACATAGCATATTTGATGATTCCATTTTGTTGTATTTTTGATAATGCTTAATGCTCTGTGAAGAGGAATAATTTATTTTTATATTTCAAATTTAAGTATAGATGAGAATATTACTTTATCATTGCTTAAATTGTGCACTTGTGAAATTGGGTTTCAAATTATAACTGACATCAGGTTTACTTATGACATTAATGCAGCTGGCTTCAGTTATAAAGTAGCTATACAACTTTCAAATTGCAAAAGTTATATTAAAAAAACCCTATCATTTGACTTTGGAGTTTATTTTTTAATAAATAAACTTTTAAATAAAAAAATTAAATAAAATAAACTTTTACCAAAAGATAGATTAATTTTAGAGTGAGACATTCATGAAGATGGCTTTACCAATTGTGGAGTTCTAATAATGACTAAACAAAAATGATTATCAGTCCTTTTGTGTATTTTTAATTTTAAGCTTATAAGTCACTCAAATTTTAATCTATAGTCTTATTGTGCCAGTAATAACCATGTGTGTTTAGATCTGTGATGCATTTTCCCTTCTCCATTTGTATTATGTCCTTTAACAGAAAGCACAGCTGATCTCAAGCTTAACTGGAGTAACTTTGCAGTTTTGCTGCTTCTTGCATGCACACAGGAATGGGAAGCAAGCTCCTTTTTCCCCTCCCCAGCGCCGTTTGACCTGTCCCAAGATACACCAGCAGCCTGCTCACTCCTAAATGCATTCTTAAAGGCCTTTAAAAAAATACACTGTTTCTCTACTTCCCAGTGCCATTTGTTGACACTAATGGAACTTTTGAAAATTAAATGGAGAGGCTTCTTGTTGAGACAAATTTTCACTAAAGTTCTTTGGAATGTTTGTGAAGCTAAATATAATGGGTTATAGAAAAAAAAAAAGATCATTGTCTTTGTGGGTATGAGGGTGGAAAGAACTCCCATTACTCCATTTGGAAGATAATAGACCTTTTTGTTTTTTTTGTTTCTCAAAACAATAAACAGGATGGTGAATTTTTATAATTTTTAAATTTGAAGATTGAATAAATCATCAATTTTCATAAAGATTGTTTTGAGTGCCAATTTGTTTTACTTTTGTAGTCTTGATTTATTCATATTAATATTTGGTATAACTTGTAAATTAGTTTGTAACATTTAAATTTGTTAGCATTAAAAGAATTAGAATGCACTGACAGTAATTTAACTGTACAGATGAAGCTAAATTTATTGTTTGGTATTCATTTATATATTATAAAACTGCTTTTGTAAGCATTTTTTATTAGTGCTCACTAAAAAGAATATTTTTATCATGTGCTTGTATGTTCCTATGGTGTGATTTCATGGAGTAAGATTTCCTCCAAGTACACATTCTAAAAGGTACTGTATTGAGAAGCACTTAAAAATCCACTTAAAATGCAGCATGTAAATGACGCTTAAAGGTGGCATGTTCCCAGATTCTTTGTTTACTTGGTGTTCCACTTAGTAAATGTTCCCCAGAGTTCTAAACCTTACAGTTAATATCTAATATCAAGTGTACTAAAGTGCATAAATATTACGGGTAAGTTTTAATAAAATGGCAGAATACAATATGATATGGCATAATTCTTTTAGCCTTTCACTTAGAAATCTGTAGTTATACTGTGTTTTTTGCAGGAAAAACATGTAAGTACACATGATTGTATTTCTGTGAGAGATAGTCATTAAAGTGTTGTGATACCTACCTATACTATGTGAAAGTTTTTTTAATTGGTTATTAGTATTGTGTATGCACTTGCATAAAATGTATACCTTGTGCTGCTACTGCTGCAAATGAAACATTACTGAAGCTCATCTAAGTGAGCATCAAATAAGGTGCAGTAGACTAGAAAATCCTTAAAATTTTCAAATTACCTTTTTTTTTTTTAATCTGTACTGAGATTTAAAAAGTATTTTCTTTAAAATATTGTACCTTGTGTGTGTGTGTGTGTGTTTTTTTAAAAGTTTCCAAACTTGCTTAAGCAATCTTGATTTTGAATCAGGGCCTTGATTTCTGCTATCATGTTTTGTTAGTTTTGGCATGAATATACTAAAGCTTTTTTTTTCCAGCATGTCTTTTCTCCTCTTTGGTTCTCCTTGTATTTACTACTTTTCTCTTTTTTCTTCTGTTTTTTTTTTTTTGTTTTGTTTTGTTTGTTTGTTTGTTTGTTTTGGTGTTTTGTTCCTGTTTTCATTGTTTCAGGTATTTCTTTCCCCCTCTGGATTCCCCACGGGCTGGATCGAGATGGTCCAGTTATGCCCAGATCCTTCCTCCTCCTCCTCCTCCTCCTCCTCCTCCTCCTCCTCCTCTGATAGAGCACTCTTGCGATGCTGACACTGCCAACTTCCAGTATCCTCACCCTCGCAGACGATATATCTCTCGGCCTCTTAATCCCTTACCTGAGAATGAAGGGGTTTAAACCACACATTTAAAATTTTACAAGGCCTTATATCAGATGCTTGTAAATGCTTTCATTCCTGGCTGCTTTTTTTTTTCCTTTATTTTTTCCAGGTATTTTCTAAATTCAGGGATCTTCTTGCATGTATTGCAAATAGGATGCAGAATTTTGAATTTAAATATGTTTGTGCTTGTGCATCAAAGGACTGTTTGTTTCTTTGGTTGATATCCTTTGATGAAATATGATATGTACAAGCATTAACTGTGGAAAGCTAGCTATGTGGAAAAATAGCTTATTTCAAAGTGCCTGTCCTCTACATTTTATTTTGTACTTAAGTTTATTATCATGGTCTTGAGTTTTTGATTTGTCACATTCATGTGAAAGTGTATAATTATTAATTTCCACATGCCTTTGAAACATACCTTAGGAATTATTTTTGAATTCTGAAGGCTAGTGTTGGAACTGATTAGTTAAGCAAAATAAACCATTCCTGTGTATCATGCAGCAAAACATAATCTGTAATGTTTGGTCATTTTTAAAGAAGCTGCCTCTCAAAACATAAATATCAAATTTTATAATTGTGATCTCACTACTCAATAAATATATTAAAAGATATGAATGTATCTTTTTTGATAGTTAGCATTTCTGACTATCCCATTAATTTTGTATGCCATTAAATTTTAGGGAATGAAATGGACAGCTCTGAAAGTAAGCATTCTAAAGTAGTAGTACCATCATTTTAAAAGTTACTCAAGCCATGCGGCACTATTATACAGTTAGTTAAAATGACAGATTAATTTAAAATTATAAAATCAGTAACATCCTTTTCAGGTATTGTCACTTTAAGTGTCCAGAATATGGCCACCTAGATGGTAAAAGACATATAAGTGATTGAAGGGGTATTCAGTTTCAAGAAAACTTATGTGGAAGGATATGATAACTATGTAAAGGGCTATTATGTGCAAGATTTTGTTAGAGGCAGCTGGGTGGTGGAGTGGATAGAGTACCAGACTTGAAGTCAAGAAGACCTGAATTCAGATCCCTTCTCAGATGCTTATTTTGTGACCTTGGACAAGTCATTTAACCTGTTTATCTTATTTTCTTCAGAGGTAAAATGGGGATAATAATATAGGATCTATTTCTCAACTTCGTTGTAAGGATCAAACGAGATAATATTTTTAAAGCACAAAGTATAGTGACTGGCAACTATTCACATGTTACATAATATCTCTAGCATGGCCCCAGAAAGCTGAACTAGGAGCAGTGGGTGAAAGTCAGAGAGTCAAATAAAGGTGCTAAGGGAAAACAAAACCAGACATTAATACTGTCTAGAAGGGGAATGGAACATTTTTGGAAGATGGTGGGTTACCATACTTTGGAAATTTTTTAAGATTGGATGACTGCTTGCAGGTAGGTTATAGAGGAAATGATTGTCCAAGATAGGATTTGGATGATACAGCTTCTGAGGTTCTTTTGTATTTTTTTTTTTGTTTTTTGTTTTTTTAAGACTGGGTCTCCCCATTTTGCCCAATATATTTGTGGGTCCAATTCTCCCTCTCCTCCCCTGCCCCCACCACCTTTTCTGCCCAGGAGCTTTGACTTGCTTTTTGTGGGATGGTTCTTACAATGGAGACTTATGTTTGTGCCAGTAGGGCACATACCCTATCAATATGGCCCTTTTGCAGGTCAGAATTTCCCAGCTGGATACACACATCATCCCCAGTCTCAGCCTGTTACCAGCATGTACTAATACATTTAGATCTCTCTTCAAGTGTTCAGGACTAGGCAATATATCTTCAATAAAATGTTTTCAGATAAGGGAATTATTCGATTATGTAGCAATGATCCACCCATTTGGTTTGTTATAATGAAAGAAGGAAGTTTACATATGATACATATTTTATTCCTTTTTAATTTGCCAAAGAATGAAAGGTTGTGATGAGGATTTAATGTTGTAATTGAAGAATAGAAGAATATGGTTTAGTTTCCTTACATTTAAAACCTCTAATGTAGTGTCTAAGTTTCATCAGATGGGAACTCTTATTTTTATCTTGGTATCCTTACTATGTAACATAATTACTAAGACATAATAGGTACTTAGTAAATGCTCATTGTATTACATTGACAGGCAATGATCCTAGGGGGGAAGGAGGAAGAAATCTTTTAGAATTGCCTTCAAAGTGCCTTTCTGTAATTTGAATGGGGCTAAAATGCTGCTCACCATCAAAATAGAATTACAAACTTTAATTGAGATTTTTGAACTGGAATTTGGGAATTAAATTTTTTTTTACAACTTTCAATATGACTTGATTTCCTTTCTAGTCCTTTGTATTTTATGCATTTAAAAATCTGTTAAAGAGATTAAGAACCTCTATTCTGACTAGAGATCCATATTTAAGTGTTCTAGGAATTCATTTTCACTTTTCCCTGAACCTTTATAGAAAAAAATTGGAATTATATTGGGAAAATGGATGTTACCTCTAATTTCCACTTATTATGCCCTTTTCATCCTAGGAATTCCTGTCTAAACCAATTTTAATAATAAAGGTAGTCAGTCCAAGGCCATTGTTTACTAAATGGCTACCTAGTTGTCTCAGTGTTCAAAAACTTATGTTTAAAAGGTGCTCATTTCTTAAAATGTATATACATCCATTCATACACATACCTATATATATATATAAACTTCTGTCCTACAATTCATGCCTTGGAAGTACCTTCTACCCTGGGCCAGATTAGACAACTCCTCCCAGAAACTTCATTTAAAAAGAGTACTTTGGATAGCAATTTTTTCATTTCCCACTAGCTGCACAACTATGGACTTCATTATTTTCCTTCTAGGTACCTTCTTTCTTTTACCTTCCTTTAAGTTTTCTTTTATGGGTAATATTTACCAGTATAATATAAGCTTCTTGAGGACAGGGGACTGTCCTCAAGGGGGACTTCTTGTTTTTGTATTTCTAGATTAGTACAGAGCCTGGCCCATTGCAATATCTTAATAAATGTTAACTGATATTTCAGCCATCTACAGATGCAATGTCTTTGATGTGAGTGTACTTTTATTCCAAGATTAACCTCTATAATTTAGTATATGGGTAGGTTAAAAAAATTCATCCTGTTAATCACCTGATGATACTCCAAACTTGGGTAGGTTGATTTTCTGATGACATACATTTCACTGGGCCTATGAGAACAACTTTTCTTCATGTATCCTTTATTTTGTTTTCTTCTGCAGATCCTCCCTGTAATCATAATTTTTCCCCCCTCTAATTTTCAGTCTCCTATGTACAGCCTCTTTCTCTGCTGCTCACAAATATAGCCAAATCTAGCTAGGCCCTATTGTCCCTTCAAACTATTTTCCTATAGCCTCCTTTTCTGAGCCAAAACCTTTAGAAAAAGGTATCTGATATTTTCAGGCTCTTTCTAAATTCATTCAACTGAAACTGCTCAACAGTCTTAGCAATAATGCTTTTTAATGCTTTTTCTTTAACGAATTTCTGCACTTTTAGACACTTGGCCACCCTTTCTTCTGAATACTTTTTTTTTTTTTTTTTTTTTTTGGTAACACTTCTCTTTCTCCTATCTTGATATCTTCTAATTGTTCCTTTTCTTTTTCCTCTGCTAACTTAGCATCCATAACACACACCTGTTCATGAACCTCAAGCCTCTATTATTTTTTTTCTCTAGTCTTTAAGTTGATCATCTCATTAACTCACATGAGTTTAATTATCTCTGTGTAGATAGCTGCAAGATCTGTATATCTGGTCCAAGTCTTCTTTGGCCCAATCTAGACTCAACAACTTATTGGACAGTTCAAACTGGATGACCATAATAAAATGTACAAATCAAAAACTGATCTTATTTTCCCCTAAAAATTTTCTAAAAAATTGCTGACCTTTTTGTTAAAAGCACTTCTTCTTTCACACATATTTGCAACTTATAAGGTGTCATTCTTGACTTTTGCTCTCTTTTACCCCACATTTCTTATCAGATGCCAGATCTTGTAGTTTCTGCCTCCATAATCAAATATCAGTTTCTTTCTCCATTTCTGTTGTAGATGCCCTGGGTTCACGTGCTCTTCATCTGTAACTGTAAAAGTTACATTTGTCCAATTTGCCTATTCCTTTTCCATTCCAAGTCGTGTTACACAGCTGCTAAAATGATTTTCCTATCGCCTCCTATTTAAAATCACGTGTGTCACATCTGGAGAAATCTTTTGGTATTTAAAGAGCTTTACAACCTGTTTTCTACTTCCTTTTCTGGTCTTATTACTCAGGACCTTCCTTTAATATACATCATTTTGGAGCCAAATTACTTTCCCCTTTAATCTCTTAAAAGAAAGAACCTTATATAGCCCGTCTCCCTGTCTTTGCAGAGTCTGATTGAGATACTTTGCACAGTCTGATTGAGATACGTCTCCCCTCCCCACTCATGTATGACATACTTCTTTCTAACACATTTTTTGTAATATCTAGTTTCCTTCTGTGCTTCTTTTTAAACTCCTTTTAGTCTTTCCTTATCGTTTCCAGTTGCCAATACTTCTACCCCTCAAACGCCTTCCCATCCTATTTTGTACATATTTTTAGAAGTAAATATTTCTCCTTTGCATAGTTAACTTTATGGGCTGGGGCTTTCACATGTCTTTGTGTCCCTATCGCCTAGCGAAGCGCCTGGCACATAATAGGTGCTTAAATGCTTGTTATTGGGAGCTTTTCTAGCATAACAGCACTAGTCAGAGTTTACACATTGGCCTTCCAGGTCTTAGGAATTACTGCCGTAATGGAAGATCGGAAGCCTGTAACATACTGCTTCCCCCACCACTGGGTTCTTTTTGAGCTTCTGAATTGCTGAAAGGTAAGAGTTCTTCAGTAAATCAGTTAATCATCCAGCGCAGAAAGGCATGAGGTCGAGAATTTAGCTATTTTACTGGTTTGTTTGTAGTTTGAGTTAACAGTCTGGGGACTTGAGAAATTTAAATCATGACTTATTACTCCTCATCTATTGTAAAAATTGGAACACTGGGCTTTTTTTTTTTTTTTATTTGTTTATGTGGGCTTCCTCTTTTGTAAAAATGGAATACCGTTTCTCCTACCTACTAAACAGAGTTCATATTAGAATAAAAATGATTTACTGTTTTCTAAAATAAAAAGCATTATTTAAATTTAAAATGACATTACTGCTAGGGTAGATCATTCACGGGAAACAGCAACTACGGATTCTTTGTGCCCTAGATGAGATGAGAATTGCAACGAAGCCTGGAGGAGCATGCGCTTTCTTTATGCCGCGATGCTACTTAGCGCACTCTGCTACCAGAAGTCGTCTTTATCTCCGCCCACAGGAAGGAAGAATTGGGCTCAAAATTCCTCAGCAGGTGAAGCGAAGAGGCTGACTCTTTCACCTCTTTAGGAGAGCGCTTTTATTCTACTTCAAATATCACAGCTGTGCTCCCCTCGTCCAATCAGCAGGCATTGCGGGCGACCGGATGTCCTTTCCCTCTCCCGAAGGCACCCAATCTGGAGCCTTTTCGGTGTGTTCAGTCGTACCGCCTGGGCGGAAAGGGCGGGCCTCATTGCACAGAACCCTGAGGGAGAGTCGCGAAGAAGCTTCTTGCGCCTGCGCACAGTGACCCAGTTTCCTTTTCATCTTTCTCCCTCTACCCTCGGTCAATCTTCCTGCCACTACTGAGCACAATACGAAGGGAAGGCGTAGAGTTCGGCCGCCGCCTGGGCCGCTCTTTGCTCCGCGAGGCAGCCTCTTGTTTGGGTAGAGAAGAGGTAGGCTAAGCTTTTCCCTCAGGGCTCGCCGTTGTTAGTCTAGTTGATGCTGGGTCGAAGATCCCTTGGAGCTCTGAGACAGGGGAGAGAAGGAAAGGAGGCAGATCTGCTCCCGGTTCTGTTTGGCCGTTGGTCTCCAAGGCTTCGTCTAGAGCAGGTTGCGGGCTGCGGGGTCTCGGGCCAGCTGTCAGAATAGCAGCTGGAGCAAGGGCAGCGCTGTCTGCCAGCGGCTGTGGAAGAGAGAGGGGCGGGATTCGCGCCCTCTAGTAGGGGGCGGGGCTTGTGGAACGCGTCGTCACAGCCCCTCTCCTTCCTTCTTACCCTCCTCCTGGGGCCCATCCCACCTAATATTCCGGACCCTACTTCCCTCACCGCGTTTTCGCGAGGAAAGCGCTTTGTAAATCTTAAAGCGCTAAGAAAAACGTAAGTCTTGCTGAGTATTTCCTATCTCCTTTCCGTTCTGTGCGTGGAACCAAGAAAGGCCCCTAATTTCAAAGAGGCTGATTCTGGAGGGAAACAAGATTACTCCACATACGGAGCGGTGGCCCGCGGCCTAGTGCCCGGGCAGCTTGGTATCCCCGTGCCAGGGGCAGGCTGGAGGCTTGCGTTGGCTTGGGCTGTATTTCTTATTTTGCCATAAAGCAGATTTGTTAAACATGGAAGAAGTGGTGTTAGTCAGAACTTAAGTGGTTTTGGGGTGATCAGCTGATAGAACAGCTTGGCAATATTTTGACCCTATTACTTATATAAGCCAACTTGTGAGGAATTGTTAAGATTGAATGAATAAAAACATTTATTAAATGCTTAATGTGTGCAAAACTTTCTGCAAAGTACTTGGAAGTATAAATAAAAATATGTTTAATAAGTACCCTTATCTCTTTTTCAGGTTTATTTTGGTAAGAATGAGGTCCCATTCTGAGTATTCATTTGGATGACACCTGTGGCTCTCCTGATAACATTTCCTTTTGCTGGTGACATTTAAAAAAAATCTTATCTCCACCATTCTCAATTTTGTGAGCAGGATTTAAGGTGGGTTCTGATGCCTAATAAACTTAATGCATGCTTAATTATAAAATGTTTCAAATAAGTTGTAAAGTATGCTTCTAGAACTTGATTTTTCTAGCATCCATAAAATTTTGAGTATTTTATCGTTTTGATCTTTGCAAATAATGAGATTTTAATAGCTGCAAGACAGACGAAGATGTATTGAAAGTAATTGTCAAAGTGACAAATCAGGAATTTTGAGTTATTTTAGGAGATATGCTAGGTAGAAATAGAAAACAATTATATATGGTAAGATATATGATATGTGATTTATATTATTGGTATAATAATTCATTATTCCTTGCAAAAAGTTAAGTTGTTTGGTTTGGTTAATGTAAAATGATGTGACATTTTGCCCTTTGTTTTGATATATGTAACAAATACTAGTTTAGTTTTCTAAAACTTGTGATTTAATTATTGAAAGAATGCTATAATTTGATTTTTTAAAAATTATTTATACAGTGTGATGGAAAACTTTCGACTAATAGCTGATGAATCATTTCCAAGTCCCTTAACTAATTCACTGACCAGTAACAACAGCAGGATTTTAGAAAATATCAGCTTTTCTTCGAATCTTGGCCTACCAGTCGCTGTTTCAACAGTTGATAGAAATAGATACTGCTGTGATGATAGGTAAGCCTTCCCCCTTATAAATACAATATATTTTTGATGATTGTAAAGGGTAAAATGACTGAATCTTCCTAAGTGGAAAGTTACACTTTTGTTTTTTCAGCTTCTTTTCTCAAATATTTAAATGCCATTATGTGCAATGTACTCAATGTACTGGGTGATACAGAGATTAAACATTGACTCAATCTGAAGAAGTTTACTTTGGATTGGGAAAGTGAAGGAGTGAGAATTAAAATCTATATATCTGTATTGTAGAGGCCAAAGCAAATTCAAGACAGTATTGTTTAGGAAGATGTGAGGAAGAAAGTGTTTTATTTTCTTTCTTAGAGTTAGGGTTAAGGTCAATTGGGGAAGACTTCATGAAAGAGCTGGTGCCTACCTTGATCTTAATAGGAATGGAATGATTCCAAAAATTAGAATTGAGAAAACAGTATAGTTCAGGTACAGGGAGACAGACTGTTCAAATGAAAAGGGCAGGACAAGATTGGGAAACAACACTATTTAACTTGTATTATATAGTTTGTCAAAGTAAGGTAAAATAAGGTAAGGTGTAATATTCTCTCTAAAATGTAATGTTCTCTGTTGAGGTTTTCTTGGGTTCTCTGGGAGTAACCTTCATTTCAATTCAGTAATCACCACACAAGTAGCCAGGGGTTAAAGTCCAAATTCTTTATTGTCTCATTTACTTGGGGCTTGGCTAGTTTTTCTAGTCTCTCTACTTGGTTCCAAGAGCTTGAGCTCCTGCCTGCCTTCTCTAGCTTCTGAATCTCCCTATCTCTTCTTGCTAAGGCTCCTAGCTTATATGCCCCACACTGAGTATATACCAATCATTATATCACTAGGAAACCATTATTTGTTGTAGGATTAAATCAATGCTAAACTAGCTTTGACCATTGTCTCCTCAAATCCACTTAGTACCTTGTTTCTAGTTTTGGCCCATAACATCTCCTTGTAGGATTAAATCAGTCATACTGAAACATGCTAAATTAGATAACTATTGTCCACTGATTTAGTATCTTGTAAGAATCCTTTGTTTCAAGTTCAGTAAGGTAAAAAGATTAGTGGGAAACAGATTTTGTAGTGCTTTACATGTCTCACCAAGGATGTTCTACTTGCCCTAGAAATAGTAGGGATCTATTGATGGATTTTGAGTAGGGGAATAAAATGGTCTCTTTTTAAGAAAAATTATTTTGGTGGTATAAAAAAGGATGGATTTTAGAGGAAAGAAACTGGAGGCAGAAAGTCAATTAGGCTTATTTAAGCAAATTGTTTGGTGAATGGCGATTGCCTGAATTAGGATGGTGGCCCTTTGAGTGGAGAGAGTCAGAGAAATGGGAGAGATGTTGTGGAGTTATAATTGATGGGATTGAAGGTGAGAAAGAAGGTAGTCTTAAAACTTAAAAGATCTATCTTGGTGACTGGGAAAATGAGGAGTAGAAGGGAAAGTTTGAGAAAATAGTGGTATTCCATTTTAACATGGTTTGAAGCGTTTGCAGATCTTTGAGTAGGCCATGTGGGATTGGAATTTAAATATGACAATAGAGCTACATGTATTAGAGTCTAATGTGTGGAAGGTACTATTTTACTGTTTACTGTTATTCATCCATTGTTCTTGAAAAGTAATAATGACTTCTGGAGAGTGATGTCTTCGGTTGCAAGTAAATTGGATTTAAATGAGGGCAGGACTTGGCTTTCTCCTCCAAAGTCATCTGAATCCAGCTGCAAGAACATAGGTCAGGATGACTGTAGATGACTTTACATGCAGTGGGAGACCATGGTCTTTGTTTTTTCAGGTTTATGTTTTTCATGGTTTATGTTTTTTCAGGCCTTAGTTTGTTTGATGCAACAGTCATTCACTGATTTAAGGCTGGGTAAGAAATAAGGCAAAAGATGGTCTATTTTGCCTTCTCAAAAAAACAAAAAATCTGGGAGGCGAAAATCCTCAGGGTTTCTGGCCATAACAGAAATGGTTGCTTTTGCACTCATTATGAACCATCAAGACCCAACCAAATGAAGCTTGAACTGGGACTCATTATTGACTAGTCAGTGAGAGCCAGAGTGATTTGGATTTTAGGCAATCCAGTACCTCCATTTGAATCCCCATGGATTATCAAAATTGGTTTTTTTATAGCTCTATTTCAAGAAATCATAAATGAAGCTACATGGGGAAAAGGTTAATTGTCCTAGTTTTAAAAAAATTATTGAATAAATTTGTAGAGAAGAAAATGCAATATTTAAGTGATTAAAATTTATATTTCTCTGGGCAGAGCACCCATATAATTCCACATGATTGAGGGGTAAAAAGAAAGGGAAGTAAATGCAAATGCATTCACTGAAGGAGAAAAGGTAGAGAAAAATCCTGAGGCAGAGATTGGGGAAAGAGAGACTACTATTATGTGAGACTGAAGAGCAATACAATTAAGTGGTAATTGCTGTTCTTTAGTAGAGAAGTAGTATCTTAACTAGAGCTAAAGAGTTGAGAAGTAAATGAACATTGAGGAAACTGAAGAAGTAGGCATAAATTACATAGGAATTTATGAATAAAAGGAAGAGTTTAGAATATTGTAGCTTGAGGAGCTGGGGGCCCAAGAAAATGTTCTTTAAACATGGGGGAGACCTAAACATATTAGTTTCCTTATGTGTGTGAGTTAGTAGATTATGGATGAGAAAGATAATGATGCAGATCCAAAGGATACTGGGAGAAAGAGTCAGGAACATAAGTGATGAAGTTAGCCTTGGCTACCTTTTCCTTTGGCTCTAGAGTTATGAAGGAGATGATACATGAGGTCTAGAAGTTTTGAGGTAAGGAAGGAAAATGAGAAAGCTAAGAGGAGATAACCTCAGTTTCTTGGCCTAATAGGTAAGATCCAGTAATCTGGGTTGGGGTGGAATTAAAGATTTGAACAGAAGATTTGGAACACCTGATTTGGAAAATGTATTAACTTATTGCCTGAAGATGTAAAAGGTTTGTCATATGTGGATTAGTGAGAACCTGGTTGAGGTTAGAGAACGTGAATTTTTTGTGTGCTTTCCATGGTATATTTAAACTACATGGTGTGGTCACTAGGGCATGCTGACTTACTTGCTGGCTACAGTGATTGTTGTGGGTTTCATTTGTGGGCAACAATCTCATCAAATTTATCTTGTTTTATTCAATAGGTAAGAAGTAGAATCAGAGAAGATAGATTTGGGGCATGAATCTTGAGTTGAAGCTGTCTGAGTCATAACTTCACTAAAATTAAGTGAAAACTAAGTTTATTTCAAGAGAAATGGAACTTGCATATGGCAGCCAAAGAATTCACAGTCCTTAGAGAAGTTTTGCATATTTATGACAGCAGGACAAAGGAAGGAGGAGGAAACAGAACTCTCCTTAAAGGAAAATGGCATTGGGGAAGTGGGAGTAAAGATAGAAAGACATCTCCCAAAGCAGAAGACTAAGGTGATAGCAGAAGGAATTGCTAGACTGTGAAGTATGAAGAGAGGATGATCTACATATTTACAGGATCCTACCTTCACAAGCAAATTCCCTAGTCTGGTGTTGCCACCTGTCTTGAGACTCAACGTCTAGTTTTGAGTATAAACATTAGATTATATCAACTGGGGATGGAGGAGGGTTTTTGGCTTGAATACTTTCAGGGCCAACTACATTTGGGCCCAGTGATTGTGGAAATATGGCAATACAAAAGATATGTTCCGGGGACCCCTTAACAGTCCTTAACAAAGGGAGCAAACATTAGGAACATGATAGTTTTTTAAAAATAAATTTTATTGATATCTTTTACTTTTTACATTGATTAGATTTCTATGTACCTTCCTTTTCTCAGAAATCCATCTCTTATAGCAATTTTTTTTCCTAAGGAAAGAAAAAGAGAGGAAGAGGGGAGAAAATCAAGTAAAACCAATTAAGACATGAAAAAATTTTGGCATTATATGTGGATTTTTCATAACCCCCAAAACTCTAGCCTTTGTAAAGGGGGAATGGGAGTTAAATAACTTCTTGTATCTCTTCTTTGAGGTTAAGCTTGTTCTTTTTGATGTCCCAGTATTCAATTTTGATTTTTTCTGATGGTAGCTCTTTGAATTTACAGTTGTAGTCATTCTCTATATTGTTTTCCTAATTTTGCTTTCTTCACTTTGCATCATTTCATGTAAGACTTAATGTGTTTCTCGATATTTGTTGACTTCATCTTTTCTTATGCAACAGAAATAACATCCCATTACCTTGAATTTGTTTAGCAATTTTCCTAGTTGATTAATATGCACTTTGTTTCCAGTTATTTGTTATCACAAATTATTTTGTAACAGTGTGCATTCCTTGGTTGTTGGATAAAGATTAGTTACCTACTACTCAAAGATCACCTACAGACATTAATTTAAGAACTTTGTAATTTTTAACACTTTCTTTTCACAACTCTGTGTCTCTCAAGAGTAAGTTAGGGGAGCTGTTCTGTATTTTTGTCACTTTTCTGTATGATAGTAGCAAGAAATGTGGCTTGCTGACCAGCCTTGCGATTTCCCATACATTTGATATAAAATTTTGTCACTAGGCTCACACTTTTCACTTTGGTGTAGAACTTTTTAGAGCTCTGCTGGATTAGCTTTAAAGAATCTAGGTTTCCTTCTGCATCACAGGGATTTTGGAATTATATTTGCTTGTTAGCAAAAGTATAGTCTAAATTTCTGATCTTTCTGATGGCACATTCAGGTATATAAATGTGTACTTTAGAGATAAATTATCAAAATTTTTTTAATGGGTCTGTCCCTATTAGTTTGTAAATGGTGAAGTAGTAATCTCTGTGTAAAGGATCATAATGTCCTACATTTAGAGATGGGAAGGATTTTTGAGGTCATTTGGTCTAATTCCATTATTTTATGTGTGAAGAAACAAAGGCTTAAATAGCTAAAATTATTTGCTTTCCACAGTAAGAAGAAAGGTAGGATTTTGTCTCTGATTCTTAATACTTTGCAGCATCAAGATGATGATGTGTCAACTAAATCAGTAACTAAGTATTGCAAAGCTGAAACTCAGTTTAGACTTGGTTATGGCAGATCAATATGTTTAGGTAATTCTGTTGACTTAAGTTAATTTGCTTAATAAAATTGACATTTCTTGGACTCAGTTTTTCTGCTGTCCATTTTATTTCACTTTATTTGTGGACTCCTTTTCTTTTTGGATCCTCGTTTCCAACAGATTAAATTTTTGAAACTCTTTGAACTTCAAACCATTTCTATACTCTTGTGTTGCTGATTACCTGCCTGTATGTTTTCTTGTAATCTTTAAGTTGTTTTTTCTGTTTTCCTTCTTATTCTTTCCAACTGATATTCAAATGTTTCTTTCCATTATGACACTCAAATACTTGGTATGTGAAAAAATGGGGTCCATACAATAGACCCCATTGCTCATAGAATCCATGCGTAAGTTGGTAAATTTTATCCATGCCTCTATTAATTGCTTTACCTTTTTCCTGCAGCCAATTGGATAGATCTATTTTTGCCATGTTTTTGCCACAAAGTTTTTATAGAGAGTCCACTTTTCAGGACAGGAAGACAAAATGTAAGGAAGTGGTTTGTGGAGCTTACAAGGGACTACGTTACTTAACCTCTGGTTATATTTTCAATAGTGTATCATTTAATAAAATATTCCTATATTTAAAGTTTTACCTTGACCTACTTTTAACCAACACTTTCCCCTCTTTATAGATACTCTTCTATTCAGGCAACTTACATAGGAGGAGAGAGATTTTCAATTGCTTCTGAATCATCTTATGGTAGTCAGTTAGACTTTGAACCAAAAGAGAAGTTTCATCTTAGCTACTGGGATAGGATGTAAGTGCTACCTTTATTTTATTTTCATATTTTATGTTTTAATATTTTTTATTTTTCCCAGATACATTTAAAACATTTTTTTTACATTTCTTTTTAAAACTTTGAGTTCCATATTCTTTTTCTTCCTCCCCCCATTCCCCATTTAGAAAAGTACAGGTAAAGTTATGCAAAACATTTCCATAAAAATCATATTGCAAAAGAAAACATAGATCTCCTCACCCCTAAAAAAAATACCCTCAAGAAAAAAAAATTAAAAGTATACTTCAGTCTGTTTTTCAGATACAATCAGTTCTTTCTCTGGGTATGGATAGCATTTTTCATCACAAGTCCTTCAGAGTAGTCTTGTATCATTATATTGCTGACAATAGCCAAGTCAGTCACATCTCACAATTTTGCTATTATTATGTCCACAGTACATTTCCCTTTGCAGACTTTCCAGGTTTTTCTGATAACATTTTGTTTCTTATTTTTTTCTTTTAATAGTACTTTATTTTTCCAAATACATGCAAAAATCGTTTTCAGCATTCATCTCTAAACCTTGTTCCAAATTTTTCTCCCCTGCTTCCTTCCATCCCCCTCTCTAAGACAGCAAACAATCTAATAAAAGTTAAGCATGTGCAATTCTTCTAAGCATATTTCCATATTCATCATGCCGTGGAAGAAAAATCAGAAAGAAATTATGAGAAAGAAGAAAAAAACAAGCAAACAACAGTGATGAAAAGATGAAAATACTAAGTCTCCTTAGTTTTCATTTTAGATGCAAATGATGCTTTCCATTTCAAATCTATTGGGAAGATTTGAAAATCAGTTAGAAAGATTAAGAAGGAAAACAGGAAAAACAATCAGCCACACAAGAGTATAGAAATGGTTTGAAGTTCAAAGAGTTTCAAAAATTTAATCTGTTGGAAACAAGGATCCAAAAAGAAAAGGAGTCCACAAATAAAGTGAAGTAAAATGGACAGCAGAAAACCTGAGTCCAAGAAATGTCAAGTCTAGGTTTTTGTGAAGTCAGTCTGCTCATCGTGCTTTATAGAGCAATAATAATTCATTACCTTCGTATATCATATCTTATTCAGCTGTTCCCCAATTGAGGGGACATTCACTGAGTTTCCAGTTCCTTGACACTACAAAAAGGGATGCTGCAAACATTTTTGCACATATGAGTCCTTTTCCCTTTACATAATCTCTTTGGGATACAAGCCCAGTAGAAACACTGATGGATCCAAAGGGTTTGCACAATTTGATAGTCCTTTGAGCATAGTTCCAAATTGTTCTCCAGAATGGGTGACTCAGTTCACAACTCTATCAACAATGTATTATTGTCTTAATTTTTCCACATCCTGTACATTATTTACTATTTTCCTTTTCTATCATCTTAGCCAGTCTACCTCAGCGAGTTTCTATAAGGATTACATATTGGCTCTGCCTCTTCATTTTACTTTCTTAGGAATAAAATGTAATTAATTGTAAAATAAACCATTATAATTTTGCACAGGTATGATACTTGATGACTGATTTTGTTTTGTTGCATCTGTCATCAACAAAGGATTTATGACTATATCTTTTTAAAAAAGGTTTTTTTTTTTCAAGAAAATATTTTTGTAATGTGTCATGAATTTTCATAACATAATAAGCCAGAACAAATGAGAAGAACAGATTTTATTAAACTCAGAGCACATCACTAGTAATTAATGAGAATTGTGCCATTTACAATTCAGCTAGTATTTATATATTACAAGAAAGAAAGAAGGGGGAAAAAGATATAGCTGCTTATATATAGTGCAGCTGACAGAAGAAATACACAAGAAATAAAGTACACAATAAGTAAAATGCATTGTCATTAGCTAAGGAGATAGATGAGGGATGAATTCTTGTTAGTATAGCTAAATTCAATAAATTAAAGGGAGCTACTGGCCAAATGGCTCAAACAAAATGAAGGTAATATCCTTATCTGTTTTGACAAAACTATATGTGGTTCCTTGACTAATCAAATGAGAATTTACATTTTCTCAATGAAAAATGGAGTTTCTAGAGGATTTTGATTCTGAGGAGAAAAAGCTGGATAACTTATGAATGAAAATCAAATACTCTCAAAATAATAGGACTTTTTGTAAAGAAAAGCTGAAAATGGATCAAAAGAGTAGTAGTACAACATAGAAGATTCAATTTTAGTATGTCTCAGGTGATTAATAGCGTCATCCAAGCTAATTAAGCTACATATAATTATAATGTCTGGTATCAACATAGTTACCAAGATCCCTGAAATTATAGACAGAATTATCTTTTCTCTCCAAAATGATTGGAAAATATATTTTAATTTCACACTTGGGATTGTCTGGGGGAGGGGAAACAAACTTAAATGATTTTAGGGTTTTTTTTAAGTCAACAGATTTTTTGTACCAATATTTCATGTAATAAAAATTATTTAATCTTATGTAACTGCTTCTATCTTTTGTTTAGTTGTGACTATATCTCCTTTCAATAGCTGTGAAAGGTATATGACTTGCTTTTCTTCTAAATTTTTTTTTAGTATGATATTTATGTTGGGTCAATTTAGAATATAATTTAGCATATAGTGTAAAATAATGTAAGGTATTGGCCTGAATTTATTGTTTTCCAAGCAGTTTTTATCAAATTAGTAATATTTTTTCCTATGTAATTTTTCTTTTATCAAACATTAGGTTATTGAGTTCTGTTATTTCTGATCCTACTTTGTCTAATCTGTTCCATTTTTTTCTTTTTTTTTAAACCAATATCAGTGGTTACTTTATCATATAGTGCTATTCCCCCTTCATTCTTACTTCTCTGCGTCATTTCGTTTGATATTGTAGATCTTTTTTTTTTTTTTTCCCCAAATCAATCTTGTTATTTTATCAGGTTTTATAAAGTATTCCTTTGGTAATTTGAGAGGCATGTTTTATTACTGTTATATAATATATATAATATATATAATTATATAATAATTATATATATTATATAATATAATATATATATATAATATATATATAATATATAATATATAATAATATAAGTTATATAATATATATAATATATAATAACATAGATTTGTTATTGATTCTGGGAGATTTGTTTTGTAGCTTACAACTCTGTTGAATTAGCTGTTGGTTGTCTCAGTTAGTATCTTAATTGATTCCCTAGGATTTTTCAAATATATCATCATATCATTAGCAAACAGGGATAGTTTTATCTCTTCTTTATTTCTTTTTTTTTTTTCTTTTATCTTATTGCTGTTGCTAGGATTTCTAGAATGTGATCAAGTAATAGTAGTGAGAGTAAGCATTTTTATTTCACTTCTGTGTTTATTTTTAAAGTATTCTATTTCTTTTTTTGGTGTTGTCTGTTTTGTTAATATATAACTATATCTGATTACTTTAAAAAAATTTTCTTCTGATTTTGTTGTTTCATCTTGATAATTTCTACTAGTGACTTTGACAAGAATTTTTGTCATCTCCTGGAATCATTCATTTACTTTTTAGGTCCATTATTATTTTTAGGGAGTTTGTTACTAAGGCAAGATTTTTTTTTTTAAACCTCTTTTGTGAAGTTTTTGATCCTCTCTTCCCCCCAGTTCTGTGTCTACCTTTTTAAATAGCCTTCCAAAATTCTTATATAATTTCTTCCAATAATTCTGTTGTAGGCAAGCTCTTTTTTTTCTTTTTTAGCATTTGATGTTATAAATGTTATAAAAATGAAATTTTCAATTTCCAAATGTTTTATTTACTCTTTTGGATGTACTATAAGTAAGTTTGTCCACTATGGAAGAGAATATTATAAATGCAGTACATGTGACTGGGGAATGAATTTGCTGAAGTCATATTCAAAACCTTAGAAAACAACCTGGAGGTTGTAATTCAGTTGTTTTTTATATATAACCCCTTAGTTTAAAAAAAAAAAAATAAAACAAAAATAAAGGGAAAAATTCAGGAAAGATTTCGAGACCCATGAGATGATTTATTTATTTATTTTTATTATAATAACTTTATTGACAGAACCCATGCCAGGGTAATTTTTTACAACATTATCCCTTGCACTCATTTCTGTTCTGATTTTTTCCCTCTCTCCCTCCACTGCCTCCCCGAGATGGCAAGCAGTCTTATATATATTAAATATGTTGCAGTATATCCTAGACACAATATATGTGTGCAGAACCAAACAGTTCTCTTGTTGCACAGGGAGAATTGGATTCAAAAGGTAGAAATAACCCAGGAAGAAAAACAAAAATGCAAACAGTTTACATTCATTTCCCAGTGTTGTTTCTTTGGGTGTAGCTGCTTCTGTTCATCATTGATCAATTAAAAAAGAGTTAGGTCTCTTTGTCAAAGACCCACTTCTATACATCTTCATACGGTATCGTTGTTGAAGTATATAATGATCTCCTGGTTCTGCTTATTTCACTTAGTATCAGTTCATGTAAGTCTCTCCAAGCCTCTCTGTATTCATCCTGCTGGTCATTTCTTACAGAACAATAATATTCCATAACATTCATATACCACAATTTACCCAACCATTCTCTAATTGATGGGCATCTATTCATTTTCCAGTTTCTAGTCACTACAAACAGGGCTGCCACAAACATTTTGGCACATACAGGTCCCTTTCCCTTCTTTAGTATCTCTTTGGGGTATAAGCCCAGTAGTAGCACTGCTGGATCAAAGGGTATGCACAGTTTGATAACTTTTTGGGCATAATTTCAGATTGCTCTCCAGAATGGTTGGATTCGTTCACAACTCCACCAACAATGCATCAGTGTCCCAGTTTTCCCACATCCCCTCCAATATTCATCATTATTTTTTCCTGTCATCTTAGCCAATCTCTGACAGATGTATAGTGGTATCTCAGAGTTTGTCTTAATTTGCATTTCTCTGATCAATAGTGATTTGGAACACTCTTTCATATGAGTGGTAATAGTTTCAACTTCATCATCTGAAAATTGTCTGTTCATATCCTTTGACCATTTATCAATTGGAGAATGGCTTGATTTCTTATAAATTAGAGTCAGTTCTCTATATATTTTGGAAATGAGGCCTTTATCAGAACCTTTAACTGTGAAGATGTTTTCCCAGTTTGTGGCTTCCCTTCTAATCTTGTTTGCATTAGTTTTGTTTGTACAAAGGCTTTTTTAATTGATGTAATCAAAATTTTCTATTTTGTGATCAGTAATGGTCTCTAGTTCATCTTTGGTCACGAATTTCTTCCTCCTCCACAAGTCTGAGAGATAAACTATCCAATGTTCCTCTAATTTATTTATAATCCCATAAGATGATTTATTACAGCTCTGAATCCTTGTTCCAAATCTCCCTCTTTGTTCCTTGAGCCCTTTGGTTATTCTCTACACAAAATTCCTGTAGCTATCCATTTTGTCAGTGTTGCCCATTTTGGGCTACTATTCTCTTTTCTCTTTCATTCGTCTTATTCCCTCATTCGTTGAATTTTGCCTGAAACTTCTATGCATTTTCTGCATTTAGGAACTGAATTGCCAGCTGTTCGGGCTTGGAACTTTCATCAGCATAGTCATTGTTTATGTTAGGCCCTGTTAGATTGCCTTGTATTAAGCTTAAGCTCTAATAATGATGTTATATAGTCATGTACACAAAATAGAGTTTTGTCCCTTCTCATGAGGAAGTGGATCATCCTTTTCTTGTGTTGTTTCAGTGGGCTCATGTCACCTGTCCCTCACTTTTTCCATTTTTGAAGGTCTTTCTCAGAAACAAGTTGGAATAGCTTTTCTTAAATCTTAAATAACTCTTCTTTATCATTTTCAAAGATTTTAATAGTGCAAATGAGGAATAGCACGTTCACAATATAAATTAAAAAGTAATTATTAAAATTGTTTGGTAAAAATAAAATAAAAATGAAAAGAAATGACATATCAAAAATTTCTGAGATTTCATTAAATGGCATTAAATTTGCTGTTTGGCAAAGATGAGAAAAGATTTTGACTAGTCAATACTAGAGTGGTTATGAAAAATCTACTAATTGCTTGCTGATGAAGCTGTGAAGTTTTCCAGTAATTCTTCGAATCAGCTTGGAATTATATTATTAAAGTGAATAAAATGTACATTTTAAAAAAAAAATGTTCCCTCTAAATGAACACATTTTCTTTGATAGCTGACTCCTCCCCCCCCCCCCCCCCCCCCCCCCTTTTTTTCCCCCATATGTGATGTTTGCATCTTCCAAATTTCATTCTTGAGGGTGTTACAGCTTTTCTGGGCTAACTTTAGAATTTTCCTTAGTGGTAAGATTATTTTTTCTAAATCCTTAGAAATGTGAACTTCCAAAATCTAAGTTATATCCCTTATTATGGTACTTTTATTTTTCTCAGAAATTTTGAGGTGGCTTCTTACAAGGTTTTTATTTCTATTTCATTTATTAGTTTTCTTTTTCTTCACCATTTCTTCCCAAATAATTGTTCCTGTTGACTTAATCTTTTGTAAGATGCAGTTATTAAAGCAAATCAAGAGCTTATTAGTTCTTTTGTTTTTGGCAAACAGTGAAATCTTTCATCACTATTATATTACATGCCAGAGTTATGGTTTGTTAATCTCTCTCCCTTCTATTGAATTGGTCTGTACTCAGATTGTATCGATTCATTTTCTGTTCCTTTTGATCTTAACCTATATATCAGATTTCTCTCCTGTATTTTTTTGTACAGGGCTACTTTGTCTGTCTGTATCTCTATTTATCTTGACTTTGATTTCTGATTTTTGAATGGATCATTAAAATATAATCATGTGTCTAAAAAGGAAAGTTGCTTTTTAGAAAGAATTACTATGACTACACAAGAATGGTCTCTGCCTTTTTAACTTCATTTTATTTTTTGGATAGGATTACCAAAATACCAAATGAGAACACTGGACATAGTTGAGCCATATTTTAGTAAAGTTTTTTTTTTTTAATATTTTTTTTCTAATTATATGTAAAAAAAATTTTAAATTAATGTTTTTTTAAAATTTGAGTTCCACTATGCCCAAAGAGCTATAAAACTGTGCATATCCTTTGATAGGCCGAATCTTTAGGCTACTAGAATGCCAGATCTGTATCCCAAAGAAATCACAAAAGAGGGAAAAGGACCCACATGTGCAAAAATATTGGCAGCAGCTCTTTTTTTAATTATGGGGAATTGAAAATTGAGTGGATGGCATCAATTGAGGAATGGCTGAACAAATTATGGTATGTGAATGTAATGGAAAGCTATTGTTCTATAAGAAATGATGAGCAGACTGACAAGAAAAGCGTAGAAAGATTTACCTGAACTGATGCTGAATGAAGTGAGGAGAATCAGAAGAGCATTGTATACAATAATAGCAAGATTATGTAATGATCAACAATGACAGACTTTAGCTCTTCTCAACAATAAAGTTACCTAACACAATTCTAACAGACTTGGGATAGAAAATGCCATCTCCATCCAGAGGAAGAACTATGGAAACAAAGTGGATTGAAACATACTATTTTCATCCTTTTTTGTTTGTTTTGGCTTTTTTTCTTTCCTATAGTTTTTCGCTTTTGTTTTGATTTGTCTTTCACAACATGGCTAATATGGAAATATGATTAAAATGATTATATGTGCATAAAATTATTTGTGTGTGTATAGCAGTATGTGTGTGTATAACTATATATCTCTGTATCTGTGTGTGTGTGTATCTATCTATTTATAGATAGATAGGAGAGAAGGAAAAGAAGGGGAAAAAAGTTTGGAACTCAGAATCTTATAAAAGCGAATGTTGGAAGCAGTTAAATAGTACAGTGGAGATATAGAATACTGGCTGTGAAGTTGGGAAGACGAGTTTAAATCTGGTTTCAGACACTTAATAGTTCCTAACTGTTTAATCCTGGGCCAAGTCACTTAACCCTAGTTGTAGTTGCCTTGCAAAAAAAAAAAAAAAAAAATTAAATATTGAAAATAAAATACTTTTAAGTGAAAAAAAAGTTTTAGTTCTAAAATCTCTCCCTTCTTCATTCTTCTTTTCTCTCCCTTAAAAGAGAAACGATTTGATATATAGACTATACCTGTGCAGTTATGCAGAATAGATTTTCTTTTTAACTGTTGCAAAAGAAGACACAGATCAAAACACTTCTCCTAAAATCAAGAAAAGAAAAAAAAAATTAATATGTTTTAGTCTGCATCTTCCATCAGTTCTTTCTCTGGAGACGGATAGCATTTTTTATCTTTTGGAATTTTGGAATTCTTTTGGAATTGTCTTCACTCAATTGTATTGTTGAGTATAGCTTAGTCATTCATAGTTGATCATCATCTAGTGTTGCTTTTTTTAACACGTTATTTTGCTCATTTCACTTTTAGTAAAGCTTTTCAGTAACTTATACTATTCTTGTGAAAAGGATGAAAAGATGTATATTAGGAGATAATGCAATTAGGTGAATTCAGAACTGGTTTGTGTCCAGCTTCATATCATGATTGTTAAAGAGTAAATGTTAGCATAAAGTAAGTCTAGTACTATAATCTAGGATTCTATTCTTGATCCTGCAAAGTTAAACATTTTTGATTAATTATTTGGATAAAGTAAAAATGAAAGGCTTTTCAAATTTTTCAGATGCCACCAAGCTGAGATGGATACCCACATTTACTGGATAATAGTGGCCTTGGACTAAAAATGACATTCATCAGAGATAAATATAAAATCTTATAGTTGGGTACCAAAAAAATCAATTTTACAAGTATAAGTATAATCATATTTAGATTGCAATTCTGAAGAGGATCTGGGGATTTTACTGAACTATAAATTCAGTATGAATTATCAAAATAATATGGCAATAAAAAAGCCAATGCAGTTTTATTTTACTACATCAAGAGAAAGGCTTAGTGTTTCAAGGAATAAGTTGATAGTGGTAGTCTTTTCCCATTCTTTTTTTTTTCTTTTTAGATAATTCATTCTGATAATGGAGAATCCTCGGTTCAACAAATCTTTTTAATTTAAAAAATTCTGAACTTACTGGACTTTCAAAGTAAAAATTTCCTTTTGCAGAGGAATAGAAAAAAATGATAAATGTATGAAATCTTTGAAACTGCTTATGTGAACAGCTTGTTTTTTATATATTTTGTTTTCAAAGTTTCTTTGCTTATTTGTTTCTGAACTTCTTTTTTTGCCTTCTATTTTAAAAATACACTCATGACCCTCTTTTTTTTTTTTTTTTTTTTTTAAACACTATATCTACCTTTCTCTAAGGCCTTTTCTTCCATGAAAAAAGAAAAACACAGTCCTTGTAATAAATATGTGTAATTAAAGAAAACAGATCTACACATTTTCCATCTCCAAAAGTATGTCTCATTCACTTAGCATAGTGTCTAACTCATAGTAGTAAGTGCCATATAAATGTTTATTTCCCTCTCCGTTCCCTGTAAAATGTCTTTATTTTGCAGATAAGGAAATTGAGGCTTAAAGAAGTTAAGTAACTTGCTCATTGCTCATGTTCACACAGTGTTTGCAGCTGTTTAACACAGTTTTTAACTGACTTCAAGTCTAGCTTTCTATTCACAGACAAAAATGGAACAATCTCAAGGATCTTACAGTGTACAGACCAAAATATATAGAAAATAAATACAGTATAATTTTTTTGTCTGTGCAGGTACTAACAATTATGGTGGGTGGAAGGAAAAGCCTTATCTACAGGTTAAGGATCAGGAAAGCCTTATCGACAAGGTAGCATTTGAGCTGATCTCTGTAGGTTAGTAGGGATTTCCAGATAAAGAAATGAGGGGGTGGGGAATGTCTTGCTGGCATGGGACTCTTAAATTATCCACTGTAATCCAGTCATTGTACTTTGCACAGTCTAAGTTTTCTCAGCACCAACTTGGAGTTAGGAGGACCTGACTTCAAATTCAGCTTCAGACACTTAACACTTACTATGTGACTCAGAGAGAGTCACTTGATCCCAGTTGCATCAGCAAAAAAAAAAAAAAAAAGTTCTCTTTTGGCAAGAAATTAATTTCTACTGTGAACAATTTAATAATTTCTTGGCTACAACTGGTGTAATTATTCACATCACTGCAAAATTTGCTCTGTTCTCTGTGCTTGCTGGAATTATGTTGGATGCTCGGAATGTTTCTCTTTACTGTTACCTCTCAGAATCCCTGTCATTCCTTAAGATTCTGCTGATGCAAGTGTTTTTAGGGTAAAGGATCCATTAATTAATTTGATTGAGAGTAGAATAATAGCTAGTGTTACTTAATATGACATTGTTTGTGCAATTGCTCATAAGGCTCCGATTAGGGTGTATTTTGGATTTGATGCTCACCTTGATCATAGGATAGAGTATACTTGCCACCTTCTTTGTGGAGGCTTTCCTGATTCTCTTCTCTTTACCATCCTATAAAGAAGGTCTTAGGGCTCAGAGTACACCAGGAGAAGCTGGTGGCACATTGGATAAAGTTCTGGATCTGAAATCAGGAACACCAGTTCAGAGCTAGCCTTTTGACACTAGCTGTGTGACCTTCAGCAAGTCACTTAGTATCTATTTGCCTCAATTTCCTCAACTGTAAAATAAGGCTATTGCCCTTGCATATGAGAATCAAATAAATATTTTTAAAAATGCTGAGTACAGTGCCTAGCAGATAGTAGTAGTTGTTGATTTTTGTCCTTTGTTCAGAGGACCAGGATATCAGGGAGAAGATTCCATGACATGTAAGTGAATTGGATTTGAGAGGGGTAGACTGGGCAAGGTCACCTGCCTCACTTTTTCCTTCAGGACCATCTGGGTCCAGTGACCAGATATAGATCCAGATGACTGGAGATGGTTCTGAATGCCCTGGGTACAATGGGAGACCTTGGTTCTTTTAAGCTAAGATCTTCAGGTCTGTTTGACTGAGGCTGCACTCATTCAGGAATTAAGACTAGGTGGCAATTTGCAGCAAAGAATCTCCTCTTTTCCCTAATCCCTCTCGCCCCCCCCAAAAAAATAAAAAAATGGATTTGTAAAATTTGTAAAATGTCCTTCCAGTAGATTGTAAGCTTTTTCATTTTTGTCTTTGTATCCTTAGTGCCTTCTTTGTAGTAATAACTGAGTAAATGTTTGTCAAATGGATTTGAAGGATGAAGACAATGCAAAAGCAGTTGGTCATAAAGTCATTGATGTCTTCAGAGAGAGCTGTTACAATATAATGATGCCACGTTGCTGAAAATGGAATAAATGATTGGGAGGGAGGTATTTGGTAGCAAATATAGATCTTTTCTAGTACTTTGGCAGTAATGAAAAATAACTTGAGGGTAAAGACATTGAAAAGGGGTTTTGTTGTTGTTTTTGGATAGGGATATCTTGACTATGTTTATTAGCTGAGTAAAAAAGAGCCAATATACAGGAAATACATGAGAGAAACTGGATACTTGGACAAAGTTGTGGAAAAAATTGGAAGAAATATATTTGAGCATTTGACTTAATTGGCTTTAACAAAGGAGCACCAGCTGTTCTCCCTGGTACTGGAGGGAAGGAACAGTATATTGAGTTGAAAGTCTTTGAAAGGAATAGAGGAAGACAACTGAGAGAATTCATATCACATGTCTTCTCAGTAACATAGTTGGTAAGGTTTTCTGCTGAACCCAGAAGAAAAGGTGAAATTGAGGGCTTAAGGAAAATAACAATTACAGTGAGAGGTCAATAAGAGATAAATAAAAGGATTTTGATGGAATAATAGTACAAGTTTAGTTGAAATTCGATAGCAAATTTTTGTTTTTAGATCTTGTTGATAGGATTCCATAGTTTTTCAGGGAATGTTTGACAGCTTTAGGGATACTGAGGTTAATTGTTAGTAGACCTGAAATCTGAAAAGATAGAAAGGGGGTAAGGATTCCAAGTTGGAAATCAACCATTATTAAATTGTCTAATGGTAGGCTCAAAATTGAATAAAGAGGCTGTGAAAAACAGAATCAAGGAACTGAAGGTCCCTGACTGAGGGTCAAAAACAAGTGTGGAAGGGATAGGAAATTGTTTTGAGGTAGAAAGAAATGAAATATCCATTAAGAAGGTGCAATTCTTGATTAAGAAAGGGCAATTCTTGGGTTGGAAGATATTGGAAGTGATGAAGTTTATGAGACTACCCTGATGTATTGATGATAAACATGTATGAGATTATGATTATTTCATAGTGCTGGATCATATAGCAGTATCTCAAAAGATTTGCTACAGTTTTTCAGAATGCCTAACATGGAAGTTATTTTGTCTACTACTTTTCGCATTTGACCAGGTATATAAGGGACATTTCTATTGTTTTATCCGTTTTTATGTGAGAAACTCTACTTCTAATCCAATAGTGACTTATTTAGTAAAATAAATCGATAGCAGTTACTTAAATTTATGTTGATTAATTAATGTAATTAGGAAAATTTTTTTTCTTCTCTAGGCCAGATGTCAATAGACTTTCTGGAAATCAACGAATATCAGATACTTTCAAGAAAGAACTGTCTTACCAGAGTGAGAATATCGACACATTGCCAGATGAGAATATTAGAGCTGAACATTCCATTCAGGGCAAAGATAGTTTTGGAAGGATTTCATCACTGGATCAGGTGAAAGGTAATTTCCTAGCATAGAGATATTATTTCATGTATTAGATATTTTACCTTCTTTTGTGAAGTCTACTTTTGGTGACATGTTATATAGTTAAATAGAAAACAAAAAAAAGTTTAGTTTTTAGGAATTAATAACAAATTTTTACCTCATCTTTAAAATTGACAGCATGAGTCTAGAATTGGGAAGAGCTGTTGGAACTGGAGGGAGATATTTGGGAATTAATTATATAGAATTGGTTTAGAGGAAGATAGTAATAGTAAAATGGGAAAAGCATTAGATTTAGAATCATTGAATATCTGGGTTTAGAACTCCTTGTATAATTCTGGTCAAGTCATTTTGAACTCTCAGAGCATTAATTTTCTCCTATTTAAATTGAAAGGTCTGTACTACAGGATTTCTGAAATCTAAACCAGTTTAAACCTAAGCTTTCCCCATAGTAATCTTATAAAGCATAAGGTGGAAGAATTCCCATTTTTATAAATTAGGAAACTGAGGTAGAGAAGCTTTATTTGCCCATAGTTAAATAGTTGTTAAATGTCAGAGATAGGATTTAAATTTGAGTACTGTGATTTCAAGTCTACCCTCTTGATATTACATATGCTTCTGTCACATTGTCATTTCTGTTTGACAGGAAAAGTTATTACTGGTCTAGACTTACATGTCAGTTATTTTTCTGTTAGTTGCTATATTAGTTATAATATAATAGTTGCTTGTTATACTGTGTTTGTATTTATTTGCAGATTTATCCACTGATGTGTGTTTCTTCCCAGATTTGAGAAGCAGAGAAAGCAAGGTAAAATATTAAATATTTTTCTAATAACTAGCAGAAATTAATGGTGAATAATTTTTTGTCTGTCTTTTGACCAAACTTTAGGCATTTTAAAGTAATAATAGTTATATTTTATGTATTAAATGAAAATATTAGCTGTAAAGCATCTTTGGCATTTGCAGTAATTCATCTTTTTGGAAAGGGGCTTTTCAGATATGGTGATTCCAGTGATAAAGCCAACTTATGAGATGGAAATTTCTTCCTCTGATGTACATGGACAACTCTTAAATTTATGGTTTTAGCTGCCTAGGATATCAAGATGCTAAGTCAGTATTGCTACATAGATAGTATGTTTAGCAAGATTTGAACCCAGATCTTCTGTGCCAGCTTTTTTTTTTTTAATTCAAAAGTTTTCTTTCAGTTAGCATTTGTTTTCTGTTCCACTTCCTTCATGCCTTCAAAGAAGATTGGGAAGAGGACTAGAGAAAGCCCTTGTAACATAAAAGTAGTGAAGCAAAACAAATCCCCATATTGCCTGTGTTCACAAATATGTGTCTCATTCTATATTTAGTCTATTACTTTTCTGTCAGGCAATGGGTTAGCATTGTTTTTCACTGGTCTTATATAGTCATTGCTGTTTATTGCACTGACCAGAATTCTGTTTGTTTATTTATTTTATTACAGCTTTTTATTTTCAAAAGATATACATGGATAATTTTTCAACATTGATCCTTGGAAAATCTTGTGTTTCAAATTTTTCCCTCCCTTCCCTCCACCTCCTCCCCTAGATGGCAAGTAATCCAATATATATGTTAAACATTTTTTTTAATGTATGTATGTATACATATATATTTATGCAATTATGGTGCTGCACAAGAAAAATCAGATCAAAAAGGGGAAAAATGAGAAAGAAAAAAAATGCAAACAAACAACAAAAAAAGGGAAAATACTATGTTGTGATCCACATTCAGTTCCCACAGTCCTCTCTCTGTGTGTAGATGGCTCTCTTCATCACAAGATCATTGGAACTGGCCTCAGTCATCTCATTGTTGAAAAGATCTATGACTGATCAGAATACTTAATTCTTTCAAAGTCGTTTGTTTTTAAATTAATGTTACATATAAGTTGTTCTGTGAATTCTGCTCACTTAACTCTGCTTTAGATGTCATATAAATCTTTCCAAGTCCCGCTGAAATTTTCCCTCTTGTTATTTCTTATAGCACAATTGTATTTCAGTGTATTTATATATCATAATTAGCTAAGCTATTCTTCAGTTGATGCAGTTTAGTCACATTTAATTCTTCGTGACCCTGTGGACCACTGCATGCCAAACTCTTCCATCTTTCATCTTCCAGGGTCATATCTTTTAGCATTTTAATACTGTCCATGGGGTGTTTTTGGCAAAGATACTGGAGTAATTTGTAATCCCCCAAGGATCACCCTTTTTTCAGAAATCTTCAGTATAACCTGGCTGTCTTGGGTTTGTATGGTATAGCTCCTTGTTTCATTGAGCTACACAAGTCTCTCTACCATAATAAGGCAGTGATCCAAGAGGAACATTGATGAGTAACCCTTTAATTTCTAGTTCTTTGCTATCACAAAAATAGTTGTTAAATTATTTTCGTATACATAGTCCCTTTTACCTTTTCTTTGATAGCAAGGCTAGCTATCTATTTACTGTATCACGTTTCTCAGTTTGAAATTAAGAACCCAAAATTAAGTGATTTATATTGCTTTCTTTTTATAATATACCTAAGTGAATTTAGTTTGCATTCTGATATTGCTATTGCTATTTTTAAGTGATTAAGAAGCAGCCAGATCCTTATATTTTTAAAATTACATGATATGAATGATTTCATTGTTCTTATAATGTGTGGGTCTTAGAGGATCATAAATAGGTATATAGAAAGATTGAGACCCGTAACATTCCCATATATAAGTAGCTTACATACATATATATATATATATACATATATGTATATATTCATATTTATGTGAATATATAAACGTATATACAGTTTTAATAGCTTTAAACATCATTAAGATTAGGAACACCTTATATCTTGACCTTGAGTTATCAGTCCTTATATTGTCACATTGCATACAAGTAGAATGTTTTGAAAGGGATTAGAAGTTGAGGAGGAACAAGGTAAATTCAATTTAGTGAATATTAGAATAAGTGGAAATGACAAAATGTGGTTATTGATTGGTTGTATTAGATAAAGCAACATGAAGAATCATTGATAATACTAATGATAGGCATGAACACAGAAGAATGACAAAAATAGGTTTGGTAGAGAGAACAATTTGGAGGGGGGAAATGAAGATGTTTTGAACACATTAATATTCGAGTTGTCATTGAAAAATCTAATTGGCACTTATTGAGATTGGAGTCAGGAGAGGAACAGGGCCTAATTATCAGTTTGAGTCATCTGCACAGATAATTAAACTTATACTTCATTTCTAAAATATATAGAGAATTGATTCAAATCTGTAAGAATATAAATCATTCTTCAATTGATAAATAGTCAGAGGATATGAGCAGATAATTTTCTGATGGAAGAAATTAAAGCCATTTCTAGTCATATGAAAAAATGCTCTATATCACTATTGATTAGAGAAGTGAAAATTAATACCACTCTGATGTACTACCTCACATTTCTCAGATTGGCTAAGTTGACAGAAAAAGATAATGATGAATGTTGGAGGGGATGGGGGAAGACTGGGACACTAATAAATTGTTGGTGGAATTGTGAAATGATCCAACCATTCTGGAAAGCATTTTGGAATTATGCCCGAAGAACTATCAAATTATGTATACCCTTTGATCCAGTAGTATCTATACTGAGTTTGTATCCCGAAGAGATCATAAAAAAGGGAAAAGGACCCACACATGCAAAAATGTTTGTGGCAGCCCTTTTTGTAATATCAAGAAACTGGAAACTGAGCGAATACCCATCAATTGGAGAATGACTGAATAAGTTATGGCATGTGAATGTTATGAAATATTATTGTTGTCAGATGATTTCAGAAAGGCCTGGACAGACTTATCTGAACTGATGCTAAGTGAAATGAGCAGAATTAAGAGAAACACAGTATATAGCAACAATAAGATTATATGATGATCAACTTATATATATATATATATATATTTTTTTTTTTTTTTTCCAATAATAAGATGATTCAGGCCAATTCCAGTAGATTTATAATGGAGAGAGCCATCTATATCCAGAGAGAGGACTATGGGAACTGAGTCTGAATCATAGTATTTTCATCTTTTTTTTTGTTTGCTTGCTTTTTTTTTTCTTTCTGATCTGATTTTTCTTGTGCAGCATGATAAATGTGGAAATAAGTTTAGAAGAATTGTACACGTTTAACCTATATTGGATTATTTGTTGTCTAGGGGAAGAGAGGTTAGAGGAGGAAGGGAGGAAAATTTGGAACACAAGTTTTTTCAAGGGTGAAAGTTGAAAACTTATCTTTGCATATATTTTGAAAATAAAAGACTATTATTAATTTTTTAAAAAAGATAATTAAACCTGTAAACAAACATAGCATTACAGATTCTTATTTACTTCAAAGCTCACCTCAAATACCATCTCCTAATTGAAGACCTTTCTTTTCCCCTGAGCTGCCCCCAGACTCTGAACAGAAGAGTCTTGCAAATATGCCAGATCACTTGACTAGCCTTCTTCCATTCCGATCTCAGTAGTTACCTCCACATCTTTTCACTCATTCCCTTCTCCACTTTTGCAGTTACCACCTTAAATTTAAATAGCTGTATAATTGATCTTCCTGCTTCAAGTCTCTTCCCACTTTGAACCATTTTCCACATATCTGTCAACATGATCTTCCTTATGTTTAAATATGAACAGCTAACCCCAGTTTCTGTCCTGACTTCAGTTCTAACAACTTCCCATTGGATTTTTCAAACTGAATGTTCCATCAGCAACTCAAAAGTTTCTGAGACGGTGTTATTTTTCCCTTCCATGTTGTCCTTTCTATCAAACTTCCCTTCCCTATTTACTCTCTAGTAAGTAAGTGGATTCCTATTGCCATTAGGTTTTTTTTTTTTTTTTAACTGATTTGTTGTTGATTGTTTTTTAAAGCCCTTCTTAACTTAATCCCAAATCTCTCTTTCTAAGTCTCATTTTAAATTATTTCCTTTCTCATCAAATAGGCTGCCTCTTTGCTCATCATATAAGATGTTCCTATCCCCTAGTTCCACATCTTTACCTCCTGGCCATCTCCAAAATCTGAATAACACATTTCTCATTTATTTCAAGACTAAGCTTAAGCATTATTTTCTCGTCCGACTGATAACATCCTCTCTCCCAAAACATCTTGTGTTTGTTTTGTATTTTTCTGTTAAATATTTATCCATTATATAAATTTGCATTTCTATAGATAGTGATGTTAACTAGGCTGAAGGTGTCACACATTCCTCTTGTGGTGCACAACACTTCTGAATACAGCTAAACGAGATTAAAAAATAACATGGAAATATTTAATAAAATAAAATATACATGGTATGTTACATTTTAAAACTAAGTCAACATGGGGTCCACAGAGTTCCTTATATGCAGATCAGTTGCCCCCTATTTCTATTTTAATTGACACTATCATAGACCACAGGCTGTGCTTTCTAGTCCAGTCACACTCCAGCAGTGAAGGAACTAGTTACCCTCACCAACTGCTTACTGCCTCTTACAAAACAGGCAAATTAGCTTAGATGAAGCAACAAGGCCTTCTAAGGGAGAAAATTGAGGCTACACATGCCAGGCAAGTGAAACCAAACCTTTCACCCAACTATTGTTTCCCTTCGACCTTGACAGAGAAAGCTCAGGACGTTGCCTGTGAAAATAATGCCCTTGCTTTCCCCATAGGCCCTGCAGCCCACATTGAAATGGAGTAGTTCTTCGTGAAAAGGGACCTACCTTCTTTACCATCAAAACCTGCTGTTAATCAGAGTATAAGCCTGAGCATCCTAGTAATACTTGCATATCATTGGTCTTGCTTCCAACTAGGAAATGCAACTGGCAGCTGCTTATTTAGGTGCTACCTTGCCTGCTGAAATCATAGTCATCTAATATTCAGTGTTAGAAATGGATTTCATTTTATCATTGGAATCAACATCAATGAAGATACATTACCATTTGGTAATGTTGATGGTTCTCTAAGGATCATGAAAACTTCTATTTAAGTTGAAATCTCTAATTTTTTGTTTTTTCCTCCATTTGAATGTGAGTTTGAATGTGAGACCAGAGTGTGTCATGCTTTTCTCTTTGTGTCCCTAAATGTTAGTACATTGCTTTGTACATAATGAGCACTTAACAAAACAAACTTTTTCAGTTATCCATAATATATACTATTTTCTCTAATAGGTTATGTTTTTGCTTCAGAGTAGGGATACTTTAATATTTTTTGTCTTTGTATCTATCCTTGGCATCTAAGACAATGCCTGGAATATAGCGAGTCTTATACAAATGCTTTTTGATTGTTTTCAGTAGAGGTTTTTTAACATGGTTGGTTAAGTGTCTGCCTTTTATCAGTTCCTTAGAAATGAACAAAAGGAATCTTTTTCTGTTCTTCCTGTGTAGATCAATCCCCGTAGACCATTATTTGATGAAGAAGGAAGCCTTTTGGAAAATGAGAAGTTAATATCATTTAGAAGCTTGGGAGACTCTTCTGGTATAGTATATACATCATTTGAACATTTTAACTTTGTTTTATAGCTCTTTCAAATTTTAGCCTTTAGCTCATATTTATAAGCCAATGTGGCATCACTGAATCTCAGAATTGGAAGTAACCTCAAAAACTGTCTAGTCCATTTAAGACCATCTTAAGACTCTTCTCAACAACCTTAGTTTCATGGTCATTTGGCTTTTGTCTGTAGAAAAACCTCTAGTGATTGAGAGGCTACTCTCTCATGAAGCGTTTTACATAAATTTGGGGCAGTTCTTATTGTTATCTAGCACTGCCTTATTCAAGTCTAAATCTGCTTGTCTGTAACTTCTTCTAATTCTGCCTTTTGAGGTCAGTCAGAATAAGTCCTATTATGCCTTTCATGTGATATCCCTTCAGATATGTTGAAAGCAGCTATCTTGTTTGTTTTGGACTTTTCTTCCCCCTTTTTTTCTTTTACCCATTCTTATATTTCGTATAATATTGGTTCCAGTGCCTTTCCCCCTGAGGTCTCACTTCTCTGGAGATAATTTAGTTGGTTTAACATGTTCCTAAGATACAAACCACTGAGTAATCTTGATTTAATTTAATATTTTTATTATTTGATTGTTGACATTTTTGTTTATTTTGCAACTTTGAAAAATTGTCTTTGTAAATCAAGAATTTAAAGAGAATAATGTATTTAATTAACTTGGCACATAGTTTGAACTGTGATGTTAGAAGTATGCCTTCCTTTGGAAATTCATTCTGATTCTGGTAGTGCCTCTCTAATTTGTACACAGTTTTAGTTTGATACCGTGTGCTTAAGTGACATATGCTTATGGTCCACAGTATAGATCAGAGGAAGGATTTAAATTTGGGTCTTTCTGATTCAGAACCTGACCCTTTATTTACTATGTGTGCCTTATTGCATCTCTTAGATAAAGAAATGTGATATATATAAAGCTGGAAATAACCTCCTTGGCTATCTAGTTTTTCACCTCATTTTTTACATGGAAAAACTACAGTCCAGATAAGTTAAAATAACTTGTCCAAGAAATAGGGAGTAAATGTCACATGTAGGATTTAATCTGGTCTCCAGGGTTCATGCTTCCTTCTTAAATATGTAGAAACAAAATATTGTCCTCTAAAAATTCTTTTTTTTTTTTTTTAAACTCTATTTGTTAAACTTAAAAGGATATGATGTAATTTCGTTTTTGAAAATCATAAGGATAACAAGGAGATAAAGTTAACTTTTTCTCTTTCTACCCTGCATCTGTAGAAAATAATTCCCCATTTAAAAATCTGTATCATTGTAACATTAAATTAATTTAAGTATGTTTCTTGGAGTTTATGTTAGCATATTAATTATAATTGATTAGTTTTCTGCAACCATTAAAAAAAATTCATTATCAAAAAAAATCAGGAAAACAGAATCCAGTTTCAATATCAAACTTCACCATGACTTTTTTGCATTTTCTCTTTGAATGTTTTTGGATTTAAGCAGCAACATTCTAGCAGAAATCTCGTCCACAGAAAGATTTTTGGAGAATACTACTACTAATAGGTGGTCAATTAGATGGTGCAGGGGATAGAATGTAGGGTTTGGAGTGAGGAAGACTCATCTTGGTGAATTCAAATCTAGCCTTAGAATACTCACTGGCTATGTGAACCTGGGCAAATAACTTAACCCTATTTGCCAACTTAGAGAAGGAAATAGCAAAGCATTCCATTATCTTTGCCAAGAAAACCCCAATATAGGGTCATGAAACGTTGAACACGATTGAAGAACACCAACACTGATATGATTTCAAAATGCTAACAGCTGAAGGCAGTGAGTGTATCAGCATAAACACAGGTGTCATCCAAATGATTGCTTAGAAGATTATCTCACTCTTAGCACTTAAAAATATAATCTTGATTTTTCCTTCAAATTCTTCCTTCAAGGGAAGCAGAAAACTGGGAGAAAATTTTTTACATGCAGTATTTCTGAAAAAGGCCTTAACTTCTAAAATATGTAGAGAATTGACTCAAATTTATAAAAATACAAACTTACGCTATTGATAAATGGTCAAAAGATGTGAACAATTTTCAGATGAAGAAATTAAAGCCATCTCTAGTCAAGAAAAAAATGCTCTAAATTACTGTTCATTGGAGGAATGCAAATAAAGCACTATTTGATTTGAAGCATTATTTACAGTTGTTTGGAGAACACTGAACAAGTTCAGCTGGATGCCAGTCTAAAAACTGCCTAACAAATACCTTATTGGTGAAATTGTGAACTGATCCAATCATTTTGGAGAGTAACATGGAACTATGTCCAATGGGCTTTCAAACTGTGTATAGCCTTTGATCTACTGGGTCTATATCCCAAAGAGATTATAAAAAAGGGAAAAGGATACCTTTTTGTAGTGGCAAGAAACTGGAAACTTGAGTGGATGCACATCAATTGGGGAATGGCTGAATAATAAGACACAATCAGGATAATTTCAGAAAAGCTTGGAAACACTTATTTGAACTTAGTGAAGTGAGTAGAACCAAGAGAATGTCGTACACAATAACAAGAAGATTATGTGATGATGATCAATTGTGATGGACTTGGCTCTTTTCAACAATGAAGTGATTCAAGGAAATTCCAAGACTTGGGATGACAAGAGCTCATCCAGAGAGAACACTATGGGAATTAATGTGAATATTAAATAAATTAAAAAGTAATTACTAAAGCATAGTATTTTTCCCCTTTTGTTCTTGTTTTTTTTTTTCTTTCTTGTGGTTTTTCCCATTTTGATTTGATTTTTCTTGTGCAACATGATATGTGGAAATATATTTAAAAGAAATGTACATTTTTAACCTATATTGGATTGCTTGCTCCCTAGGGGTGAAGGAGAGAGAGAGGAAGGGAAAAAAACTTGGAAGTTTAGAAGGGTGAATGTTGAAAACTATCTTTGCATATATTTTGAAAAATAAAAAGTTTTTATAAAAAAATTCCTTCAGACTTAATATTTTTTCCTCATTTCTGGGAAATTAGTTTTCTGAGATCTGTTCTTCTAGATCAGTTTTTGAGATTTGTCATATTTTACTATTATGATCATTTGTCTTTTTAAGTTGTGGATCTTTAATTTTATTTTTGTGTTCATTGATTTCTTGGCTTCACTATGTTTGCTTTTTGCTCCTTCCAAAAGTATTTCTTCCTCTCATATTTCTCAGCTTATGTCTTCCATTCTTCTGTATATCAATTTTCTATTCTAGTATGTTTTTCAGCATTTTATAAGTTATAATTGTTGTTATAGTGCCATGAATTTTTCTTTTATGTAAAATTTATTTAATTTTATGGCTTTTTATTTACAGAACATATGCATGGGTAATTTTTCATCATTGATCCTTGCGAAACCTTCTGTTCCAGCTTTGCCCCTCCTTCCCCACCGCCTCCCTTGGATGGCAGGCAGTCCAATACATGTTAAAGTATATGTTAAATACAGTATATGTATACATATTTATAAGTTATTTTTCTACACAAGAAAAATCAGTGCCATGAATTTTTAAATATCTTATCCTATGATTGTTTGATGTAGCTAATATTTTGTGGTTGAAACACTGTCTCTCCTTAGCTCCATATACTGCCCTCTGTTTTTTTACAAGTCCTAACATCTTTCCTATCCTGTCCTAATTCCAATGCCTTCCCTCTTTAAATTACTCCCTTTTATATCCTGTATAGAGCTTGCTTTGTCTTTTTTTATTTGCATGTTATCTCCTACTCCACCGTATAAGCTCCTTGAAAGTAGGGAAAGTTTTGGGTTTGGTTTTTTTTTGTCCTTTTTAATAAGAGTTTCTTATTTTCAAAATACATGCAAAAATAGTTTTCAATATTCATCTTTGTAAAACCTTGTGTTCCAAATTTTTCTCCTTCCCTCCTTTCCATCCTCCCTCCTAGATAGCAAATAATGCAGTATAGGTTAAACATGTGTAATTCCTCTAAACATACTTCCACATTTATCATGCTACACAAGAAAAATCAATTTTAAAAAATGAAAAAAGAAAAAAAAGCAAACAACAATAAAAAGGTGAAAATTCTATGTTATGATCCAAATAGGGACTTTTTTGTTTCCTTTTCTTTCCTTAGTGTTTAGCACATTATCTTGCACACATAGTAGGTGCTACATAAATGTATACTGATTATTGATTGATGGTCTGTAATTATATAGCACTTTAAGGTTTGCAGAGGTTTACCTATATTATTTCATTTGATCTTCAAAATCATCCTGGGATGTAGATGCTGTTACTATCCCCATTTTCAGATAGGAAACTGAGGACGAGAGGTTAAGTGACTTGTTCTCAGGGTTACATAGCTACATATATGAGTGGCTAGCTGTATAATCCTGCTTTTGATTTGAATTCAGGTCTTGGTATTTCCAAGTCCAGCATTCTATTCCAGGGTACCAGCCATGAATATGGTTCCTCTCTCACCAATGCTATCCAGTTTTGACTTTAAATGAGCAGTGTTCTTGGCTTAATTACTTTTATCTTATTGTTTCATTCATGACCAGTTAATTTCTCATCACTCTATTTGAGGTTTTCTTGGCAAAGATCCTAGAGTGATTTGTCATTTCTTTAACTCATTTTATAGGTAAGGAAACTGAGGCAAACAAGGTCAAGTGACTTGCCCCCAGAATCGAACGGCTAATATGTGTATGAGGGCAGATTTTAACTCGGATCTTTGATTTCAGGTGTGGTAGCAGCTAGTTGCCCATTTTTAGCTTACAACTGAAAAAATTGCAGCCTTTAGAATTTTTTTTTTTCTGAAACATAATTGTATTGAACTGGGTCATCTCCATCCCCAGTTCTTTTTTTTTTTTCTGGAATTTTTTAAGGATCCAGACACTAGGAATCACTTGGTTTTTCATTAGGCAGATAACCAGGGCATTCTGTCCCCCATACTTGTTCTTACACTTATTTTCTCTTTTTCCCTTTTCATGCCTTTATCCAGATTTCTGTAGAGGATTGGAAATGATATGTTTGACTTTCTTGCTTTGTTTCTGTGTGTTTTATGGGAATTTCTACAAAATTAAGAATAAAAATTGCTATTTTCCTGGATTTATCTCAAGATTCCTTGAATCTAACATGCATTTTACTTTATATATTATTGTATATTATTAGATTTTGAAGTCTGCAGAGAACATATTTATAGAAGTTTAAGAAATAGAATGAGGCATGGTGCTAAATGAAAAATGTCTCAATTTATGTATTATAGGGATAGCAAATCTGTACATTAAAGTGAGCATGTTTAACCTCGGGGAACATAATCCATTGATGCTTTTACCTATATTCTTGGAGAACCTATCTCTTTAAAATTAAATTATTTTTGATGTCTAGTTTGAGGCAGAAGAAAATAATTATCATTACTTTATAGTCATACTTTTAGCTGAACATTCATTTAAACCAGCTCTGTTATTTATGTTCTCTTCTTCTAGGTAGAAATGAGTTTTAGATTTCATTTAATCCTCACAGTACAACTTTGTTAAGTGTTTTCATCATCTTCATTGTATAGATGAAGAAACTGAAGCTAAGAAAAGCTAAGTTTCCTTTCCAGGTTCACAGTTTTGTTATTACCTAGGTGATTTATAGTTTTGACTATAGACTTTTAATTTTAAAAAAAATCCACCTTCAAAAGATAACTGTTTAGGTTATATTTTGCACATAGGCTTTTTAGATCGCTTTTGAAGAATTCTTAATCTTGTGCAGTAGGAAAATACTTGAATTTTGTTATCTTTACATAAAATCATTCACTGTTCTCACCTCTGTTCAAAGTACTGTAACAATAATGCTTTAAGGTTTGAAAATGTTTTATATAACAACAATCCCCCTCCTGAGGTAGGTTCTCGTTACTAGTAGTGAAGTTGGAGATGATATTTGAAACCAAGTTTTCCTAACTTTAAGTCTATCAATCCTTGTTACATCGGAATGTATTGCATAATTGATGAAAGAGAGAATTGTGTTTTCATACATGTTGTGCTAGTGTTGAAAGTATTTGTTTCATTAGTCTTCTGAGTCTAGGCCCATTGTTAATAAGAGCTAAAAATGGTAGGTAGAATAGTATGTCTTACTATTACATTCAGAAAAAAAATTGGAATACAAACCTTACAGATAGTGAATTAGCCAAATCATTTCTTTAGACAAAGGTGAAGGAATTCTCATTGTGGAACATTATTATTATTGTATAGATAATGTTTAATAGTCTCTTTGTTAGCCATATAATTATGATTATAGAAATTGTGATATTATAGATTATAGAAAAGTTTTCAGGTGTCATAAACTCAGAAATTATATTCTACTTCACTTTCATTTTCTTATTTTGGTATGGTTTGCCAAATGTGATCTACTTATTAAGGTTTCTCTTGTGATAAGTTTATGAAGGTGCTCAATTTTTCTTTTTCATTTGAACATTTTATTTTATTTTTAAATGTTCAATAATATTTTATTTTTCCAAAATATATATAAGGATAGTTTTCAATAATCATTTTTGTAAGACTTTGTATTCCAAATTTTTCTCTTCCCTTACCTGTCCCATCTCCAAGTCAGCAAGTAACCTTTTATTATAGGTTAAATATGTTCAGTTCTTTTAAACATAATTCCATATTTGTCATGTTGTGCAAAAAAAAATCACATCAAAAGGGAAAAAGCCACGAGAAAGAAAAAAACAAACAAAAAGTACAATGACTATGTTTCAATCCACATTCATTCTCCATAATTCTCTCTCTGGATGTTGTAGTGCTCTGGTTGGTTTCTGGAGGTCTTTGAGTGTTCTTTTCAGTAGAGTAATCACCGTGAGAACAGCCAGAAATAAAGTCCAAAAATCTTTATTGTCTTCTTCATAATGTCTCCTTGCCTGGGGCTTGGGTTAGATTTCTTGGAGGCCTTCTGGAGTCTTGTAGAACAATAATATTTCATTACATTCATATACCATAAGTTAATTTATCCACCTCCAAATTGATAGATATCCATTCAATTCTAGTTCCTTTCCACTATAAAAAAAGGAGCTTCTATAGACATTTTTTGCATATGTGGGTTCCCTCCTTTATGGTCTCTGGGATAGAGACCTAGTAGTAGCAGTTTGATAGCCTTTTGGGATATAATATATGAACATTTACTTAGTAAAGTAAACCAACCTATCATTTGTTAGAGACCTGAAATATGTAACCCTACTTTGAGAAAAATAAACACTTTTTTAAAAAATTTAGTTTTTTATGAATGTTTTTCAAGCTAAAATAACAAGGACTAAAAATATGTAATTCAAGCTATTTACATTTTTTTTTTTTAGATTAATAAAAGAGGTTTATTACTGAGTTTAGTAGTAGGAGATAGGTGAAGGTAGAGATAAGGAGGGCACTGGACAGAGGGTCCAGTGGACAGAGTGTCCTCACATGGCGACCATTGTTGGAATCTCTGCCTATTTACATTTTTTCTTAAAGAAAGGTTAAGAACATTGAAAAAAATAAATTCTGTTCCCTTTTGGTCTCTCTCTTGTGTAGTTTTAAAATTTTTATATAGTTATGTGTGTTTATATACGTGGAATTTTGCTTTCTTTACTTTGCATCACTATATAGACTATGAAAAGCCTTTTTTCTTTACATTTGTTTTCTTTACATTCCATATTTATTTATCAGGGCAGTAATAAATCATAATCATGAGACATACAAGTTCATTCAGTTTTTCCATCATTAGGAAAAAGAAATTGAATATTTTTATGCTGAAAGTTCTCTTTCCTCTTTTTATATATCCTCAGAGTGTATTTCTAGTTGTTAGAAATTACTGGCTGTTATTAGACTTTTAACTTTTACTATATTTTGCCAGATTGCATCCCCAAAAGATTGTTTGTTTTTAATTTCATCAACCAGGTAATAATGTTTCTCTCCAAAACCCTATCAATACAAACTTTATTTTGTGATTTTTTTTTCTTGCCAGCTTGTAAGAAATGCAGTATTGCAAAGCTATTGACATTTATATAATATTTCTCTTATCTGAGAGTTTGAAATTTTGAGAAAGTGATTATTTAAAGTATTGGAATGATATATCCCTAAGATTCTTGGGGCATGGATATTTGAGTTTGTATAATCTTATAGATTATTAAATAAGCTTAACCTTAAAAGATTTTTTTCTAGCTATTGTTTCTCTTTGTTATCTCAGTTATATTTTTTATTATGTAGCATTTTACATTTTATTTAGTTGTTAATACCTATTGTTTCTTCAGTATGTTAAGTTAAAAATTTCCTCCATTGTTGATTTATATATGTTTAGTTCTGTTTCTAAATTCTGTTCTCTATTGTTGTTCTATTTTCTTTTTAATCTGATCCTGGATAGAATTGATAATTACTTCAGCAATATTATATTTTGAAATTTGGCAGGCTATTTCATTGAATATAGAAATAATTTTGCTTACTTGTAGATCTGTATAAGTTTTTGTTCGACCTATTTTTTGTAAAACTATCTGTTGATGTTGCATTGAATCCAGTTTTAATTTGAGAAGTATTGCAATATTTACCATTTTGGGTTGTCGTAAACATATAGTTATATGGATATCCTTTTAAGCATTTTTTATTTCTGCCAAGACACAGCTTATGTTGTCTTTATGGAAGCTTTCTTGGTGGGTTAATCTTTGTGTCTTCTTTGTTTTTATTTTCTGGATTTTAAATGGTTTTCTTTTACTTTTTATGGGTTTTATTTGTAGCATTTAAAATGCAAATGAACTTTATATGTACTTACCTTGATAAATTAATTAACTTCTTGTCTTACATTTTCTTGGTGTGTGATCATGTCCTGTAAAAATATTTTAGCCTCACTATTACTAATGTGAAAATAACAACCCTCCTGTCATATTAAGAACATTCTCCAATTTTTATGCCTAATTTCAAGAAAACTTCAAATTAGATGCTATATTTTATTTGTGTTCCTCTACATAAAATAATGGTTTTCATTTTATTTAATTGATTTCTCTAATATTAAACTATGCTTGAATTCCTGGGTTAAATCACTTGGTGACAGAATATTTCTGAATTTTTCTGAAAGTTGAGATGGTAAAATAAATTTCTTATGCCACTGAGAGAGATTAAACTATCTTTCTAATGAAAATAAACTTCACTTTTCTAAGAGCTTCTAAAAAATATCCTTTTATTTTATTATCATAAGATGAAGACATTGATGATGAAGAGTTTTATGATGATCATTTGGAAGAGTATTTTCAACAGTTAGCATTCCCAGAAATGCTAAGAGAAGATCAGGAAGAACAGGAACTTTTGGAATCTAGCCCAACTTTTAAGCAATCAAGTGATCAGACCAGCCAGGTATTACACTTATGGGTTCATTGACTTAAAATTATAGAGATATCTATAGGTTACTAATATGTTACTATATAATGTAATAATTTCTTTATGTTCTTACAGGGCTAAAATAGCTTTTTTTTTCAAACTTCATTTTCCACAGATTTGATCTAATATGAAATATGTGCTACCTTTTGGCCTACCACATTCTTGATAAAAGCGACTCAACAATTTACTTTTCAATGAGCCTATTTTATAAACTTTTACTTTCTTTTTTAGGAGAGTAGGGGTGGTGTAGGAGAGGCAATGGGATTAGGACTCAGTCCACATCCACCTCTTTTAGTATTTAGTATTAGTATTTAATATTTAGTATTTAAACTTTTAGTTTAAATGTCCTGGCTTTTTGATATTCACTTTTTTGTCTTTTATCACAAATAACTCTGTTTTGCATCCTCTGTCCTTTACAAAGTAACAGTTCCTCCATTTAAGATTTTACTTTTAATAATAGTCTAATGAGAATGTTGTCTTTATTAAAAGGCATTTTTAAGCTGATGTTTTTCCTGAGGAAAAAAGTGATTCTTCAAATGATAAATATATTAATGGCATATATTCTTGACTGTTTGAAGGGTACACATATAGTCAACACCCCCACACACACCATCTACACAGACACATATAATATAGTTTTATCTTAAAGATTTATTTTTTCAGTGTAACTGCTCTTAACAAACTCACAAATCTTGACTTTTTTTTTTTTTACAATGGAAAAAAGTTTATTTATTTTTAAAAATTTTTACTGAGACAATTGGGTAAGTGACTTTCCCAGGGTCACACAGCTAGGAAGGTGTTAAGTGTGTGAGGCCAGATTTAAACTCAGGTCCTCTTGACTTCAGGGCTGGTGCTCTATCCACTGTGCTACCTAGCTGCCCCCGTTTATATTATCTTTAAGGAGTGTTCTTCCTCTAATTTTTTTCCTCTATTTTTGTATGCCTCAGAGATTTTCAGATTTAATTTTTTTAAAATATCAAGTTACAAATTTTTTGCTAAAGCATTGATATCTTTTAAACAGGTGAATGCAAATAATAGTCCAAGCTATAGACCCAAATCTGAAGATAACATCTCTGTGTATTCTCTTGGAACACAAATTGTTATGAAATCTGAACTTAACTCCAGACAGAGTGAAGAGAGTCCTGGTAAGTATTAGAATTTTCCCTTCATTATTAGAATTCCTTTTAATTTTTGTTTGTATTTTTGTTGCTCAATTTGTGTGACTTATTATTTGGGGAAGAAAAAAGGTAATGCTGAATTTTTGTGGAACATAGAAATAAGCAAGTTTTAAAGCTTTAACAGTAAGTATTCCTTTGCAAATGATAATTCCTCTGAGCATTGAATTATTAGGTACTTTATTAATAGGACTATTTAAATTAAATATATAGCCTAACATTAAGAAAAGGGCTGATGTAGCTATAACTTTTGTATAATTATCATTTGCTGGCTTTTTTTTTTAAATGCAGTTACTCATTAAGTAAAGGTTAATTCAGTTTAGATTAGCATGATTATACAATATTATTTGTATTTAGCTGTTAAATTTTTAGTTTTGGAAAGTAAGTTTTAAGTTATATTTATAATATTAACTCTATCATCTCCCAAGAGCCTTGCTTATTAAACCTTTTGTGTACAAAATATATTACTACCCTCAATTGTAAATGTATTTACAGCCTATGTTGCTCTAAAATCCCTTTTCTCTCTTACATTTAAACCATACCCATGCCTTTTTTTCCTCATCCAATCTAAGAGAATTAAGATTAAAATGGTCAGGCAGTTAGGTGGCTCAGATTGAGAGAATAATCAGTAAATATAAAAGCAGCTCAGATCCTTACTTGCTGTAGAGTGCTAGACAAGTCACTTACTTCCTTGTCTATAAAATGATAGCTTTCAGAATTGTTGTAAGGATCAAATAAGTATTTTTAAGTACTTTACAAGCATGAAGTCACTATATAAATAATAGCCATAATTGTTATCATGATAATATATTGGGACATTATCAGCAGACTAATACAAATTTACAGGATAGCTAAAAGCATGAAACTTAAACTTCTTATACTCTGCAGAGAATGAAGGCTGTACTGAAGAAAAAAGAATTATGGATAATGTGCCATTGTTTCCTTCTAATACTTGGGAAATTGAAGAAAATGGATTAAGAGAAGAAAATGATGGTTCATTATGTAATCCTTCAGTGAATAATGTCCCATACTGCAAGGTCAGTCAACTTTCTTTTCTTTTTCAGTTTTTGTGGGGAGAATATTTGAGTGAATTGCTTTCAGATCATTCAGATGAAAAACTTATTTCATCCAAATCATTGCATTATACCCTTATGAGCAAAATTTAAACATATTTAGCTCTCACCTTTTAAAAATAAGTTTTATTAGAGCCTTTTGTCTTTGTTAGTCATTAGAGCACCCTTTCCTAAGTCCTGATTAAAGTTTCTCTAGTGCCTTAAAAACAAAAACCCAAATCATCTGGAATAGTAACTATAGCAGCATATACAGGAATCTATCTTAGGTTGTCCTCTTCTTTTGTTATGCTCATGGGCAAATCATGTGTGAATTTCAGAATTTTCCCAAGACCCTCATTGGTTTTCCAGTTATTCAAAATTGGACTTTCTTTTAGTGATGTTTTCATTCACATAGTTGTAATGATTGTCTTACTCATTTTGCTTATTTTACTGGACTTCATTTTATACAAATTTTCCTTTTTTAGAATTCCTACTATTCATTTCTTTGTGTACTATGCTTTGGTCTTTTTAGCCATTTCCCCAATTTATGGAAACATTTGTTTCAACAGTGTTGCTATAAAGATCTTATATATTGAATTTTTGATTCAATCTTTGACTTTGATAGTGATGGCACTGTTTGGTCAAAACTTTTATCTTAATTTCTGTGGTATCAATCGTATCCCTAACTCTAAATTCTAACCCTGGCCCTAATGCTAACCCTAAATGTGCTTTAAACTTTGTATACATATATGTATATACATATGTGCTTTGATTCTTTGTCTTCCTAAAAATGCAATCTTATTTCGTAGTATTTATTATTTTTTAGTATGTGGATAATTTTTTATGTGTTCTTTTTTATTCTCAGTAAAATTCTTTTGGGTGTGTGTGTATGTGTGTGTGTGTGTGTGTGATGATATATATACACATACACATCTGTATATATGTATGTGTATGTATATGTGTGTATATATTTTGTAGTAGTTCTACTTTATAAATGACAAAACTCTATTACAGTAAAATTCAGTCTAGCCACTAAGGCCCCTTAGTTCTGCAGTAATTTTTTGGTACTTTTCCCTTAATTTGTTTTGGTAGTACCCTAATTTAGATCTCATGCCTGGATTGGATTATTATTGTTTCTTAGTTTGTAGATTTTTTTCCCCCTCTGTTTATATTCTGTCATATTAATGCTAGTTTAATTTTCCTACAGTATACTTCATTATGCTTCTTCTCTTATTCAAAATTGCTGAATCATTTTTATGATAGAATTCATATTGAGGACTTCCATGGTTTGGTTTCTTACTTCCTCTTTATACACAAACTGTGTTCTTTTTTTGATCCTCTTATTTTCCAGAGGGCGCAAAGCTCAGATTTTTCTTGTTCACTGATGATTTTAGCTACCTCGCTTTATATTATCTAAAAACTCCTATGGAAGGTAATTGTTCTGTCCCATAATCTAGCACCTCACTTAACCATATTTATTTATTCAGCAATCACTAATATCTGGGACCTGGCTTTGAGCAAAAAGGTTTTATGGCAATCAAAATCAATGTCATATAGTTTTTGAGTAAAACTCATGTACTTCATTCAATGGAAAGGTCGTCACTCAAAGCACATTAGACACAGTAAATCAGAGCAAAGAAACATAGAAGCAGGTACACTATTAAAGCAACAAGTAAGAAATGACAGTTGCTAAGGTAGGGGGGGATAAAAACTGAAAAGAATATGTAGGATTGGCATAATATTTGATAGCTTACCCTCTCATTATTGTGATATTAAGGCTTTTTACATTGTTTAAAATGTCAAATATCTAGAAAATTTAACTTTTCATACTATGTTGATTTTATTGATAAAAATAATTTTAAAAATTTAGAATAACTAGAAGACCTCTGTTGCTTTGGGATATGTGTGTTGTGAAGCATTTGTGGGAAAAGCAGCTAAGAATTGCATAGGTTAAAAAAAAAATTTTTTTTTAAATAAAAATAAAAAAAAAACAACAAAAAAAGAATTGCATAGGTTGGAGCTGGGAAGAGAAAAGATTATTAGGTATATTGATAAAAAGGATGTATCCTCACTGATTAATGAGAGGTCTATTTAAGAATTTTTTTAAAAATAAGAAACAGTGCTGTGTGTGACTTTAGTGAATTTTATCAGTGTAGACTTTTTTTTCATCATTACATATTCTTGCGGAATTATATAGTAAAAAGTTTTGCATTTGGAGTCTTTGGTTCTGGGCTCTAATCTTGACTCTGCCATTTAGGGTCTCTGACCTTGGGCAAGTTTATTCCCCTCTTTGAGACCCAGTTTATACCTGAAAAAGGAGTTGGAAAAGGTGATTTTTGAGAACTTTTTTCTGAATCTGTGATCTTATTAATCTCTTTTTGGAATCTTAACAATGTCTTCCCAAAAATCCTCCACAAAAAATATATCTGTCTTTTGTATAACAGTCTAGTTTGAATCAGTGTATCATTCAAACAGTCTGCTTTTGTTAAATGACTGGCCCATTTTCTTTTCTGATAAATTTCTTATTTAGCTTTTGTGTTATTCTTGAGTTCCATTCACTATTGGTAAAATGTTATTTGTCCTTTATTCTTGAAGAGCACTATGACAAAAGGGGGGTGGTGCCATAACATGCAAGTAAATTAGATTTAAGTGAGGGTGTGATGTGTAAAGTCATCAGCCTCACTTTCTCCTCTTAAGGTCATCTGGGTCCAATAGCTAGATTTATATTAGGTTCCACCCTGTTGCAGTGGAAAACTTTGGACTTCCTAAGTTAGACCTGCAGGGTTTCTGGCTACAACAGGAATCATTGGTATTTAAGTTTACTATGAGCCAATCAGGACCCAAACAGTGACCAGCTGCAGCCTGGCCTGGGACCTATTATTGAGCAGTCGTTGAGAGCCAGAGTGATTTGTGTTTAAGGAAGAAAGAAATCTAGCCCATAAACCCAAGATATCTTACTACATTTCAGCTGTTGAAGCTTACTGATAGTCTGCCATTTGTCTGCCTTTGCTTTTTGATTCAATGGCAATTTTGATTATGGTGATTTGTGATTGAGAGTCACTGGTGGAATATTAGCATGACTAATACTAAATATGTATTAATACTAAATATTAGTATGACTGTTTCAATGACTTGGGTTTTTAAAAAATAATATTTTCCCCCAGTTACGTTTAAAACAATTTTTTTACATTTGTTTTTAAAACAAATTCCAGATTCTCTTCCTTCTTTATCTCCACCCTCAGGTCCTATTAAGAAACTACATGCTAAGTTATGCAAAACATTTCCATAAAAGTCATGTTGTGAAAGAAAACATGCATCTCCCATCCTAATTTAAAAAGATGCTCAAAAAAATGAAGTTAAAAAGAGAGAGAATGATTCAGTTTGTATTCAGACACAATTAGTGTCTTCTTTGGGTATTAGTGTTTTCTTTGGGTATGAATGGTTTTTTTTTCCATAAATCTTTCAGTGTAGTCTTGGATCATTGTACTGCTAAGAATAGCAAAGTCATTGCAACTGATCATCCCAGAACATTGCTCTTATTTGCATACAGTACATTTTACTTTGCTTGAGGGTCTTGGAGGACTTTGCAGGCTTTTTTTCTGAGAGCATCCTGCTTATCATTTCCCAAAGAACATTAGTGTTCCATTATAATCACATACCACAATTTATTCAGCCATTCCTCAATTGATGGACATCCTCTTAATTTCCAAATGTTTTGCCCTCAGAAGATTGCTGCTATATAAATATTTTTGTATCTTTTCCTTTTTACAAAAATCTCTTTGGGAATTCATGCCTATTAGTGGTATTGTTAAATCAAAGGATATGCATAGATTTATAGTCCTTTGATCAGAGACCATATTTTTTGACATTTATCAATTGGGGCATGGCTCTTTATTATTTTATAAATTTGACTCAGTCTTCTCTGTTTGAAAAATAAGGCCTTCAACAGTGAAAATTGCTGCAAAATTCTTTTTACATTTAGTTTTGCCTAACTATTTCCTAAATTTTCTCTCTCCTTTCAACTTGTCTGCCCTCAAAAGTGTTTTGGTGCTTACTATTCCCTCCCCAATATGCTTTCTCTTTTATCACCCTTCCTGTTAATCATTCCCCTCCTTCTTTCCTTCAGGTTATTGTACCCATATTGAATGTACATGTTATTTCTTCTGTGAGTCAATTTTGATGAGAGTAAGTAAGGTTCACTCACCCTCTCTTCCCCTATTCCTCTTCACTGTAAAAGCTTTTTCTTGCCTCTTTTATAGAAAATAATTTATACCATTCCTCTTCTCCTTTTCCTTTTCTCCTAGTACATTCTTCTCTCCTTAATTTAATTTTTTAAAATTTATTATCCCATCATATTAAATGCACATCTGTGCCATTTGTGCATACATACTCCTCCTAACTACCCCAATAATGAGAAAGTTCTTATGAGCTACAAGTATCCCTCTCATATAGGAATATAATCATATTAACCTTAAATCTCTTATTATTTCTCTTTCCTAATTACCTCCTTATGCTTCTCTAGAATCCTGTATTTGAAAGTCAGATTTTTTATTCAGCTTTGGACACGAATCTTTGAAAACCTCTATTTCATTGAATGACTACCTTTTCCCCTGAAGGATTATACACAGTTCTGCTGGGTACGTGATTCTTGGTTGTAATCCTAGTTTCATTGCTGTCTAGAATATCATGTTCCAAACCATCTGGTCTTTAAACGTATAAGCTGCTAAATCATTTGTTAACTTAAATGTAACTCCACTATACTTGAATTGTTGCTTTCTTAATGCTTGCACTATTTTCTCCTTGACCTGGGAATTTCAGAATTTGGCTATAATATTCCTGAGAGTTTTCATTTTGGGATCTCTTTCACAAGTGATGGGTAAATTTTTTCAGTGTCTTTATCCTCTGGTTCTAGAATATCAGGACAGTTTTCCTTGATAATTTCTTGAAAGATGATTTCCAAGGGGCAGCGAGGTGGAACGGTGGATAGAGCACCAGTCATGAAGTCAGGAGGACCTGAGTTCAAATTTGCCCTCAGATACTTCAACATGTCCTAAGCTGTGTGACCCTGAGCAATTCACTTAACTCCAATTGCCTCAGCAAAAAAAAAAAAAAAAAAAAAGATGTCCAAGCTCTTATTTTGATCATGATTTTCAGATAGACCAATAAATTATCTTTATCTTTACTAGATCTATTTTCCAAGTCAGTTGTTTTTCCCATGAAATATTTCACATTGTTTTCTATTTTTCCATTCTTTTGGTCTTGCTTTATTGCAGCTTGATGTCTTATAAAGTCATTAGCTTCCATTTGTTCAATTCTAATTTTTTTAAGAAATTATTTTCCTCATTGAGCTTTTGTACCTTCTTTCCCATTTGGCCAGTTTAGCTTTTTGTATTTACTTTTGCACTACCCTAAATTCTCTTCTTAATTTTTCCTCTCTCTTACTTGATTTTCACAATCCCTTTTAATCTCTTCCATGGTCTGATACCAGTTCTGATTTTTCTTGGAAGATTTGGATCTAACAGCATTGATTTTGTTATTTTCTGATGAGTGTATTTTGATTGTCGTCTTAGTAATTTTCTATGTCAGAAACTTTCTCTGTTGTCTGCTTGTTTTCTTACCTTATTATGTAGCCTTTAATTCTGTTAAAGTAAGGCTCTGTTTCTAGGGTGGAGGGCATAGTGTCCCAAACCTCAGGGGGTTTTTGCAGCTGTTTTCAGAAATCCTTCTGGGAACCTGACCACAAGCATTCTTTTCTTCCCTGGAGCTTTTAGGTGTGTCCCCACCCCACTGTAGCTGTAAAATCTAGTGTGCTAAAGCACTAGAGCCCTTCTTCCATGTTAATAAAGAGACCTCCTGGGAGCTGAGGTTGCAGGAAGCTGCAGTTGCCACCACTGTCCATGCTTACTCTTTGGTTTACTGGCAAACCTTTTCTGCCAACCTTATAAGCCATCTTAGGTGTCTCTGGGCTGAGAGGTCTAGACACTGTTATGGCTGCTGCTGGTGATTTGGAGGTTCTTTGCTGGGGTTGAGGCTGCTCTGGGGGGGGGGAGGGGAAAGGGCCTGCATTGGAATTGCATACTGGGCTCCCACTCTGGTTCCACAGATCTTTTCTGCTGACCTTCCAAATTCTCTGTTGTGTCTCTGTGTTGAGAGGTCTGGAAGCCACCAGTACTGCTACTGTTTCAGAGATTGCTAGACCCGTTCTTGCTTTGCTGGCTTGGGGCAGAGGTTGAGCCTGCGCTGACATAGCCTGCATCAGGACTGCTTATTGAACTCCTCGATGTCACAGACCTTTTCCTCTAACCACCTGAGTAGTCTTTAGCTGAAAAATGTTCTATTCCATCTTTTTGGGTGTTCTGACATTCTAAAATTTGTTTATTTAAAAGAATTTGGAGTGGTTTGGGGAAGAGGTTAGACAGGTTCTTGCTTTTACTTTGCCATCTTGGCAGCACCTCCCTGACTTGGGTTTTTAAAAGCAAAAACAAAAATGTTGCCACAGAGTGGGGGAAGACAGTTAATGAGTTTAAGATAAAATTTTATCTACTTTATTTTCAGAACACAAATATCAATCAAGGCAGTTTCGATCTTCACTCCTTAAAATTGGGAATACAGTCTGCTCATAAAAATAAGACTGTATCAGATTCTGAAGCAGCTGATGGATCCTTAGATGATACTATAACTCCAAAAATATCCATTCAGAAATATGTGGATGCAGATTCTGTGGAACTTCTTGAAAATGGATTTAGTTCAGTTGATGCTTACTGGTCACCTACTACTGATAGGAGGATTTGTGAAAATTGGAATTCCAGTGAAAAGAAGAAAAATGGTAATTTTTTTTGTTTGTTTTTGAAATCAAATATTTATTAGATATTTTATTGATAGACATTTCAGTTAGAAACATACAAATAGATTTTTTTCTCCTTTTATAACATACAAAGCTATAGAGAAGTTCCATGAGGCTTAAAAAAAATTGACTTTTATGTTCTACTTTGTCATACCAGAATAGCAAGTATAAATTTTTGATATTTTACCCTTCTATATGCTTGGGACATATTGACAAAAATAAAACCATTTTTGGGAACCTCAGTGTGCTTACAGTCTAATTGAAAGCAATAATATATGTATGCATTTTAATGTTACAAGATATACATTTATTGATAGACATTTCAGTTAGAAACATACAAATAGATTTTTTCTCCTTTTATAACATACAAAGGTATAGAGAAGTTCCATGAGGCTTAACAAAATTGACTTTTATGTTCTACTTTGTCATACCAGAATAGCAAGTATAAATTTTTGATAATATTTTACCCTTCTATATGCTTGGGACATATTGAAAAATAAAACCATTTTTGGGAATCTCAGTGTGCTTACAGTCTAATTGAAAGCAATAATATATGTATGCATTTTAATGTTACAAGATATACAAAAAGTCCTTGATAGATTACTTTATAAAAGGCTGGTATAAAACTCTTTAAAATTCTATCTCAGTTCACTAATTTTGGTTAAATGTCTACTTCATGCTAAGCACTGGATCTGTGTGAAAATTAGAAACTAGAAAATTTATATACTTGAGTAATGTTTTGATGTTAAATTTTTTTGGTGGTGGTTTTTTTGTTTTTCTTTTTTAATCAGAGAGCTAAAAATTTCCCCTTTAATTATATAGGCTTTTCCAGTATTTTTACTGAATGTTTTAATTTTGTTTTTTTTCCTAAGCAGGTTGCTTTTATTGTGCTTAATTTTAGTTACTCTTCAGATAAGATAATGCTCTATCCATTTCATTTAGAGTGATAAGAGTTTGATAGTTGACCAAAATCTAGTTACCAAATATATTCTAATTCCAAGAAATTTATTGCCAAAAGGAAAATGTATTATTTCTTACTTTACCACGATCTGTCAGAGGTAATCTATCATGAAACACATTTTTCTCATTTATAAACTAAATCTCACATTTTAAAGGATTTTAAAGCTAATTTTTAATTACTTTCTTTGTCATGATGTCTTTTGTGTAATTATTTTTCTGAAGGTGCTCTACCACACAGTGTGGTCTATCAAAATGAAGAAGGTAAATGGGTGACTGATCTTGCTTATTATACTTCTTTTGATGAAGAAAAAGATTTAAATCTTTGTAGAGATAATGAAGGAAGTGAAAAGTTCAGAACTGGATGTAAGTATATGTTATTTTGTGTTTCCTTCATTCCTGAACTCCTCACCTGTCCCCCCCTTTCCCCTACTGTGTTTAATTAGAGATGATAAATACAGTGCATATTATTTATATTTTCTTCAAAGGCATTTTTTTAAAATAAACTTGATGCAATCAAATAAAAGATTAGCCTTTGGGATTTTTTATTCTTAGTGAAAAGTTTTAAAGTCTGAGTCAGTACTTCTCCTCTTTCATTTACAGTGATGGGCTTTTTAGAATTGACATAAATGTAGTCATATGTTCCATTTCAGAAAATTTTATTGCCAAAAGGAAAATGTATTCATTCACATTAAAGATACCTTTCTTGTCATTAGTAAAAAATTGTTAGAAAATAAAATATTGCTTTTTAATGGAAAATTAATCTCATTTCAATTCAGGAAATATTATATTTATTAAGCCCCTATTTTGTTCAAAATGGAGATTATAAAGATGAATAAGACAGTCCGTAAAGTCAATAAAAAGTTTCTAAAAGTGATTCAGATTATAAATTAATCTGATTTCAGCTATATTAAAAACTTTAATAATGGGTTTGGTTTTTTCTTTTTTTTTTTTTCTGAAAGGGAATTTGGGAGTTTTGTGGCAACTTGGTTTCATTAAGTTCTTTCATTATAGCGTTTTGGCAAAAGTACTGGTAAAAATTACTTAATGGGATTTTGCAGGATCAAATGATCTTACTTGAAAGAACATCTCAAGAGTTAGAAAGAATTTCAGATAATCTTTTATTCCCAGGATATCTGACAGATGGTATGTAGTATCAGCTTGATGACCTTCACTAATAGAGAATGCATTTCCTACTAAGACAATCTTTTCACATTTGGATAGCTCTGAATATTTCTAAAAGCTGTGTCTTTGTACCTCTACTCATTTGGTAGAACCCTGGGTTCTGTTCTTTGGGGCCAAGTATAACAAGCCCAATTCCTCTTCTATGAGACTTTAAAATACCTCAAGCTAGCTCACTTGATTCCTTCTTTCCTTTACCGTAACTTCTCCAAGTTAAATATTTTTAGTTTTGTCAGTTGTTCTCTTCTGTGACATGGTCTCATCTTCCTTGCTATGATGGACACCTTATTTCATTGTGTTTCACCTTGTCATTGTCCTTCATAAAAATTGGTGCAATATAACTATACTTTAGATGTATAGTGTATAGAGTACAGTAACCTCTCTTGATACTATACCCCTTTCGATCCAGCCTAAGGTGATTTAGCTGTTGACATACTGTTGGCTTTTATTGAGATTACAATTTACTAAAATCCCCAGAACATTTTCATAGAAACTGTTGTTTAGTCACTTCTGCTATATTTTGAATTAATATAGTTAACTTTTTGCCCCTGTGTAGGAGTATATTTCCCTGTTTAGCCAATCCCTTTGGATCCTTACTTTGTCATTCTTATGCTAGTTATTTGTTCAATTTTATACCTTCGTAATATTTTATAAGTGTTTATGAATAACTTCTAGCCAAATCATGGATTAAAATCTTACCTGAATTTAGGGTTAGGGTTAGGGTTTATTCATTGATTTCTTAGCCATTCTTCAGTTGATATATCGGTTATCTTCATGAAAAGTGCAATTGTAAAGGTTTTGCTATATGTGGGAATTTTATTCTTATCAAATAAGTAATAGAGTAAAACTGAAATCTCTAGGCAAAAAGGAATAGACAGTATGCTCAATTCATTCAAATAATTCCAAATTGATTTTCAAAATGGTTGTGCTGATTCATATAGCTCTACTAATTTAGCAGTTTGCCTATCTTTCCACAACTCCTTCAGCATTGGCTATTGGCATCTGTTATCATTTTTAGTTTTCAGGGCATGAGGTGAAACCCCATTGTTTTAATTTTCATTTCTCTTATTAGTGATTTGGAGGATTCTTTCATGTATTCCTTAATATTTTGCAATTCTTCCTTTGTTTGTACCCTTTGACCATTTAATTGTTGAAGATCACTTTTGTTCTTATATTTTTCTGTTAATTATTTATTTATTTTGAATATCACACTCTTTTCTGAGAAGTTTTGATGGATTCTCCCTCCCCTCACTTTTTATCTTAGATGGGTTTTTTGGGAAGCTTTTCAGTTTCGTTTGATTAGAGTTGTCCGTTTTATCTTTTACAAAGCCTATTTTTACCAGTATTGTTTTATGTAGTTCTGCATAAGACAATAGAAAGTGACTGGAGAACAATAAGAACATATTAAAGGTATAAAGATAGGAAAGGGGAGATAAAACTATTTGCTAATCACATGATAACTATTTTTAAAATCTTGGGGAATCTGCCAAAGGCATTAATTTGAAAAGATTATTGATGTTTTAGACTACAAAATAAATCCTCAAAAAAATCACCATTTCAGTACAATAATAACAAAACTCAACAGGTAGTATTAGAAAAGGAAATTCCTTTCCAACAAACTATAAAATTAATAAAATATTTGGGGATCATTCTGTCAGGACACACAAAATAAATGTAAAGATTCAAGTATAAAATGATCCTTTATAATATGAGGAACAATTTAAAAGGAAAATCTTATGCTCATGTCCTACCCATGCCAATGTAATAAAAATGGACAGTTCTACCCAAGTTAATTTACAATTTTATTGCCATGTGAATTAGATTAAAATATAGAACTCAGTAAAATAAAAGTTCACTTTGAAGATAAAGGATTTTTAATATTATGGGAATTTATAAAAAGCTATAGAGAGCAAAGGAAGAATTCCTTTCATTTTTCATCTTCCATCCCTGGAACATTATTTCTTCTTTTATTGCTTGGTTTCATTTAAGTCCCAGCAAAAATCCTACCTTCTACAGGAAATCTTTCCCAATCCCCTTTAATGTTAATGCTTTTCTTCTTTTGATCCTCTTTAATTTTTATAAATATTGTTTTTACATAATTGTTTGCTTGGAATCTCTCCCATTATATTGTTTTGATATTTTCAATTTATTCTTATGTGTCTTGTTTTAAACATAATTATTCATTTGTAGTCTCTGTCCTTTTAGATTGTGAACTCTTTAGGAACAAGGACTCTTGTGTTTTTTGTTTGTTTTTTGAAGGGATTGTCCCTATAGCCTTAGCATATTTACTACACTTGATATTTGTTATGATCATGAGTCACAAAAACAGTGAAGCAAAAAATTCAACATTTTTTTTTTTTGACATTAGTTGTTCTTAGTTTTTCAGGAATACGAAGATAAATAAGACAAAGTCTTTATCCTCTCTAGGTTTGCAATTCTATAAGGAAGATAATTCATACACAAATTTAAGGCTTCATGTGTTAAATTTAAAACATTTAACACATGAGGGGCTACTATAAGAGTTTTGTGTTCTGGCTATTGGGTGGGCACTGATTTCATCATTTAGGGATTTCATCTGGTAGAGACAAAAAGGGAATCTACAAGGAAAAAGTATTCATTAAAATATGGGGTTGAAAGAACAAAACCACAGGGATTGATTGGGAGCATAGTTATAAAGCCAATATTTTGACTGCTTAGAGTAATTGAAGGTAAGTAAAGAGGGTAGAATGGGACCAAAGTATGGAACACACAAATGAAAATGTTTAGATTTTATTTTGAGGGCACTGGAAAGCTAGAGACATTTTTTAAATTTAAATTTTTCAGTAATAAAGGTAATTAGTTATTTTTAAAAACTTGAAAAAAAAAACTTCTCAGTTTGAGAAAAGACTGATATGATCATAGTCATGCTTTAGGAGCATTACTATGGTGTCATTGTCCAAGTCTGGGGAAACTAGTGACACAGGGATATTGCACAGGAAACCTGTAATAATTGATATTAGAAATCATAATGTGTTATGTCCATTATCTTGTGCCTTATGAGGTATCCTTAGCAGCTCTGTTAAAATAGGTGAATAATTTGGTTTTATTCACTTATATAAATAATAAAATTTCACTTGAAGCATTCAATGATTGATTTATAGATAAGTGCCATGTCAAAATAGGATTTGAACAATTGCCTTTGTCTTTTGATTCCAAATTTATTCCTTGTTCTACCATAACTTTTTTACCCAAATATGATAGGACTTACTTTCAAAAGATGACATTTTTTGGATACTTGAAAAAGGTTTATTTTATATTTTTCTTTGTCAACTAATATATAGTTTTGTAGGTGTGTAGTTGTTAGTACCATTAATATTCTTATGCTAAACTCTCTTTAAGCTGAAGCAATTGCTTTGATTGCTCAAGATGAAGAAGAATTTGAAAGAGAACACAGATTTATGCAGGTTAGTAATTTGTTTCAAGTCATTAATAGTGGCTGACAGTTATATAACACTATGTATTAAGCACTTTACAGTTATTATCTTATGTGATCCTCATAACAGACCTGGAAGGTAGTTGCTATTATTATTCTCATTTTACTGTTGAGGAAACTAAGCCAGACCGTTTGTGTTACTTGTTTGGGCTCACACAGCTAGTAAATACCTGTAACAGAATTTGAACTTGGATTTTTCTGACTTCAGACTTGATGCTCTGTAAAATGTTAGTCTGTTCTTAATAGTGTGAATGAAGGTACAATTTAAATTTTGTTTTGAATAAAAATTTTTATTTGATGCTTTAATTCTTGCAAAATACTTTTCCCACAACCTTTTTAGGTGGGTATTATAAATATCATAACCTTTTATATATATTAAGAAACTGAAGTTCAGAAAAAGTAAAGTTATTTGTCTGTAGTGTGAGACACAACTAGTGTCAAGTCTGGGATTTAAAACCAAGTTTTTTTTCTTATTCCAATTCAGTGTTTTTATTTTTCAGTGTTATTTCTGGAATGTAGTCAACATAATTTCTAATAGGGGATGGATTTAGATCATGGTTATTGCATGCACGTTGTACAGTATCAAGTAGCATATAGTTATTTGTATACTTTTGAAGCCCTTTTTTACTCCTTTATACTTTGAATATTTTAGGGTTCTCTTTGCAGAATAAATAACTTAGTGAAGCATACTAGTTTTTAAGATATCTTTGTAGTTCAATTCTGATTGTCATGAAAAGCTCTAAATAATAACAATGTTAGATATTAAAAATGTTTTGATATTAGAGCATTTTCCTTATAGAAATACCTTATTAATGAATTTAATCATATAAAACCCAATAGCTTGAGACTTGCAGTAAGACAAAAAATATTGTGCCATTGAATTTAAACATATCTTCACTTAGATTTCTTTTTCTTGTTCATTTGCTATTTTAAAAGGTAAATTATAAAGATCTTTAAAATTTATACACTCTCCTAAAATTATTTTCTTCATAGGAAGAGAAAATTGATCTTCAAAACACTTCAGGTGCTCTAGGGGATACATCATGGAGTGCATCTGTTAATTATAATTTGTTGAGGAGATCACTGACCACATCAGATATGGCTGGAGATGATGCCAGTTATTTGCGACTTTCTTTAGGGGAGTTCTTTGGTCAGAGATCTGAAGCACTTGGCTGCCTTGGAGGAGATAATAATGTAAAAAGGGTAAGTATAAGAAAATGCAAAGAAAAATCAAAGTAACGAAAAATTATACTATTAGTTATGCTTATGTACTATACTAGGTGATGGGTCATAATTTGTCTCACATGTTTTAAAGATTTATGTTTATTTCTATTTTACAGTCTTTAAAAACTTAGGTTACACTATATTCTTACATGAGGAAATTCATTCCTGCATTTAGAAATCAAAATCTAAGTTTGGAACATAGAAACTTTTTTGCGTTATTCTTTGAATAATTCAACTTGAATAAAACATTCAACTTCATTGAAAGTTCATTTCAGCAAAACTTTCCTATTTAAAAAAAATGAATTATATTTAAAATCTGACAGTGAAAACATATCACAAGATCTACAGGTGGCTTTTAATCTATATTTTTTTCTTTCTTTCTTTTTTTGACTGAGGAAATTGGGGTTAAGTGACTTCCCCAGGGTCACTTAATTAGGAAGTATTAAGTGTCTGAGATCAGATTTGAACTCAGATTTTGAACTAAATCTCTTTCTAACAAACTTGAAGGAATATTAACATTGCCCTATTCTATCCAAACCTTAAGATATTGTTACATTATATGAAAAAAAGGATTTTTTTCCTTATGTGGAATAATTTTTTTTTGCTATTTTTATAGAAATATTCAGGGAAATTTGTAAATTACTCTCTGTGTCTTTATATATAGGTAGTTAATATTTGAATTGAAAAATATTAAAGGGGATATTTTATGGATATTTTAAAGTAATAAATACTGGCTTTTAGAAGATTTATGTTATATATTCTTAGATATTTTAAAAATGTAGTTAATTCTTTGAATTGATAATTTAGTTTTGAATTGGATTCATAAATACCTTATTAGTGACTGTTCCAGAGCTCCTGGGACAGACTAAAATTTTAGGGCAATATATTTAGCTTAGACTTTGCAGAGAGCCTAAAGCATTATAAATTATTTTTCTAAACTCTCCTCAGATTGATATAGATTAAATTCATAAAGCTTATTTGACAACATACAATAATTTTTTCTCATCTTAATCTGATTTGAGATTTGGTTTTATTATCATCGTTAGCCCTGACCAATTATCACAGGACAAACTTTTTTCCCCCAAGCAAAATTATTTTACAACTTCAAATTAAATCACTAAAAATGGTTGTAGTCAATTATTTTTAAAATAGTAAATTTTTAAAATAGCAAATGCATAATCCTAGTTTGTACGACCAAAGAAGTGAATGAAATTGTCTTAATCCAGATTCTTTTTTTGAATTGGTAAGTGAAAAGAAAATACTTTTAATTCATCAAGGTAAAAAGAATATTCTCTTTTGTTCCTTGTTCCTGGATCTTTGTGAAGTGTGAATTTGTATTTGATGTAGTTTTTTTCTCTCTTGAATGATGAGGATATTTGAAATAAAATGTTTGAAAGATAATTGCTTTTTGTGATAGAACAAAAGAATACTGCTTAGCTTAGTGCCTTTCTATCTCCTTTTCTTCCCTAAGTACCAGACAAATAGTATACTTAGATTCTAATAAAAATCACTCATTTGTTAAATGCCTATATATAATGCTATTTTATATATATTTACACACACATCTATATATGAATCTTGTGTGTGTATATGTGTGTGTATATATATATTTATGTATGAATTTTATGTATGCTTATATATATATGTGCCTTTTATATGTGTGTATGTATATATACAGTTAGGATGACCAGCAAAATTGAGTTTTTTTATCTAATTATTTATCTAATTTATTTGAATTTGATTAACATCTAAGTGGATGAAATATAATACAGAATTATAAGTTCATAAAATGTATACCCACTGCTATTGTAGTCAGTTAAGGACTTTATAGAAGAGGTAGCATTTGATTGGTTCTTCAGCGATTAGACAGATATGAATAGATTAAGATAAGCAAATAGAGGAAGAAGTACTTTCATGCATTTTATTAATGTGCTGCAGAGTAGAAACCTGAAAGAAGGGATTACTTTAAGGGTTTTTTTTTTTTCAACTTTGTGAACAAAGCATTTATAGTGTATTAAATTGTGAGATATATAAGTGGCATTGTACAAAATGCTTTTCTGTTGAATTGGTTTCACATATATTGTAGAGAAACTAGGATTAAGGAGGGAATTGTCAAATAAAAAATCCAATTGTAAATCCATTTTCAGGACTATAAAGCAAGGTATATCAAATTGAAATGGCATTTTGCAATGAAAGATGCTATAATTGAGTTATTTAAAGGACATTTTGCTTGGAGGGTTGGGTTTGATGATGGATTGTAATATTTCTGAACTACTTTGTAAAATGTGAACTGCATTATAGTAAAATTTCCTATATTACAGTTTGAAAATTTTTAAAAATAACATGTTCAATTATTTTGTAGCCATCGTTTGGTTACTTTATTACATCTCCAGAAAAAAGAGAACCTGTAGCTCTATTGAGGGAATCTGATGTGTCAGCAGACAATTTAGAACGAGATCAAGAGCAGCATGTTCTCTTTTCAGGTAATGGTTGAAGTTTTGGGGCCTAATTAACTCTTATTATTGTAATCTTAATAGTTGCTTTCACTCAAATCCATATTTTCTTAAATGTTGGTAGGGATAGCTACTGAGCAGTCTCTTAAAAATGCTCAGTTTTTCTTTTCCCTGCATTACTATTTATTTAGATTAATTTAGGATTTTAGATCTTAAATGTTTGTTGATTAATTGGGTCCAAGAAAGATTTCCCTGTCATTGATTAATTGGACCCCAAAAAAGGTTTTTCTGTAGGCTTCCCAACCCCCAGATTAATAATTTCTTTTAGAGATTTGTGGTGGCTATTAGTGATTCTTTCATTATGATAGCTAAATTACAGTTTTTAACAGACTATACTACATTCTATGTCTTAAATAGATTCATCCACTAATAGGCTGACCATTAATTATATGATAAATGTACACATAACTTAAATTAACATAATACAATACAAATTAAAATGTAAATGGACCCCAGTCTTACCATTATCATGTGGCTTCTGCAGTGGTTGTGGCAGAATAATAAATGAGATAGGAAAGGATGCCGAGAATCAGTTTTTGGTCATCTGATGAACGTTAAATGTTGATTATTTTCAAGTGTGTTATTTGAGCAATCTTGACATTCCTGCTGTAAGTAAAATGAGAAGATGACAGTTCAGAGGCCTTCCTTGAGAGACAAAGAAATTGGCAGAGTTGGTTTTATCATTTCTTAGTAATTTTCTCTTTTTGTTCTTGATAAACATTTATAAAAAGACTAACATGAAGATAAGCATTTTTGTCAGTTTTTTTGGCAGAGGAGAGTGAGATAATGGTTTGCTGAGAACTCAAAAAAGTAGTCAAGTTCAATCAACATATACTTTAATACTTGGTAATTAACCCTAACCCTAAATATAAAGGTATATGATTTAAGAGAAGATGCTAAAATTTTTGGAGAGAATATATCAGTTGTAAAAAATGAAATAAGTTGTAGACTTAGATCACATAGACGTCTCTCCTATTATATATTGTGAATGTTTTCTTAAGAAAAGGAAGGTGTTAGATACTACATAGCACCAAATAATATGAAGAAAACTGATCATATTTTAGCAGAAAAGGAATGATAACATATATAGAAGTCATTTCCAAATTGACTATGTTAAACTATCTTTACAAATCAACTTCAAAATTAATATCAAACAAATTATAATAAAAATGAAAACCTGAGACATCCACTTTGGGCCAACTATAACCCAATCTTTTAATCAAGCTGAATAGCTTGGAATGCAACAAAGTATGAAATAGCTAAAGAACTGACACCAACACAGGTTTCTTAAAGAAGTTTAGCCCAAGTAAATAAGATCATTACCATAGATAAAGTCACAAGAGCCTTGAAACTTCTTTAACCAACATGAATTCCTTCCCAAGGAGCCAGATGAAAGCCAATTAATTAAATGTCTTCTAAGTATTGGGCTCTGGAAGTGTAAGACAAAAGTGAAAATTATTTTGGAAACTAAAAATGAGGATTAAAGCCTTTAAGGGACTTGTATTTAATAAATACAAATAATAAATATATATGTAACTATATTTTCTATACTATTCATTGAATTTAAGAGTCATTAGATGAGTTCAAATCCCAGATCAGCTGGTTAAGACCTTGGATTGATCACTTAACCACTTTTGGACTCAGTTTTTTCATCAGTAAAATAAAGCAGTTGGACTAGATGTCATTTCAGGGCTCTAGAATTTTCCAAGTCCCTATGTATTCTCAGCAAAGGCCTTTCCCACTTTGGAATAGTTAAAGGCATTGCTACTATAACCAATGAAATCTTGAAATTAAAGAATGGAATGTAGTCAAGAATGGATCTATAGGAGTCAGAGAATTGATCTGATCCTAGTTCTGATAAGTTTTGTGGCCTGGAATAAAACACTTTGTCACTGAGGGCTTGAGTTTGTGTGACCTATAGAAAGGGAGAAGGTATTTGGCCTCATAAATTTTATTTATGCCATAAGTCTACATACCTTTTTTTTTTCTTTTTATTAAAGCTTTTTACTTTTTCAAAACATGTGTGGACAATTCTTTAACATTAGCCCTTGTAAAACCTTGTGTTCCAGTTTTCTCTCCCTTCCCCCACACCCTCTCCTAGATGGCAAGTAGTCCAATATACATATCTTTTTTGAAGTAAATTATTTTAAGTTCAAATTTCACTTATTTAAATGTTTGAGCGTTTAAATTAGATGTGCTAATTGTTGTGTAGGGTGTAGAGGGTGTATAAAAATAGTCTTGGTTTTCAAGGTATTTATAATTGAGTAGGTGAAATAAGACAGAAGATCATCTGGAGAGAAGGAAAGTAAGGCAAAAACATTTAAATGTAATCATTTGGAATATTTTTCTTTTCATCCTTTTACTGTGAACAGTATGCTTATAATCTGTATTACTCATTTGGGCATGGATTTATTTAAATGACATATTACAGTCTCATGATAATCATTATTAATGATTTCATATATTAGTTGAATATCATTGTTTATAGAAAAGTGCTATGCCTTAATCATGATTCTTACTGTGCATTTATATAAGACTTAACATTTGTAAAGCATAGATAACTTTGATTTGAAACTTTCAGGGGATGGACTAAATCCACATAGTTATTTAACTGTCTGAAAAGAGTCAGGAGTCTCTTCTCCTTCTTCCCAAAATAAAACAGCATAGATATTAACATCAGCTGCTGATTTGTTCATTGCCTCAACTCACTCTTATTTAGTGAAAGATTGAAGTCTCTTTTTTGACAGTTGTCATTTCCTTGTAGTCTTCAGTCTCATGGATTAACAGTTTTCAATTCTGTTATTTCTGTGTTACACTGTAAATATTTTTTTTTTTCAGAAGATGTAAAAGAAAAATCCAGGAAGCCAGTATGTGATGGATCAGTCACATTTAACATTGATGATTTGGAGACCACTTCACAAACAGATGAAAATAAAAATTTTAAAGAAAGAACAGAGGTATTTTGATTTTTTTAATGAACAATTCACATTTAAGTAAAGTTATTGATTACTGTTAATATAGAAGCAATATTGATGCTCATTTTTTCTCTAATTATCTTTAGTGATCAGAGATAATAGATAAATGTTTAAAAGTGCATGTTTTAAGAATTTATGAAACATTTGTTTTTATATAATGTAAAACATATTCTTCATTTTTACACTATGCTTAATTGTGACAGTTTTTGATGACATCCCTGAAAGTTATTTTTACCATAATTTTATGTAATGCTCAAACCTAGAATTCCATGGCTTATTCCTATATAATTGTGTACAGGGTAGATTTGAGTCTCTTCAGAAAAACAGATAAAACAAAAAAAATTCTGGCATACTGTGGAAAATTAAGTCTTTGTCATTAAAAATATATGCATTTATATAAAAAAAATTGTCTTCTCTTTTTCCTTTCCAACTATGTTTATCCTTAGCAGCTGTCTGTTTTGCCTGTTCTGAAGGCTGGCTTAAGTTGTTGGCATTTTAAAGATTTTGAGTCTTTATTACCCCTTCTTTTCAATATGTGCTTTATTGGAAGGCTTGAAGGAGTCATTCACAAACTTTAAGTGCCATTTTTTTCTTGCTGGATTTATTGCTTGTTTTTTTTTTTTTTTTTTTTTTTTTTTTTAATCATTGAAATTGTTTAGATTTGTAAATCTCCTTAACAGCTTATGGTTGAATGATGCGCATAAATACTGATGTTTTATTGGGTCACTTAGCTGTTACATAGATTAATTCTTGGATGTACTAAGTCTCTTATAAGCATTATAATGATCACATCATGTTTTCATTATGTACATATATACATAAGTTGAATTAGTTAACTTTGAATATAAATTCTTTTCGTTTTTTAGGATACTTTGGTCCACAAAAGCAACAATGAAAGATATGAGAGCAAGATTCCTGATAGTAGTGATACTATACTCAATATAAGTACCATTGCTTCAGCTATTGCTAATGCTTCAGTGAGTGCTGATCCTTCCCAATTAGCTGCTATGATAATGGCACTTTCAAATAAAAACAAACAGAAGATTTTTCTAGAAGCTAGTAATAAAGAGAGGGACTTGTCTTTTGTGAATCAAATGCTCCCTAGTCATTTAGAAAGTAATGGAACCAATACATTTGATATGGAAAAATACCTCAAAAAAACAGAAGTTAGTAGACATGAAGGCAATTCTGATAACTTTTTGAGAACTGGATTATCAGGTTTCTGGAATTTTTCCTTATCCAATAAACAGACCACACAAGATTTTCTTGAAGTAGATGTACACACTGACAGTGTAAATGTAAGGGAAGCAGAAGAGAATCCAGATGTTATTTCTAGTAAAGAAACAGAAATAATAAGTCAGGAGTCATTTGGTGTATCTGACTTAAGTAAAAATATTGAAAAACACTGGGATAACAAACAGTGTATAGAGAATATTCCTGATAAGATGATGACTAAACATTTAGTACCCAAAACAACCTTGGCATTTGGTAGAAGTAATGTAAGAGAATCCTTAATGGATGATAGTTCAGAGAATGATATTTCACTCAAAGCTAAATCTTCCTCATTAAAGCAGATTGCGAGCAACGAAATGAGTCCTCTAAATTCACTCCTTATTAATGGGGATAGAGAAACAGTTGATAAGATATTTTCCACTAATGCCAAAATACCAGATGTTGGTAGATGTGAAAAACCTGTATTGATCCACACCCCAAAGCCTTGTAGTTATTTGCCAATAAGGAATTCTACCACAATGTTGAACTGGACATCTATAGAATGTAAAGAAATGCATGATGGAGAAACTCAGAAGCGAAATGAGAGCAATTGTGAGCCACACAGAAGTGACAAACATCTGATCTTTGAAAAATCTTCTGCTATTGGTAAGTGTTCCTTTATACATGTGTGTGTTTGTGTTTTGTGATCATTTTCACCACATTTCATAGTGGGTTTTTTTTTTTTCCTGTTTTCATTGAGGAACAAACCACTGTTTAACAAATTTGAAAGATATTTCTCCTAAACGTGATCTACAGTGTTTAGAAGATGAACAATTTAGCTTCAGACCTTCAACTTCACCACTGATTCATTCTTCTCCTAGTGAAGTTTCTGAAACACCTATTTCAGGGTAAGTGTTTTTTGAAGTGCCAAAATTGTTATCCTTATATACCTAGCTTTTAAGAATGTAAATTTTAAAATGTACACAAATTTTGACAGATCCTTTATTTATGAAGATAAAAGGGAAATTTTTTGTCTAATTAGTAATCAAGTGATTTGATGAATCAGTTCATTTTCTAGGGATTAATTGAGTGTTTTAAAAAAGTTATGAACAATTGAATAATTTCCTTTACATGATTTTAGATTGTTTTGTAGGGCGGTTCAACTACTTCACATTCCATTGAACAGTGTAATCAACGCTGTTTTTTGTCTTATAACCTTTCTAGCAGGTTTCCCATATATGATATTTTTGAATTTTTTTTGCACTTTTGCATTTTAGCATATAATAGTTATATATGTTTTCTCTGCTCAAAAGAAAACATTTGAAATGAGGCCTTAGAAATCTTAAACTTTCTATTGATTAGTCAGTCTCTCATGTTCGACTTGCTCGATCACTATTAGCAAGATTTGTCTAGCTTACTGTACGCATAAAATACCAATCAACAGATTTTCCTAATCCAGGTTTCTTTATTTCTTTGTCTATTTCTGTTGTCTATTAATGCTTTGAATTCATTAGTAACAGTGACATATGGGGAGGGGGAAGGATAAGTTCACTTTTCTGGTACCTTCATATCTTACAATTTTTGGGGAAAAAAATTTTTTTAATGCCATAAATGGTTAATTTGTATGCAATGAAGTGGTTGATTTTTATAAAGTAGAATTTTTAGTCAGTCTGAAGCTTTAAATAACATTTTTTATTTAGCTTGTAGAATAGGAATTTTAAGCACATTTAACTATAAAAGAAATAATTTGATCTACCTGTATAGATTACTTGTTTTGTCCTTGTTTCTTTCAGGTTAGTGTTTTAAATACAACAAAGACCACATAGAAATGAGAGTTTAATTTTAATTTGAGACAATTTAAAGCAAACTTGGTAGTTTGATAATTTTTGTCACACTTTGCTTGTTTGCATTAATTGCTGTGTAAAGAGTCTTTAGAAATTTAGGAGAGGTCATATTTTTGAAATATGAACAATTAAGATTAATGGCAGAAATTCTAGGGATATTGAATAAAGATCACATTATAATTGATGATACCTAGGTTTTCTTTTTTCTTTCAGACTTGAATCAAATTTTCTTAGCTCATCAATTCATCTTCAGAAACCTTGTGATAGTATTTTATCCCAGTCCGTATATTCAAGTCCAAGTATGGCTCGGTTAACTTATGTCTCTGTCCATGATAGCGTGGCTGGTGATATTTCTGGGAACAGTCAGGTAATATGCTTCATGGTAGTTACACAATCACTGTTTTATATTTAAAATCATAGATTTTACAGAATTTTGGAAGGAAGTGACCTTAAAAATCACGGAAATGGTGTGTTAAGGTTCATATGCAGTTTCCACAGAGAAAGAAAAGCATTTGGAATAGAAATATGACGACAGAAATTTATTTGGTTTGCAAAAGACAATTTACATAGGTATGAGCTGAATACCTGCTTTACATGCCAAATTATGCATTCAAGGCAGCACAAATGAATGTTTTTTGTAGTGTGTAAATTTTTTAAAATGTAAAATTAGTTTTTTTAGTTTGAAAATTTTAAAATGAAGATGTTATCTGATTGATACAAGGACTCTCTCAATATGTGTATATATATATATATATATATTCATTCATCTAAGGATCATCCATATAAGTTTATTAGGATAATTTGATTTTATCATTTACAGTTTTCTGCAATTTGTTCTAAATAAAATTTTTTGTTACATTTAGAGTGATGCTCCTAGTGAACTTAGTACAACAATTGTTCGAGCCAGTCCAACTCCTTTGGAAGAGCAAGCTGTAGAAAGTGTCAAAGAAAAGGAGCCATTACAAAACAATGATAAAATCTCAAGTGTTAATCCAAGCAGTGTGAATAAGAACACAGAAACAGACCGACCTATTACTTGTGATGACAAAGTTGAAGATATACTATCAAACTCTAAAGTTTCTGAAAACTCTTCTCTTAAAAGCACCCAGCAATTCACTCATGATGAGTTGGGCCAAGTAATTGAGACTTTACCAAGCAAATCATGCGCCTTCCATCCACCCATGTCAGCTAAAATAGATACACCTGTGTCTTGCCAGGACAGAGTGACCCAAAGTCAAGAAATAACCTCTACACATATGTTACCACTATATAGTGGTTCAAGCAGCCACTTTCCATTGCCTCAGAATACTTTGGGCGATCAATATGTGTCAGTTCCTGGTATTAACTCTCAGGCTCCTGCTTCTGAAATGCAGTCTTTGTCTGGTGCAGTCCCCACACTCCTTAATAGGAATTCTCTTACCACACCACCATTTAATGCACAGCAATATTTGGGAACTGCATCAACAGGAAATGTTGCTTTGCCTCAATATCATATCAGCAGTTCTACAGTTTGTGGTCATTCAGGAGGATATCCTTGTACTGCCATTCCAGGAGAACATATTCAGAATTCTGTTGCAGTGGGAATGTTTCTAGGACATAATGCTGGTTCTGGATTACTGGGTCCTACTTCTCTTTGTAATGCTCATTCTAATACTTTAAATCAGAATCTTTTAAGTACTACAAAACTGTTTTCTGGGCCACCCATTGGAACTTATGGAATTGAACCATGGGAATCACGAATTGCATCAAGGTGTGGTAAGAAACTTTTTTCATTGTTATTAAGTTTGCTTAATATAGGATAAGAACTGAATTGTCGGAAGAGATAGTAAAGCTAAGTCATAGGATTTTTATGTATGAATGGATCTTTTCACAAATTGAAATTTTTAAAATTATGATATCAACAAAACAAACTGGGAGCATATGGAATAAAAGCTATACATAAGCCCTTAACATATAATATATATCTTAACAGAGGAGAAAGTAATTAACAGTGAACAAAAAATATCTTGCTTTTTTTTTTTTCCTATCTGGAAATTCTATTTCTTTTGACTTTTCTTCATAGAATTGTAGTTGGTGTACCTATTAGTCTAATTCTTCTCATCTTTTAGTATTTTTATGTATCCTTATAGTTTATGTCAATATTAACATAACATAAATTATAATTTATGTGGCTAATCTCCAGTTGCTAGGCATGATATTTTCAATTTAATGCTATTATAAATACTGATGTGAGTGAAAAATAGATCCTTTTTTTCTTTTCATGGTATTCTGAGAATAACTGGCCTCGGAGACATAAAGGACTGGATTCAAGTCCTTTCTCTGTCATACACTGGCCATGGGACTAGGCCTCTTCTCATTGCTCCTGGGGCACCTTGCCTGTTAAGTTGAGAACAGATGCTGGTTTATATTGGTAGAGGCAATTTTTTCCTATTAATGAAATCCTTGAGTCAAATGGAAGACTTGAGTATTACTGATAAATTTTCTTTCCATATTGTGTTCCAAAAATACTTCCTGCTCATTTGAAGTTTTGCTAACCAGTTTTACCTAGCCTTATTCATAAAAAAATGGGTGTGCTATCCCCAGTTATCCTGATCTGTATCTGGCCATTAGATTCAGATGGCTTTGGAGAGAACAGTGAGGTAGGTGACCTTGCACAGCCCTCTTCAATCCAGTTCACTTATATGTCATTGCATCACCTCCCTGGTGTCATGGTATTCTTTGAAAACTAAGGACAAACCCCAACAACAATATTTTTTAATATTCATTCTCTCTGAAAACTTCCTAAAGTGGAATGTTACTTTTTTTCCTACTCTTGCTTCTGTAGTTGTTATGAAACAGTGTGAATTAGTTGGAATTTCTCTGATTATTAAGGGATTTAAATGTCTTATTGTAACTAATTATGTAATTCTATTGCTTCCTTTTGAAAAGGATTAATCTTTTGACCTTCATTTCATTGTTGGGAGTATATTTCTTTTCCCAATCTGCTTCGCTGTTCTTTCGATTTTAGAGTTTTTCATTATAGAAAAATATCTTTGTATAATAAAATCTATTAACCTTCTCTTAGATAATTCTGTTTGTTTGGGACGAGTTGCTCTTCATATGTTGAGATAAATATAAATATCTTTTTTTTCCTATTTTAAAAAATTTAGATTACTTTTATAATAGTAGACCAAACTCATATTTTTGCTGTTGAGATATTCAGCTTTCCTATCGGCTTTTCTTGAATAGTAATTCTATTAACCTTTTTTAGACAATGAATTTATCAAGCATTAACCTCAAATATGCCTTAGGTTTCATTTCTGAATATTGTGCTTTGTTCCAACCAGTGTATTTCTTTGCAAAATTTTTTATTCTGAATTTAATATTTATCTGCAAATAGAAATAACAGGAAACCAGCTGTTAGCCCGTAACAGAATTAGAACCAATTAAATTTACAAAAATCTAAAAAACTTGGAAGAAAAACATTAGTTCTTAAAAATACTTGAGTTTTTAACCACATTTATTCACAGCAGAGATGAGCAGGAGGATAGCCCATTAAATGTTCAGTTATTATTTAATTGGTTTACATCAGGCTTAATTTGAAGTTGTTTCAGCATGGTCCATTTGGAACTGGAAGGGACTTTAGAAATTATGTTGTCCAACACTGTCATTTTACAGATGAGGAAATGGAAGTCTAGAAAAGTTAATGTTTTTACCCAGGCCTCACAGGGAGTAGTAAGCAGAACATCTAGAATCTCAACTCTGGTTTTGTGATAACAAATTGAGTACATTTTCTTCTCTGATTCCATGCTTTTATAATAATCAAATGAAATAATATTTGTAAAGCTCTTAGCAGAATGCTGGCACATGATAAGCCATTTATAAACTCTTATTTCCTTTTCTTCCTCCTTCCCCTCTAATAGTTAGCATTTAAATAGTATTTTATTTGAGGTTTACAAAACTCTTCAAGTTTTTATCATATTTGATCCTCACAACTACCATATAGCCCAGGGGTCCTCAAACTTTTTAAATAGGGGGCCAGTTTACTGTCCCTCAGACTGTTGGAGGGCTGGACTATAGTAAAAACAAAAGTTTTGTGGGACTTTAAATAAAGTTTTACATAAGTAATTCAGGTTAATAGCACAAATTCCCTTATTTTTCACTGCATTGTTTCTTGTAATAAAAACAGTTTATTAAAAACTCTTTATGAAGAATGATGGGAGAAGGTTGTTTGAGGTGGCAAGTTCATCCAAATAATTATAGGAATCCAATCAGGTTTCTTGTCATAGCCCTGGGTGAGGGGGATAAACGTCCTCAGCTGCTGCATCTGGCCCACAGGCCGTAGTTTGAGGACCCCTGATATGTAAGTAATGTGAAAACTAAGGCTAAGGGAAATGACTTGGTTCAGACACACAGCTAAATTGGTATCTGAGGCAGGATTTGAACTCAGATCTTAAAAACTCCCAGTCTAGGATGTATATATTCTGTCACTATTTGAAAGCTTATTTCTATAATTTCCCTTAATCTTTTCCATGATTCTTTTGATAATGAAAGGTACAGAGAAATGCAGATTTTGTGGATATTTTAGATCTTGCTACTTTACTTATGTACTATTAGATGATTTTCCTCATTTGGCTGTACAGTGATTAATTACAATAACTAACATCTAGGTCTTTAAATTTGCAAAATGCTTTATACAAATCTCTTTTCAACTTACTATCAACTCCCCTGACAAGATTATTCTCATAGGTATTATCCCCATTTTATAGAGGATTATACACAATTTGAGAGCTTGTAACTTGTCCATGATTACAAAAATATTATATAAACTTAATATACATATGTATATATACACATAAAATTTTTACATATTATATGCACATAAAATATGTGCATAAATGATGTATTTAAGAATCTAAGTATTCCTTATTTTAAGTTCAACTTTGTTTTATCTTGCTATTTTATTTCCTAGACAATTATATCATTTACTGTTATATTTTGTTGCCATTATTTACTTTTTTCATGAAGTAGACAAAGTAAACAACTATGTTTTATAATTGCTTTTTAATAAGAATGATTCAAGTGTTCGTGATTAGCTAGGGGTTGAAAATATTTTCTGTTATTTGAAGAAAATATTCCAGTATCTTACTTAAAAACATTTTAAACATAAATGTATTGATTATCAAAGAATTAATGATGTTTTTATTTTTTTATAATTGATGTCTATTATCTGATATACATTTTAATTCTATAAATTCTAATTGGTCAAGATAAGCAACTTTTCTGATTTGGAGTTAAATATTTTTATATCATTATTAGGAACTAGGCCAGCATCTTTTTTTCCCCTACATTTCCCTACATCCCTTTATTTCTTAGATTTCAAATAGGTTGTTCTTTTCCTTTGTTTTACTACTTTGATACAATTTTAGTTATTTTTCTTTATTTGTTAGTATATGGTTTTATTCCTTTTTTTAGATTATTCAGGAGCAGACTGAACTTGAGTCTGACTTTCTGGTGGCATGGGCATTAACTGTAAATATGAAGAAGGGTTTTGCTTTGGTTGTATTTAGTTTTGATAATAGTCATAAATTTTGCTGTGATTTTTTTTTTGTTTTTATAATTTTTTCATTTACCAAATGATGTTTAGTTTTTAAAAATTCAGCCAGCCCTATACTTTTCACTGGTTATGTAATTATTTTCTACTATATTCATTGTGCTGAACAAATATTGCTCACTGATATGTACTTGTATCATCTTTGACCCAGAATATGAGTAATTTTTACTTATATTTAATAATCATTTTCTGAACTTGTTTTTCTTTTGGTATAGATTGTCTACAATTCTCTTTTCTGGTATAGTAAATGTGTGGTTATGTTTCCTTTTCTCCTGTGGGTTTCCATTTCACAGGATTATGGATTTATAGCTATTAGGGAATTCATCTAATTTAACTATCTTTTCCAAATGAGATAACTAAGTTAACCAGGGAAGTCGGATGCCTTGCTGAAGTTCACAAAGGTTACATAAATAACAGAGCCAGAGGTTCAAACTTATGTCATTTGAATTTAAAGCAATCTGTCTCCACATATGTTTTTAAAATATTTTGTTTTTAGCTTAAACTTTATTCCTGTGACTTTTTTATTTCTACAAACACTTATATTCTTGTGGGTTTTTAATAAGTATATTGGTACTTTATTGGTTAAGTTTTAGAAAAGTAATCCAGGTTAATAGCACAAATTCCTTTGCTTTTCACTGCACTGTTTCTTGTAATAAAAATAGTTTATTAAAAACTCTTACGAAGAATGATGGGAGAAGGTTGTTTGAGGTGGCAAGTTCATCCAAATAATTATTGGAGTCCAATCAGCTCTCTTATCAGGGACTGAATATAACATTCCTTTGAAATCCTTTATGAGTTACTGGAGTAATTATGGAGAAATCTCCCCAAACTGAGTTTAGTAGGTGATTAGTACTGTTGAGAAGAGAACCTGTCTGATTGCCAGTTTTTAGATAGATTTTTAGTTTTTTTAAATAATAGCTTTTTTCCCCAAAAAATATATGCAGATAGTTTTCAACATTCACCCTTGCAAAACCTTGTGGTCCAAATTTTTCTTCCTTCTCCAAAATTTCTGCCTTAAACAGCAAGTAATCCAATACATGTTAAACATGTGTAATTCTTCTATTCATATTTCCACAATTATCATGCTACACAAGAAAAATCAGATCAAGAAGGGAACAGTAAGAAAACAAAAAGCAAGCAAACAACAAAAAAAGTGAAAATACTACATTGTGATCCACACTCAGTTCCCATAGTCCTCTTTCTGGATGCAAATAGCTCTCTCCTTCACGAGTCTGTTGGAATTGGCCTGAATCATTTCATCATTGAAAAGAGCTACATCCATCAGAGTTCATTATCACACAACCTTGTTGCTGTGTACCATGTTCTCTTGGTTCTACTCACTTCACTTAGCTTTAGTTCATATAAGTTTCTCCAGGCCTTTCTGAAATCATCCTGCTGATCATTTCTTAGTGAACAATAATATTCCATAACACTCATGTACCATAACTTGTTCACCCATTCCCCAACTGATGGCCATCCACTTAATTTCCATTTTCTTTCTACTACAGAAAGGGTTGCCACAAACATTTTTACACATGTTGGGTCCCTTTCGCTCCTTTAAGATCTTTTTGGGATATAGGCATAGTAGAAACACTGCTGGATCAAAGAGTGTACAGTTTTATAACCCTTTAGTACATAGTTCCAAATTGCTTTCCAAAATTGATCTCCAGGTTGGATCAGATCACAATTTCAGCAACAATGTATTAATTAGGCAGTTTTTAGACTGGGATCCAGCTGAACTCACTCGGTGTTCTCCAAATAAAGTAAATAATGCATCAAATCAAATCAAATTTTGAGACAGTAGAGCCAAGAAAAAAGAATTTTCTGAGTTTTAAGAGATCTAGAAGTTGGCAGAAAGAGGTCTTTGTCACTGGAATGGAGGCAAGACTAGAAATAGTAGAGCACCAGTATTGGGCCTTCAAGAAGGAGCTGGCTGCTTTTGGGACTCTTAACCCAGAGATGGTAAGGGGGTCCAATAACTAGTCAGAAAGAAATTACAGGGGACTCTTTGCTAGCACTGTGTACAGCTAGTGATGATTGTGGGAGCTCATAATAAGTTAGGACAGTAATCAGTTCTGATTCATACTTCCAGAATAGAGAAGAAGACTTGTTTACAATGGAGCAGGAATTTTAGTCACAATTTCAGGGTCAGGAAGAGTTCTAGTGCTTGTATTTGCAAGGGGGGGACCAAGGGCACTTCTTAAGTAAAGATCAGAATGCAGGCCATTAGGGCAAGTGATTATACCACATTGAATGCACCAAAAACTTGAAGAACATGATAACAATGGCACACACAAAAAATAAAAAGCCTAAAATTTGGCACAGTGTTTCCCTACTTCCAGATAAGTTGAAGGTTATCTTCAACATAAAGTTCAAAGTGAAGAAATAGACTGAGAGATTGAGTAAACAACAAAAAACTTGACCATAAAAAGCTATGAGGATGTCTGGGAAGACCATCACCAGGGCATAAATTTTGGAAGAAGATAATGTGAAAGCAGCTACAAGGAAACCTCAAAAAAAAAAAAAAAAATGATTGGACTCAAGACCTGCAAGAATTCCTGGAAAAGTTAAAGTGGTAGGTTTAGTAGAGGAAAAATTGGGAAAATAAATGAGAATGATATAAGGAAATTATGAATAATTTAACAGCTCTCACCCTTTTCCCTCTCACCCTCCACCTCCTCCCCTAGATGTCAAGCAGTCCTATATATGTTGAATATGTCCTAGTATATCCTAGATACAATGTATGTGTGCAGATCCAAACAGTTTTCTTGTTGCACAGGGAGAATTGGATTCAGAAGGTAGAAATAACCCAGGAAGAAAAACAAGAATGCAAACAGTTTACATTCATTTCCCAGTGTTTTTTCGTTGGGTGTAGCTGCTTCTGTCCATCATTGATCAATTGATTGCACTCACTTCTGTTCTGATTTTTCCCCTCTTTCCCTCCACCCTCTCCCCCAGATGGCAAGCAGTCCTATACATGTTAAATATGTCACAGTATATCCTAGATACAATATATGTGTGCAGAATCGAACAGTTCTCTTGTGTCACAGGAAGAATTGGAATCAATCAAAATTTCTTATTTTGTGATCAATGATGGTCTCTAGTTCATCTTTGGTCACAAATTTCTTCCTCCTCCACAAGTCTGAGAGATAAACTATCCTATGTTCTTTTGATTTTATCTTGGTATACAGTGTTAAGTGTGGGTCAATGCCTAATTTCTGCCATACTAATTTCCAGTTATCTCAGCAGTTTTTGTCAAATAATGAATTCTTATCCCAACAGTTAGTATCTTTGGGCTTGTCAAACACTAGATTGCTGTAGTTGACTATTTTGTCTTGTGAACCTAACCTATTCCACTGATCAACTAATCTATTTCTTAGCCAATACCAAATGATTTTGGTGACTGCTGCTTTATAATATAGTTTTAGATCAGATACAGCTAGGCCACCTTCATTTGATTTTTTTTTTTCATTAATTCCCTTGAGATTCTTGACCTTTTGTTCTTCCATATGAATTTTGTTATTTTTTCTAGATCATTAAAATATTTTCTTGGCAGTCTGATTGGTATAGCACTAAATAAATAGATTAGTTAAGGGAGTATTGTCATCTTTATTATATTCACTCGGCCTATCCAAGAGCACTTAATATTTTTCCAATTATTTAAATCTTATTTTATTTGTGTGGAAAGTTTTTGTAATTTTGCTCATATAATTCCTGACTTTCCTTTGGTAGATAGATTCCCAAATATTTTATGCTATCAACAGTTATTTTGAATGGAATTTCTTTTTGTATCTCTTGCTGTTGGATTTTGTTTATGATGTGTTAGAATCCTAGTGTTAACTCAGTGGAATTGATACAATGTTTATTCGTTCACACATTGGAGCAAATCCTTACAAGGTGTTAAATCACTAGTATTGATAGAAACAATGCTTAAGTTTAACACCATTGAGAGTTCACACATTAGTTCACACTTTTGGGAGATTTCAGGGTTCAGTATGAGATCTCCAAATTCACACCTCCCATAATCCCACTCTAAGAGGACGAGTCAACCTTTGAGTTTACACCTCTGAAAGAGCATAAAAACAGCTGAGCTCAGTCAGGAGAGTTCAGTTGAAAAGATTAAGAGGAGGAGCGTCATTTGGAGATTGAGAAGCCACGAGTCGGAGTTGAGCTAGAAGCAGAAGCTGGAAGAGCTAAAAGACAAACTGCAAGAGCTCTTGGAACCAAGGATGGAGAGAGGTCTCTAAGAAAGGTACCCGGGCCCAAGGAAAGAGACAAGACTTGGAAGGAGAAAATAAACATTTGGATTTTATCAGCAGGCTGTATTTGAAGTGATTATTACCCTGAACCGAAACTAAGGCTGCCTCCAGAAAACCTCCCCAAGAAACCTGCTCCCAGAGAGAACGATTATACATCATACAAAAGAAGAGAACACCACAGTGATGTATAAAAATGCTGAGGATTTATGGGGATTTATTTTGTATCCTGCAATTTTGCTAAAGTTATGAATTATTTCTAATACCTTTTTAGTAGAATCTCTGGGGTTCTCTAAGTATACCATCATATCATCTGCAAAGAGTGAGTTTGGTTTCCTCATTACCTACTCTAATTCATTTAATCTCTTTCTCAACTCTTATTGCCGAGGCTAGCATTTCTAATACAATATTGAATAATAATGGTGATAGTGGGCAACCTTGCTTCACTCCAGATCTTACTGGGAAAGGTTCCAGTTTTTCCTCATTGCATATGATGCTTACTGACAGTTTTAAATATATGCTTCTAACTATTTTAAGGAAAATCCATTTATTCTTATCCTCTCAAGTGTTTTTATTAGGAATGGATGTTGAATTTTATCAAATGCTTTTTCTGTATCTATTGAGATGATCATATGGTTTTTGTTAGCATAATTGACTATATCAATAGCCAAACTAATAGTTTTCCTAATATTGAACCAGCCCTGCATTCCTGATATAAATCCTACTTGATCATAGTGTATTATCCTGGAGATGATTTTCTGTAATCTTTTTGCTAATATTTTATTTAAGATTTTAGCATCAATATTTATTAGGGAGATCGGTCTATAATTTTCTTTCTCTGGTTTCAACCTACCTGGTTTAGGTATCAGTACCATGTCTGTGTTGTAAAAGGAATTTGGTAGGACTCCTTCATTCCCTATTTTTTCAAATAGTTTACATAGCATTGGAGTTAATTGTTCTTTAAATGTTTGGTAGAATTCACATGTAAATCATCTGGTCCTGGGGATTTTTTCTTAGGGAGTTGATTAATAGCTTGTTCCATTTCTTTTTTAAAAATGTTTAGTCTACTTACTTCTTCCTCTGTTAATCTGGGCAAGCTATGTTTTTGAAGGTATTCCTTCCATTTCATTTAAGTTGTCGAATTTATTGGCATAAAGTTGGGCAAAGTAACTCCTAATTATTGCTCTAATTTCCTCTTTGTTAGTGGCGAGTTCTCCCTTTTCGTTTTTAAGACTAACAGTTTGATTTTCTTCTTTCCTTTTTTTAATCATATTTACTAAGGGTTTGTCTATTTTGTTGGTTTTTTCATAGAACCAATTCCTAGTTTTATTAATTAATTCAATAGTTTTTTTTTTTTTTTTTTTTTTAACTTTCAGTTTTATTGATCTCTCCTTTTATTTTTAGAATTTCAAGTTTAGTGTTTGACTGGGGGTTTTAATTTGTTCCTTTTCTAGCATTATAAGCCCAATTCATTGACCTTCTCTTTCTCTATTTTATGCAAGTAGGCCTCTAGAGATATGAAATTTCCCCTTATTACCGCTTTGGCTGCATCCCACACATTTTGGTATGACGTCTCATTATTGTCATTTTCTTGGGTGAAGTTATTAATTATGTCTATGATTTGCTGTTTCACTAATCATTCTTTAATGAGATTATTTAGTTTCCAATTATTTTTTGATCTATTTTCCCCTGGCTTTTTGTTGAATGTAATTTTCATTTCATCGTGGTCTGAAAGGATATTTACTATTTCTGCCTTTGCATTTGAGTTTGAGGGGTTTTTTATGTCCTAATATTGGTCAGTTTTTGTTAGGTTCCTAATGCTGAGGAAGAAAGTGTACTCCTTTCTGTCTCCATTTAGTTTTCTCAGAGAGCTATCATATCTAACCTGTATTCTATTTACCTCTTTGACTTCTTTCTTATTTATTTTGTGGTTTGATTTATCCAATTCTGAGGGTGGTTGGATCCCACTGTTACAGTTTTGTTGTTATTTCTTCTTGCAGCTCTCTTTAATTTCTTTTAAGAATTTAGATACACCACTTGATGCATATATGTTTAATATTGATATTGCTTCATTATCTATGCTACCTTTAGCAAGATATAGTGTCCTTATCTCCTTTAATTAGATCAATTTTTGTTTTGCTTGATCTGAGATCAGGATGGCTACCCTGATTTTTACTTCACCTGAGCATAGTAAGATTCTGCTCAGCCTTTTACCTTTACTCTGATGTATCTCCCCTCAGGTGTGTTTCCTGTAAACAACATATTGTAGGATTCTGGTTTTTAATCCATTCTGCTAACCGCTTCCTCTTTATGGGGAGTTTACCCCGTTTACATTTATGGTTAAAATTACCCATTCTGTAATACTTGCCATCTTGTTAACCCCTGTTTATGCTTTTCTCCCTTCTTTCCCCTTTCTCCCCTTCCCCAGTATTAAAGTTATGAGCACCACTTGCTTCTCACAGCCCTCCCTTTTTAGTATCCCTCCCCCCCACTTTAGAGTTCCTCCCCCTATCTTACTACTCTTTTCATTCCAGTTTCTGTGTTCCCTTCCTCTTAGCTTATTCCTTCCCTTTTCACTTTTCCCTTACCACTTTTCAGTGAGGTGGGAGAAGTTTCACCATAAATTGAATATATCTAAAGTTTTTCTCTTTAAGCTAATTCTAATGATATTACGATACCCATTATATTCATCCCCCTCTATTCTTTCTTTCAGATATAATAGGTTTCCTTTGCCTCTTCTTGAGATGTAGTACCCCCACTTTACCCTTTTTCTGGTATAATGTCCTTTCCACCTCTAGTTTCTAGACCAAGGTATACATGTATTCTTTATATATCTTTATAGCAGAAATATAGTTCCAAGATTTCTTTTTACCTTTTTAGGTTTCTCTTGAGTTCTATATTTGTAGATCAAACTTTTGTTAAGTTCTGGTTTTTTCATCAAAAATAGGTGAAATTCGCATTTGTTGAATGACCATCTTCTTCCCTGGAAAAGATGCTCATTCTGGCTGGTGTTATTTTTTGGTTGCATACCAAGTTCCTTAACCTTTTGGAATATCATATTACAGGCCCTTCGATCCTTTAATGTGGACGCTGCTAGATCCTGGGTAATCCTTATTGTGGCTCCTCTATATTTGAATTGGTTTTTTCTAGCTGCTTGCAGTATTTTTTCTTTTGTCTTATACTTCTGGCATTTGGCCACTATATTTCTTGGTTTTGATTTTAGGATCCCTTTCAGTAGGTGATCAATGAATTCTTTCAATGTCTATTTTATCCTCTATGACTTCTGGGCAGTTCTCTTTGATAATTTCCTGGAAAATAGTGTCTAGGCTCTTTTTTCCATCATATTTTTCCAGGAGTCCAAAAATTCTCAGATTGTCTCTCCTAGATCTATTTTTTAGGTTTTTTGTTTTCCCAAGAAGGTATTTGACATTTTTCTCCATTGTTTCATTTTTTTGGTTTTGCTCGACTGATTCTTGTCTTCTTGTGTCATTCAATTCCATTTGTTCGATTCTGATTTTCAATGAAGTATTTTCTTCACTCACTTTTTTAATATCTTTTTCTAATTGTCCAATTGAGTTGTTTTGTTCTATGGAATTTTTTTCCATTATGCCAATTTTATTTTTGAGAGAACTATTTTCTGTTTCCAGTTCACTAATAGTATTTTTCAATGATTTGATTTCTTTATCCACTCTGTCTTTAATTGAGTGGGATGACTTGTCCAGACTCTCTTGCCAATCTTCCCTTTCCTTTTCCCACTTTTCTTTTAGCTCTCTTGAGAGAGCCTTTTTAATTTCTTCTATGAGATTCATCTGTGCTGAGGACCAAATGATATCCTCCTTTGGGGATTCACCTGGAGACAGTCTGTTTTTAGTCTCCTCAGAGTTTAAAATCTGCTCTCTATCTGTATAGAAGCTATCAATGGATAAGGTCCGTTTAAATTTTTTGCTCAGAAAAGAATCAAAGACAAACCAGCAAATAAAAAACGAAAAAACCCCAAAAGGAATCTGCTTTCTTTTTTGGGTAGGCTTTCTTGCAGAGTGCTCTCCGACTCCTGGGAATGCTCCCAAGTAACTCTTTCGAGTGGCTTACTGGAGCTATATTTATGCTACTTCTCCGAGAGTGGGATTGTGGGATATCTCCCAGCATGCTCTCTGGCCCTAAGGGAGGTGTGAATTCAGATATCTCTTTCTAAACCCTGAATTCTCCCAAACATGTGAACTCCATTGAGTACTTAGATACTTATGAGCTCTCTAAAGGTGTGAACACAAGCATTGTTTCTTTCAGTTGTACTTAGTACCTTGTTTCAAGTTCTGACCCAAAATATCTCCTTCTAAGATCAAATCAATCATATTGAACCATGCCAAATTAGATAATTATTGTCTCTATCAACTCCAATGGCTTAACAGTTTGTAAAGATTCCAACAGGATATTTTTTCCCTTTCACTATTTTTTTAACAGTTGTTCTCCACTGGGAAATGAATGTAAATTGCTTGCATTTTTGTTTTTCTTCCCGGGTTATTTATACCTTCTCCCTGAGCAACAAGAGAACTGTTCGGTTCTGCACACATATATTGTATCTAGGATATATTGTAACCTATTTAACATGTATAAGACTGCTTGCCATCTGGGGGAGGGGGTGAAGGGAAGTAGGGGAAAAATCGGAATAGAAATGAGTGCAAGGCATAATGTTGTAAAAAATTACCCTGTCATGGGTTCTGTCAATAAAAAGTTATTTTTAAAAAATTCATTGGTTGAAACTGACTTTAAAAAATTACAAAAAAACAAAACAATTGTTCTTTTTTTTTCCATTTCACCAATTCTGTTTAAGACTGATTTTTATCTTTTTCCATTTCACCAAATCTATGTTTTAAAGGAGTTGGTTTTTTTTTCTTTTTCCATTTTGTCAAATGTAGTTTTTAAGGAGTGATTTTCTTCAGAAATTTGTTTTTTCCAAACTCTCCTGCAAAATTCTCATTCCCTTTGCCCATTTTTCTTCTTTCTTTTAAATTTCTTTTTGAATTCTTGCTAGAGATCTTCTTGCATTGGAGACCAACTCATATCATCCTTTGAGTCTTCATCTGAAGGCAGTTTGCCATTTTTGTCCACAGTTTTTGAGGTCTGTTCTTCCTTGTCTTCATGATAGCTATTTATGATTAGAGGTCTCGCTTTTTTTTTTTTTTTTGCTCATTTTTAAAAGTTGAGGTCCACTCCTAGGGCAAAGGAGAGATTGTCCACAGTTGACTGGGGTTTTATGCTGCCCTGGGGGCAGTGCTGCCAGCTTTCTTAATGTGCTGGGTAGGTGTGGCCAAGTTATGCTTGTTATTCTGGAGTTCAGGGGCTCAATATTTGCCTTCTGTAGTTGTGAGGTCTCACAGCTAGTCTGCTGATCCACTGGCTTCTAAACCAGGACAGAGTAGCCAGTGTTACTATATTTGGGGCTAAGAGCCTCCCTCTAGATTTTCCCAGTAAGTGGAGGTGTCTCCTTTCTGGGCCTCCCAGTGCTTGGCCTGTGCTGGGCCACATCCCTCAAGACAGACCTTTCCTGAAGTTCTTCTAAAATATTTTCTGCTGAAAATTTGTTACACGCCAACTATTTGTGAGTTCTGTTACTCCAAAATCTATTCAGAGGCTTCATCTGGTGTTGGTTCTGAGGGAAGCCAAAAAGAACTCAGACCTATCTGCTCTCCACCATCTTGATTTCTGCCTCAGTTTTAAATTCTTCAGACATTATTATGTAGCTCCTCTGCATATTTAAAGATAGTAAATTATTTATAGAAATGAAAAGTAGTGTAAAACAAAACACTATTAAATAAAAAATTTATAATTTTAAAGAGTTAAAAACATTTTCTAAGTTCACATATCAAGAAAGATTCAGTATTATTTTTAATAATACTGAATTTTGTTTTGGCTTTTTAAATCAAAGTATTAAGAGCTCCTAAAGAGCCCCAGGAGATGTTGTTCTTTGTTGATGCTGAATGATAACATGGCAGTTTCAGTATAAAACTAATTTTGAATTGAAGAAAATGACAGAAACAAATTGAAGAAAAAGTCAGCCACATAATTCTTGTTATGTTTTATCATTATCCAGGCAATGTCAGAGTTCCTGAAGAGCTGAAGTTTCCTCATGCATGTTGTGTGGGCATTGCTTCTCAAACCAGTCTTAGTATTTTTAATCCCACTGATCGTTGGTCACAAGTCAACATTGGAATACTTTGCATTACTGTTGATGGTGAAAAGGTAAGTTTTTCTGCCTATCACATAAAGGTTGTCAGGAACTAATCTTTACTTTTTTTCTTTTCAATTCAACTATTCATAATATGTGTCTTAAACTGTTAATTTGTCTTTGTGAAATAGAAAATTTTTAATATAGGCAGTAATACTTTAATTTTAATACTTACCTTACTCATTACAATTTTCAGTCATTCATTTGCTTTTTTCTGATAATATTTATTAAAAATAATAAGCTTTGTTTTCCAGTTGAATACTCTGTTTGTTGCTCATATTTGAAAAAACTCAGTGATATATTTTGCTCTAGCTAAAACTTTTTTTTTCATAGTGTTATGAAATAAAATGTTTAATTTATTTAGTTACCTTAAATTTTGGGTTAGGAAGTATATTTTATATTACGGTTTTTCAGGCAATTTTCTTATGAATGTTGATTTGGCTTGCTATTTCTGAAAAATAATTTTGGCTTCATAGTTGGTAATAATTCTGTAGACTGAATTTCTAATCCGTTGTTTGTGGACTTATAAAATAGGCTTGTTATTTTATATATACATACATATATATATATATATATATATATATAAATATATATATATATATATATATATATATACTTATCTAAGAGAATTTTCACAAACTCTTACTATATGAAGAGACCCAAAAGTACATCAGTTCTACCTATGCTTACAAAAGAATTTCCTCTGACAAAGCTCTCAGCATACTAAGATCTCAGCTGAACTAATCTTAGTCACATTTTATGCCCTTATTTTGCATTTGTAAAATTGATTTTATTATCCCCTGTGTTAAACATATCTTATTTGATCCTATGTTCTACTTTTATCAAAATCTTTTTGAATTCTGACCGAGTCATACTTCATTATATGAACTGTGTTTCTTAGCTTTCTGTCATCCGCAAGTTTGATAAGTTTGCCATTTTTATCCCTTTCTCCAAGTCATCAATAAAAATGCTGGGCCAAGTAAAAAGAATAAATAAAATAAAAATTACTGGGCCAAATATAAATCCCTACTTCAAGGAGACTTTTTCCCTAGCTAACATCACATCATTAATGAATATTCTTTGGGTCTGATCCTCTACCAGATCTGAGTTTGTTGTACTATCTAGCCCATATCCCTCTTATCTTTTTTCAGTTAAATATGAGAAGCTATATAAAATGCTTTGCTAAAATAATCTTTAAGTGAACTATATCTACTGCATTTTTCCCATTTATCTGTCTAGCAAGACTATCAAAAAAAAAAAAAAGGTTAGTCTGTTATGACCTATTTTTGATGAAAACATGATTATGGTAACTACTTTCACACAAATTCCTTTAATGTTCCTTCATTACTAATCATTCCCTTAATAATGTGTAGTAGAATCAAAATTAAATTCCTTGGTATATAATTTTTTTTCCTCTTAATTTTATTTTATTTTTCCAAGTGCATGCAAAGATAGTTTTCAAATTTCACCTTCACAGAACCTTGTGATTCAGAATTTTTTCCTTCTCTCTCCATCTCTGCCTTCCTCAAGATAGCAAGGAATCTGATATAGGTTAAACATGTACAATTCTTCGAAACATCATTCTATTTCAAGAAGGGGGGGGAGGAATCATGAAAGGGAGAAAAAAAAAACCAAGCAAACAAGCCACAACAACCAAAAAAAAATCTTATTCTTTGATTCACATTCAGTCTCCATAGTTCTCACTTTGAATGTGGATGGCACTTTCCATCACAAGTCTATTGGAAGTGCCTTGAATTACTACATTGTTCATAAGAGCTAAGTCCATCACAGTTGATCATCATATAATCTTGTTACATGTACAGTTTTCTCTTGGTTCTGCTCACTTCACTTAACATTCGTTCATGTAAGTCTTGATAGACCTTTGCTTATAATTTTTAGACTCTTGAATCTCATTTTGATTCCTCTTCAGTTCTGAAGTCTTTCAAACTACTGAAAGTATCTTTTAAGAATCATGTTGGTCAGTTCTTTTGTTCTCCTGAATGTAATTTATTTGGGCCAGGTGACTTTTAACTCATCAAATGGCTGATAGTGACTCTTTTTACTTTTATCAGGTAAGAGTTTGGTTCTAAGTACCCATTAGTCATTTTTATACTGAAGTGCAAAAATTATTCTTCATGTCAGAAAAAGCAAAATAAGAGTTTAACAGGGTTTTTCTCTGCCGTTAGTTATAATACCATCATGGATCATGACATGCAGTAAGTAGTCTTGCTCTTTCTTTGCTCTTTTTCTTTTCTAGAATATAGCTTTGAAAATCCATTTTGGTTTCCATAGATGTCAACAACAGATTTATCTAATTTCTCAGTTGTATTCTTACAGACCTCTAACACCTTATTTATCTATACCTGGTTTCTTTACCTTTGCTTTCATTTTCGTCATGATCCACAAATATTAATCACATTTTCAGACACTACTTATTTAATCACCTGGTCACTTTCCAGCTTTTCTCTTCTGATTTCCTTCATGTCAAGAGGAAAACGCCACCTCTAAGAGTTTGTTTTCTTGCCCCAAACATTTCAATCTTTAGCAATATTTTCCGAGTTTTATACTGGCAATATCATCTGGCCATGTGATTCATTCATTAGGTAGTAATCATCGAGTTTGAATTTTGGCTAAAGAAGCCAGTAGCTGCTGAGAATGAACTATGTAAGCTATTAGAACATGTAAGCTATTAGAATGTCTCTATTTTCATTTGTCCTTTGATGTCTACTTCCTTTGTCAGATTTTCTTTCCTACTTCCCTTCTTTTTAATATGAATACTTACATAGAAGAGAATACTAATTTCTTAGCACCAATCTGTTTAATTCTTGCTTGCAAAAGCACTTACTAGTTTACATTGCAAAACTTTTTTTTTAAGTTAAATCTCCTTTTTTTCATAGAAAATATGATATAAATATTGATTAAATCAATTCCTTAGCTTCCCAGAAAAGCTTATTTTCCCCATGATGTACCTGAAATAGAGTACTATATCTGTCATTTATGACTTTTTTTTTAAGAGAGCATATTGAGATCTCACATACTTGTGATACAATGAACATTTTCCCTCAGTGCAGCAGAAGCGTAAGAGTATAGTTTTCTTGTTGTTTAGCCTATACCAGATTTAGACTATGTCAGGTCAGAATTACTGTTGTTGTCTCCCAGGACATTGATTGACAAAGGATAATAGAATTGTGAATAAGATAATCAAGAACAGGACTTTTTCCACTTGAGACCCCTTTTCACCTGATAATTTTAAAATATTGTTATGTGAATCAAACATTTACTGATAATAAATCATAAAGAAATTTATTTTAAAACAATTCTTTGGTATATACATAATTTTATAATCAAAGATGAAAGTGAATTTATGTATTGAAGAGATATGTTTGTTTATTTTTACATGAATAATTAAATCTTGGTGGAATATTTGATAGCTTTTATTGTTGCCAGATTTTTCATAGCCTCCACATACAGTTATACAACTTAGACCCACAGTTTAGGAAATTGGCTTAAATTTCTTTTTTGGCAAAATGTTGGCAAAAATGGGCTTACAGTGTTAATAAAGAATAGAATAAAGCTTGTTTTTCCCATTCGTAAAATAATTTGTACTACTTTTGAAGAATGGTACTTAAGTAGGAATGCTATTCTTTCTTTGCTTTTGCCTTTTTCCCCCCATCTGTTAATAACTATTAAAACCGAGTCTAAGACATTGCTTAGTTAACACTGTGGTGTGATATGTTTTGTTTTTCTCCTTAAAGATAGATCTCTCAACATGCCGTTATTTGGTTTTTAAGAATAAAACTGTTATAGGACCACATTCTACGGAAGAAATAAAAGTGCTTTTTATGCCAACCCACCCTGGGATTTTCAGATGTATATTAAGAGTTTCTTCCTGGCCTGTTTCATCAGATCTGGATACAATAGCACAGGCAGAAGCTTTAGCAAGTAGGGTTGTTTTAACAGCTATTGCTGAAAATCCTGTGATAGAGGTAAGTAACAGTTTAATAAATGCTTTTTAATGCCATTTAAAATAGGTCAATTTACTTATTAGAGATATAGCATTAAAAAATTGGGTTTCTACTTTGAGTTTCTACTTAGAATACTTAGATTTAATTGCCCACACTTCAGGCAAGTCATTTCCAATTTCTCTCTCAAAATCAAATAGTAATCATTTATTGTTGTTTGTCCTTTGCTCTTGAAGAAGACCATGATGTTAGAGACGTTTTGCCATCTCATGCAAGTGAATTGGATTTAAGTGAGGGAGAGCTCTGCAAGGTCACCTGCCTTACTTTTCCCTCCAGAGCCTTCTGGGTCCAGTGATAAGATATGTAGATCAGGATGACTAGAGATGGCTCTAGATACAGTGGGAGACTGGTCTTTTTTTATTTTTTTTTAATAGCTTTTATTTACAAGATATATGCATGGGTAATTTTTTAGCACTGACAATTGCAAAACCTTTTGTTAAAATTTTTCCCCCTCCTTCCCCCACCCCCTCCCCGAGATGGCAGGTTGACCAATACATGATATATATGTTAAAGTATATGTTAAATACAATATATGTGTATATGTATATATATATATATATATATATATATATATATATATATATATATATATTCATACAGTTATTTTGAGAAATGATGTTTTTAAGCTAAGATATTTTAATAGGTTTCAGTTTGACTAAGTCCATACTTCTTTAGTGATTAAGGCTAGGTAGAACTACTTAGTAAAACTTCAAATGAGTATCAATTTTTTTTGAGAAAAATATGGAAAAAAATTTTATAGGTAAAACTCAAGTCTTCCATCTGACTCAAGGATTTCATTTATAGGAAAAAATTGCTTCTACCAATATAAACTAGCACCTGCTCTCAACTTACCACGTAAATTGTTTCAGGGGCACCAAAGGCCACATGGCTAGTGTCCAGTCTTTCTTGACTCTGAAGCTTGTTATTCTCAAAATAGCATGACAAGAAAAAAAGATCTATTTTTCACTATATCATTTTTTTCACTATATTAGTATCTGTAATAGTATTAAATGGAAATAATGTCTAGCAACTGGAGATTAACTACATAAATTAGATTTTATGTTATGTTAATGATGACAAACTATAAGGATACATAAAAATAATCAAAAGTGATGCAGAAACATGAGGAGAACTAGAAGAGTATACATACACTGACCTGCAGTTCTGTGAAAAAAAAGATCAAAAGAAATAAAATTTCAAGATATTTTTAAAAAGCAAGTTTTTTTTGTTCATTGTTAATTTCTTTCTCCTCAGTTAAGGTATACATTATATGTTAAGGAATTATGTATAGTTTTTATTCCATGTACTCCCAGTCCATTTTGTTAATGATTTTAATGATCATTTGGCACCCATGTAGCAGTATTATTGTGATTGTAAAATATTTTATGACGGTTGACATATTAAGATAATGAGAGTTTTGTATAAAATCCTTCTGGGGTGTGTGTGTGTGTACACATACATATATATATATATAATATGTGTATATTTATGTGTATACATACACACGGTTAGGTAAACAAAACTAATATAGCATTCAATAAACATTTATTAAGCACCTATTATATTCTAGACCCTTTTCTAAGCTCCTAGGTTATAAAAAAGGACAGTCCCTACTGTCAAGGAGCTTACAGTCTAATGGGGGAGGAAATTTTCAATGAGTATTTAATATCAGCATTATAGTCAATATGTAATTTTTGATTGAGAGAAACCCAGATATCCCAAAAAAGACTTATGAAACAAAATACTGAATGTGGAACTATAATAGTCAAGTATGAGTTGAGTCTAAGGTAGTAGTTTGCATTTCTAGAAACACTAAAAATAAAGTTAAAAAATACTGTCTGATGGAAGAGGAAGGTAGCTATTTTTTCTTTCTTTTTTTTTTCTTTAAACAATCACTAAACAACTGTGTGCCATGTTTGGATTTTTAATAATTGTAAGCAGAAGAAATGGATAAAGGACAGGTGGAAGGCAGAGTATATTTTGGATATATGGTGAGACTTTTAGAATCAATGGGTTATTGACTCTGGAAAAGCAAAGAATCTGATCTTAGAATTTATAGAAGTTGAAATAGTGTATTGCAGATGATGAAATTAAATTTAATGATATCTAAAATTGATTTTTCTTTTTAAAAATTTATTCAGCAGTAATCCAATATGCAAAAGTTGACCAAAATAATCACTGTCTCTATACATTGATCTTTTAATCATTACATTTCCTCCAGACTTTTGCGAAATGAATACCAAGAGAATTACCAAGAGAAGATTGATAACTGTTCCGTATTTAGTTTTACAGGGAATTCAAGATCTTAACCCACTTTTCTTGACCTTTTATTGCATTTGAATATATAATTAGTTGATAATTCTCTGCAATAGTTAAAGGCTTTCTATCATGTGTGCTAGAAGTATTTTTCATTCATTTGCTGAGTATTGATTTAGACACCTGTTCTATACATGGCAATATACTAGACATGTGGGGTCTGTGAGAGGAAGAAGATAAAGGTCAAAATCATATATAGTTTAAGCCATTTAGCAACTTAGAATGTAAGTACATCCACTCACTTTCTAATGTTCTCCCTCCAATCCTTTAAAAATCTTTTTTGTGTTTATCAGTATTATGCATGTTACTCTCATTAAAATATAAACTCTTTGAGGATAACAACTATTTGATTGATTTTTGGCATTGTTTTCCCTATTGTCTAGCACATATGGTCTAAGTAAATGCTTTGATGTGATGATTGATTTAAAACAACTATGGTGTTCATCTGAATGAAACTCTGAAATAAGATATCTCTATCTACCTATCGATCCATTCATCCATCTATCTATGCAGAGAGAAAGAAATCTATATATTTACCCATGTATATATATTCATGCATATTATGATATAAAACTACTATATTTTTTTTAAAAAAAGGTTTATTTGTAGAAAAAAACAAAAAACAAAACTGGCTTTTGAGGAACCTTTTTTTTTTTTTCCCTAAAAATAAGTTGCTACTCAGTGTAAGGTATATAATAAAAGTTGGATTTTTTGAAAGTCAGGAGATTGCCATATGTGGGTCACATATCCATTCACATCTCTCTCCATACTGTTATGACCCAGAATTTGAAACAAGGTACTAAGTGGAATTGAGGAGACAATGGTTAAATCTAGTTTAACATTGATTTAATCCTACAACAAATAATGGTTTCCTGGTGATATAATGATTGGTATATACTCAGTGTAGCACATATAAGCAGGGATTGAGAGCCACAGAGGGGAAGCTCTCAGAGCCAGAGAAGACAATTGCACTAGTAGCTCTTGGAGGCTGAGACAGATTCATTCCATCGTCCACCTTTGTGGTGGCTGGAGGCTGAAGCATAAACCTTTGAATTCAGAGAGATTCAGAGGACATAGAAGACAGGCGAGAGCTTAAGCTCCCGGCACCAAGGAGAGAGATAGGCTTTTAAGAAAGCTAACCAGGCCCCAGCAAAGGAGACAAGACTTTGAAAGATATAATAAAGGATTTGGTCTTTAACCTCTGGCTACTCGGTGATTACTGAACTGAAACGAAGGCTGCTTCCAGAGACTCCAGAAAACCGAACCAAAGAGAACATTACATCATACTTCACTTTTGCAGAAGCACCTCATTTATTTTCAAATCTTAGAAACCATTTTCTGTGGTATTTAACATCTTAGCTGCTTTCCCTAATATTTTTCTTTAAAGAAAAGTTAACATAAATCACACCAGTGATTATTGATCGACTTATCTTGTATGTATATGTACATGTATATGTACAAACATATAGGGAAGTACATAATTGAATGCTCAGTGAGTGATTAAGTATAATAAGAACTCAGAGGAGGGAGAGGGCTGGAATAATTGGTACAGACTTCATGACATAAGTGAATCTTTTGTACCTTGAAGAATGAGTAGGATTTGACTAGCACCAAAGTAGTATTGAAGGAAATGGCATGAAATGAATTCAGCTTAGTTGGCAACAATTCAAAAGATATATTCATAGATGGCTATTCAAACCTGAACTAAAATTTTTTGTTGCAGGGAATAATGGTTAAAGATTAGATTAGAAGAGTATATTGAAACTTGTTTATGGAAGGCCTTCAGTTATTAGATTAAGGATTTTGGACTTCATCCTGTAGGTAGAATAGTTGCAGGTAATGACATAGCAAAAATTGGATTTCTGAAAAAAATAAGTTTAGTGCTGATATATGTGGCATAGTTGAAGTGAGAAGAACTTCTGCGGTGAGGAGATTTGCCTTTTAAAATAATTTTCTGAAGAATTTAATCTAGAACTTAAACTTCTGATCACTATCAGATTTAATGTTTTGTGGAAAAAACGGAATATACAAATTATACATGCACATACTACTTTTTCCTTTTTCATTTAAACTGTAACCATACCTCAGATTATCATTATTTTAAATTAATATTTTCAGCTTCTTACATGTGTTTTCTTAAGAGAATTAAATGCAACAGTAATCATCTGTTAGGCACTTAGGTGCTAAGTACTGCATGCAAAAAGTACAAAACAGTCCATGTAGGAAACTTCTGTTGTGAATTCTTCAAAAAATAACTATGTAATTTTGAACCTAAGTAGTGCCTACTAAGTAGTGCAGTGCGTAGGGTGCCAGGCTTAAAGCCAGGACTCATCTTCTTGAATTCGTGCGTAGGGTGCCAGGCTTAAAGCCAGGACTCATCTTCTTGAATTCAAATTTAGCCTTAGATATTTAGTAGCTGTATGATCCCAGGTAAGTCATTTAACCCCTTTTGCCTCAGTTTCTTCATCTGTAAATGACCTGGAAAAGGAAATGGTAAACCATTCCAGTATATTGCCAAGAAAACCTGAAATGAAGTCATTAAAAGCTAGACATAACTGTGAAACGACTGAACAACAATAACAGTATACAGGGTATTCAAAAACTCTTGGTGTAGATACTCTTCTCTCTATAGCCTTAAAACTGCCTTAAGACTTTATGTATTAGTTAAACATAACTAAGTTTGGAATTTTTTTCAGATAAATTTTGTTATATACTTGAATATTTCTTAAATAGAGTTTAAAATTAAAATTTCTAAAAAGTATTCATGCTCATTTTACTCATGTTGAGATTATTAGGATTTAAGTATAATTGCATCTTTAAGACTTTGTTTGATATTCCTGTCAGTGGTGCTATGCCCATTGTAATATTATAATTCTTAATGAGACAATTTTTTAAAAGTTATTTCTTTAATCTTTTAAAAAAAAATAGGTGGAACCAGGCAAGGCAGACATCCTTGATTTTGGAGATCTAACTTATGGAAGTTGGAAAGTTCTTCCATTAAAGTTGATAAATAAGACTCATGCTGTTATTCCAGTTAGGCTCATCATCAATGCAGTAAGTATGCCAACTATCTAAAGCAAATTTAGAACTTGTCTTGTTTTTGGAATTTTAGAAATAATTGGGTTTCAAATGGTAATAAACTCCTATTATGTATAATAATATGTATTTGTTATGAGTAACTTAGCTTTTCTCGGTCATATGGTGATTCAAGACACTTCCAAAAAATTCTTAGTAGAAAATGCCATCCACATCCAGAAAAAGAACTGATAGAGTCTGAATACAGATTGAAATTGATAGAAGCATATTATTTTCACTTGCTCTTTTTTGTGTTTTTTTTTTTTTTTTTCTTTTAGTTTGTTTCTTCTTTCCCAACTTGACTAATTTGGAAATATGTGGAAATAATATGGATATATGCATATATTCATGTGGATATATCACCTATTTAGATTGTTATCTTTTTAGAGAAGAGAGAGGGAAGGAGAAAAAAAAATTAGGAATTCAAAAAAAGTTTTTCTTAATGAATGTTAAAAATTACCTTTACCTGTAGTTCAAACAAATAAAAATTTTTTTTAAAAAAGAAATCCTAGGTCCAGTTAAAAAGAAAAAGGCATTGTTAGTATTACTAAAATTAATTTTTGTGTTTTCCAAACAGAATGCTATAGCTTGGCGTTGTTTTACATTTTCTAAAGAACCAGTTAATGTTGCTTTAGAAACTGCTTTTCAAAGTGATCTGATTGCTCAGCTCATAACTCCTTCTGTTATAAACCACATCATGTATGCCAGTCGTGATGGACATGTAAGTTGAGAGTTTTTAACATTTATGTTAATTAGAGGGTTGAGGGCAAAATTTTTAAAGATTTCTTTCACTAAATTAATTTGTAATGAATGTCCCTTTTACAAAAAAAAAATATATATATATATATATATTTTTTTTTTCTTTAAATAATCTTAACAGTATCTATGTTTAATATCTTTTCGTTCTAGGAGCTAGAATTTCTGAAGATTTGGGTTATTTTCCATAGTCCAAAAAAACAAATCTCTCCTTCAGGTATTTCCTAATGGCATTTTGATATAATGTTGTAATTTATACATTTTTGTACTAACACTATTGGATAATTTAAGGCTTTTTAATGCTAACATATGATGGAGGAGTATACATTTTAAATAAACATTAGGACTGTGAACTTAGGGTAGAGTGGTCGAGATAAAGGTGTGTGTGTGTGTATAGTGAATTACTTTTTTAAAAGAATATTTTGAAATCATACTAAAAAATCATTAGTTGAGTTTATATTATATCCTGGTTAAACTTAATTTTATCAAAAGTTGCTAATAAGCTATACTATCTAAGAAGTGTTCAAGGTAATCAATAAATCAGAAGGTCTGTATCCAATTTCTGCTTTTTCTTTAAAGAACTCTTACTTTAGGAAAAATCATTTAATCTCATTAAGTCTATTTTTCTTAACTGCAAAGTAGAAGTAATACTTGAACTGATTGTCAGAGTTGTGAAAATGTGCCTTGTTGGTTATAAAAGGACAATAGTAGTATAACCATTTTATATAGTTTTTTGCTGCTGCTGTTCTTCTGCAATATACTACTATTGAGAGACATTTGACCTACTTAATCATTTTTAAGATCTTTACAACATTATATAGAAATTGATGCCAACTCTATTCAAGTGGGCCTCAAGAATGAGCGATAATAACCAAATGTATAGAGACAGTGATTATTTTGGTCAACTTTTACATATTGGATTGCTTCTGCATAAATTTCAATTTTTCAAATTTCAAATAACTTTCAAATTATATTTCAATTCAATGCTGAATAAAAAAATCCCAATTACAAAGGAGCCTAACAGATATCATATAAAGAATATTTATCAGGAAGTATTACAGGTTAAACAATAGTATAAGAGGGGTCAAGGAGGGTCTAAAAGAATCTACATAAATAAGTTCACCAAGTCAGAGAAAGAAATACTAAGATGAATTTTAATTCAAGGACAAAAACTATTTGCTTTCTATTTTTTAATAATCCTACTGTGTGAAAGAGCCAGATGTATACCCCCTAAGTAGACAACTCTAAAATAAGAAGAAATTTTTTACTTACTACCCCAAAATTATTAAAGGGCAGACACTATATTCATCTTATGCTGAAAAATAAAAGCAATTCCAGTTCAATTATTATTTTGTATGACTGTCTTTATGGCTGTACTGTTATTATCAAAATAGCCATTTACATACATGTAATTATGACAAAGATTGACTTTTCATTGATCATAATAAGGGTGCCTTATAGTTCAGAACTGTAATTATCTCATTTTTTCTGTCCTATATGATAAATAAGGCATATATATTTATTTTTTCAGATAAGAAAACTGGGCTAAAAGGTGATTAAATGGCATGTATAAATGTAGAGCTAGTATTAAAAATGAACTCTTTCATTATAAGACCCAGTTCTTTTTTCATTATATTGTGGTGCCAGAATGTGTTACTTGGTTAAGACTGATTTTCCTTTTTCTTTCCACTGAGATTTTGCTGTTTTATAACAATGTTAATTACCAAAATCCTGTCACAAAATTTAGTTCTCTTGACCCAAAGCGCAATTCAAGTGCTATCTCCTTCATGAGGCTTTCCCTGATCCCCTCTTCTATTAATGCCTTCATCAAAAAATTATCTAATATTTATATATACATACTCTTTGACTATTTCTCTCCCTAATTGAATAGAAATTCTTTGATGACGGGGACTATTTTTTTTTTTTTTTTTGTGATGTGTCACCAAAATCTTGCAAAGTGCCTGACTATATATAGTAGGCACTTAACAGTTACTTAATGGTTAATTATTCAGTTCAATACATCTTTAAAGTCAGGAAAATTATAACCATATGTTTAGAAAACCATTATCTCACACTGAGAAGGTGCTTAACTATAAGCACCCTGCTATCCTTGATTCAAGTACACCTTTTCAGAGTTCCAGCCCTTTGCATCCAAGGACAAAAACTCTTTGCTTTCTATTCTTTTATAATCCTATTGTGTGAAAGAGCTAGATGTATACCTCCAAGTAGACAACTCTGAAATAAGGAAAAAATTTTTACTTTTTAATAAACCCCAAATTAAGGGGCAGACACTATATTTGTCTTATGGTGAAAAACAAAAGAATTTTGGGAGAAAATATGTAAAAATTATCTAGTATGGTTATCTATAATGGCTGCACAATTCTCAGTGTGCTGTAGTGATGTAATCATACTGAGGTATCTAAGGGAGTCTCAGACACAGAAGGAGTCTCTCTCAGCCGCAATCACAGAAGGAGTCTCAGACACAGACACAAGAGAAGACTCTGGACTCCATCTTTGACCATCCTCATGGGTCTCCTACCTTCATCACTTCTCCACTAAGACCAAGGACTCGGGCTGGTCCTGAGATGCTCCAGAAAGTTAACCCAGACATTACACTTGAATTAAAATTCATCTTAGTATTTCTTTCTCTGACTTAGTGAACTTATTTATGTAGAATTTTTTAGACCCTCCTTGACCCCTCTTGCTATTGTTTAACCTGTAATACCTCCTGATAAAATTCCTTATATGATATCTGTTAGGCTCCTTTGTAGTTGGACCTTTCTTTTTTTGGTCCTTGTTTTCACAGGCTGCTTTCATTTGTACGTCAGTGATATTAACTGAGAAATAGAACTTTTTTTTGTTGTTTTTTTTCAAACCACAATATATAATGCTTTGAACCCAAATATTCTTAATGAATTACTCAAAGTTCAGTTTTATTTTAGTCATATAATTTTTAATATGTTAAGAATCACATGATTTGAAACTTTAGTTTCTGATTTTGGCTAAGCTCAGTTTCACAAAATAAGATGGTTAATATAAGCAGTTATATTATCAATGTTATTTTACAGGGAACCTGGGCCCAGCAGAAGAATTTTTAGCAAGAATTGATGTGGAAGTTGATAGCCCAAGCCCTACTACTGTTATTAAAAGTATTGCTCTTCGAGCAAGAGTAGGAATAGCTAGGATACATGCTCCAAAAGACTTGCAGGTACTATTTATGAAACATAAAGCTAATCTTTCAACTGGTATATTGAAATTAAATTTAAAACTATTAATTTTTAAGTATTATATTTAATTTTAAATTTAATATTAAAACAAAAAACCTACTGTCTTTTCCCTAGAGTATGCATTTGTTTGCCAGTGTGGGTTCATCAACAAAGCAATTTCTGCCTTTGAAAAATGCTGGAAATATTGATGTCTATTTAAATATTAAGGTAAGACTGATTAATAGTGCTGAATGAAAACTTTTGAGAATGTCGTAAGTACAATGAGGTAGTAGCATATGATATAGTAGGAAAAATATTCAATAGAATGTTTTTAGAATTGATTGAAAAATATAGCATTTTTGTTAGTCAAAACCTAGAGTTTTACATGTAATTCATCCTGATCTAGATTTTGAGCTTGAATAACCTTGATTTCAGTGTGTAACAAGGGATAATTAGAGGAAAATGAAATATAAAGGTGTGTTATTCAAAACTAGCAAACTGGGTATGAAATGGGAGAAGATACCATTGAATTTCCCTCCCCCGGACCTCTGATTTGGAGGCTATAGAAACAATGATAAGACAAAGTGGTAAGCAGAGAAAAAGAAGTCACAAAAGCTTACAGGGAGAAAAAGAAAAATGGAAGCAGGAAAGTAGAGGATGTTCATCTGGGCATTAAATTGACTTTCGTTTTGTAATCATATACATTTTTATAGATTTCAGATCAATTCAGTTACTTTTCTGTAAACCCAGAGAATCTTTTTCTTAAACCTGAAGAGGAACAAGAAATTGCAGTTTCCTTTACTCCGAAGGATTTCGAAACTTGTGAAGAAAGGTGATGTAAAATAGTTTATACCTTGATTTGTAGTGTTCCTTAAAATTTTTAGTTCTAGCTTTAAGTGAATCTAGTGATTTGAATATGCTACAGTGTAGCATTGTGCTGTAGCCATCTGATCAGAATTATAAAGTATTTATTTTTTCCCTAGATTCTAGATATTGTCTTGACTTAAAGATCAATTTTCCACTCCTTATTTATTGAAATTTATTTTTTTATTGTAATAGATTATTGTAACCATTTAAAAAACTAAATCTCTAAAAGGATTTCAGGATTTTTGAACTCTGAAAATATCTGGTACATTTTTTTTTTTTTTAAACAAAATCTGTAGTTCTTTAATGTTGAAAACCTATTCATATTAAGCTTTTTAGCTTGTTTCTATGCTTTTGTGAATCTTGAGAAGGTTTTTATATCTCAGGATTTTACCCAGTTATGTGACTCATAAATATTTAGTGAATGATAACTCTTGTCTTGGAGTTACACCTCACTGGTTTGTTATCCGTTTTTTAATTTGCCTTGCCATACTAACCTGAGCCATGTAGGTTTCTCAATGGTTGGCTCCTCTTTTAGGCCACAGGTGGTGAAGCTCATAGCTTCCCAAACGAAACTGTTCAAGTTATTAAAAGGAAGGCCTCATAAGATTTACTGGTTTACTTTTGCTCTTTAAAACTCTGAATCTTTACCTCAACTTTTTAGAAAACAGAAGAGATAACAATCAAGTCCACTTTTCACAAAGCATCTATGAAATCCTTCAGTTGCATGCCTCTTCATGAGGAGCCCATTCTTTCTTTTAAATAATTTACATCAAATAAATTATTTTATTATTTGAAATCATTACACTGAATTGAACTTTGCCACTCAACATCTGCTACTAATTTTTTCCTTTGAAAAATTCATGCTCATTTGAAGTTTTGCCAAGTTCTACTTAATCACCAAATATACATAATCTCGGTCAAATTGAGACCTGTTGAAGCCCTTGGCTTAAAAAGGCCAAAGTCTCCCATTGTACCCAGAGCCATCTCCAGGTATCTGGATCTTTTTCTGGCTACTAGCCCAGATGGCTCTGGAGGGGAAAGTGAAGCAGGTGACCTTGCCCAGCCCTCCCTCACTTCAGTTCAGTTCATATGCATGTCATGGCATTACATTCCTTGTGTCCTGGTCCTCTTCGAGAGCAAAGGACAAAATCAACAACCACAACAACAGTGATCCACAGAATGCCATTCCAAAGGAGCCATAGAGGGGTATTTTCCCAGTTTTCATTTATTATTAGTACATGTGATATTTTTTATGTTTAAAAGGATATCATTTTGCTTACATGTTAGAAATCACCATTCACATGATATATTTAGAAATAATTAAATAAGTGTTACTAAGTAACAATACAAGCTATTCAATTCAAATTTTTCTTTGTATAGCCTCTTGAAAATACTAGTGCAGCCATCTGGGCCTCAGTATGAAGTAGTGTTGAAAGGTGAAGTAGATTCTTCAGGAAACAAGTATCAGACATCTGCTCCTTCATCTCACTACTCAAATGTTCCACCTATTTTATCTAACAAGCAGTTCATGACATGGGGAGGTGTTGCACTTGGAAGAACACAGTAAGTACCAATACATCAAGTCTTAATTATAGTTTAATACTCTTCTCTACTTTATTTTATGCTACCATTTGAAAAATGGCGTAATTGTATATTGAACAATAGTTCTTTCCTTTTCAGTAATTTTGTGGTTTATTAAAAAAAAAAAAAAATCATGAACTGCAGGAAGCTATCAAAAAAGCATAAAATATTTGCTTAACCTCTACTTGTTAAATTAGACAGTCAGCAAAAGTTAAGTTACCACTGTAATGAATATAATGGATGGAATAGAATTGGAGACATGGTCCCTGGCTTCGAGGTGTTTTTTAAATAGATAGCTCAAAATGGTGTTGCACCATAAAACTAATTATAAATTGCTTTAGGAATCACACAAGATATAAATTCCAGCTGATAGCTGAAAGTTTTTCTGATCAATGAATTCCCTGTTAAATTTTATTTTAAAATTATAGAGGTTTCAATGCTACATTCAAAATGTTTTACACCAGGAATGTCACACTAAGAAACAGGGCCCTGTATTCCATACATAGAGATCCCTTTAAATAATATATTAACTTAATTTTAAAATGTAATAATTGTAAATATGTAATGTGATACTTCTGTATTGTTTTTATTTATTTTGTTAAACATTTCCCAGCTATATTTTAATCTGGTTTGAGTAACCCTTGAGATTGTTGAAACAGCTATGTGTTTGACATCTCTATTTTACACCAACTTTAGATTGATTTTAACAAATGTAATCTTGTGTTTGTTATTTCGTGTTTTTTTTCTTATTATTTGAACTTATTGCCTCTTTCTAGAAGCTCTTTTTTGGCAGGGAGGAAGGAGAAGGCGGAAACTTGTAGCCAATAAGCCAAATCTAACCAGTAGGTCAAAATTTCTTCACAGAATTTTAAGGCTTGAAGAGAATTGAGAGGTAGCTTGTAAAATAATATTAGCCTAACCAAGGCTTAGAAAAAATTAAGTGACTTTCTTTGTGATCTGGGATTGTAACATAATATGTGATCAAGTAATTTGAAAGCAAGACATAATTTTAAAATGCTTTGGTAGTAGTCTCAGAAACTTTAAGATGAGAGTATTATTTCATGAAAATGGCTTTTATTTTGTAAAAAGAGATGGCACATGATCAAAAGATATTTGTAAAGTGCTTTAGCACAAAGCATCTTAAACTGTAGGTCGTGGCCTCATATGGAGTTGTAACACAATGGGAAGATTACAAAATTATGATTTAGTATCAGTAAATGTTTGATTTGTATATCTATTTTATGTAACTATATATTCAGCATTGCATAAAAATTTATTAGGCAAAAAGGGATAACCAGTGGAAAAAGTTTAAGAAGCTCTGTTTTAAGCACATTGCTTGGCATAGAGTAATATTTAATAAATTTTGCTTGTTCTCTTCCTCCTCTTCTCTTTTATCTCCTTTTTAAAACAAGATGCTGTTGTTTCTCTTAGGAGATTGAATAAAACAGAGCCTTAATTCTGTAAATTCTGTTAAATTTAAAAGAAATCAAGTGAAACCTAAAATTTCCCTTGAATAAATTTCTACACTTTTTGCCTTGTTAGAAAAAAATGTTTTGTTACTCTTGTTAGCCACATCTTCTTAGATAAGTTACGATATAATAATCTGTGTTATTGAAGGGATAATTACTAATATACATTACAGCTCCCAGATTCTTTGATCCAGTTAAGGACTAAAACCTATGTCCCACATATATAAATGGATTATCATTAGAGAAGTACATATGTGATTTTGGATCAAATGAGCAATTTCACTAGTGGAAGATGAAGAGTCAGAAAAACTATTTCATCTCTCTTTTGAGAAGGATATTAGGAGGAACAAGATAATTTTAGAAAGAAACTTTATTGCAGAGGTTTGTCATAATTGTCATCTTAATAGTTACTCATTATTATTAATTACTTCAAAAGCTGTATCTTGATTATAGAGCTTTATTGACCATTAATACATTTAACTTTTTGTGTTTTATAGATAAATCAAAATCTTATTGATTCGTAATTTGCCAGTTCATGAACAATGGGTTCCTTAAACAATAATTCCTTAAATCCTTTCTTTTTGATATAGCCTTGTTTTTGGTCTAATCAGTATGTGAAAACTCCCTACAGATACTAAGCAATCATGTGCTGCATATCAATCTAGACTCCAATTTATAGTATTTTAGAATGACCTTGACAGCTTAAATGACTTGACCAGGGTCACACAGGTAGAACTTGAACCTAAATCTTCCTAATTCTAGGTCAGCTCTCTATCCACTATGCCATGCTGTTTCTCTGTTTTGTATTCTCTCAAGAATAATTATAGTAAATGTACTTAAGATCAGTGGTTTTTTGAAATTTTGGAAGCTTCTACCAATTGAATATATGCCAAATGAATTTTAGCTTTTTATTAAACCAAAATTAGCAGTACCTTTACTTCAAAAGACTTTATTATTATGTAAAAGGACAACTAGAAAGAAATATAGGAGCATTATTTCTCCCAATAAGCATAAATGTTAGGTTTAACTTTGAATTTCAACTTTTATAAATACCTAAGCCTTTTTTTTGAAAGACATTTTGATCAAGGCAATAAAGCCATGACTTTAGTCTTCAGGATTAAGGTGCAAGTAGATAGAAGATTTATTCAAGTATTTGTTCTACCCTTTCTAAGGATGTATTTGATCTTTAGCTATTATATATGGCTTTTAAGAGATAAAAAATTTTTGATGTTCCCATCCTCTCTCACTTCTGTAATATATATTGTATTGAAGCACAATAAAAGTATCATGGAGTAGATGAGTAAAAAATTTGATAGAGTATAATTCAGTTTGCTTACCTAATGAGAAACATAACAAGAAGGGTGAGGTAGGTATTAAAAACTACAACTTCTAGTTGGAAAATATAAATGTCGGGGTGAGTAAGTTTGGATATCTTGGCTCTACAGAATAAATTTGCAACATGATGCAGATGTTTAGAGTTGGTATCCCATGTTATATAAATAAGGATTTAATGGCAAAATTTAATACTTTTACCTCCAAAAATATCAACTATGCTGTGACATACAAATAAGATGTTTATTACATGTAATAATTTGGAGGTATGAAAATTTTCCTTTTTCCTCCCTTCCTCCCAAAACTCCTTCCAAATTTCATTTATCCTTTTATTTCATTTTCCATTTATTTCATAACTTCACATGATTTGAGTGGCATTTATAGGTTCTGTTGATTTATGCCCAGTTCCAGAGTGTTTGATGACCAATTGGTTTGGGAATTATTTATTTGGGATTCCTTTAATGAATTTCCTTTAGATATAAAGGTATATATGTACCGTAAGATAAATACTAAGAGTAAAGGGGTGATGAACATACATGAGAGTTAAGTTTAAACAGGAGCTTTTAAAGGTAAGTTTTTAAATCTTAGTTTTTAAGGAAGTAAAAAATATGGATTTGTGAAGAATTTTTGTTTCTAGTTACATTCATGTAGACAGAAAGTTTCTTTTAAAACTTTTTTTTAAGTCTTCAGAAACTAGCGCTCAGAAATAACTCATCAACTACAACTCAGCATTTACGTCTGTTGATAAGAGGACAGGATCAAGATTGCTTTCAGGTTTGTAGAGTGTATTTATTAATTTGAAAAACACTTCTAGTAAAACTTGTAACAGCAGTCTTTGGAGAATTAGCTTAGTATAAAAAAATTTTTTGTTGTTGAGTTTTATCTTTGTTATCAGTTATTTCCCATCCTTGTACCTTCTCTTATGACAGAAAAACAATTAAATGAAAACATGCAGTTCACGAATTTTGATAGTACTTATACTACATTCTGTACATCTCTGCCCTAAGAATGAATTTTGTTTTTCGTTATTTATCTTTTAACTGTCAAATGTGGGAATGATAGTAATTTTAGCTTGCATTATTATGTATTGTATATAAAAATTGTTCTTTTTGTTATTTGTAGCTTCGTAATACTTTTGGTTTAGAAGAACAACTAACAAGTAACTGTGAAATCAGAATTCATCCAAAAGAGGACATTAACATCTTCTTATTGTTTGCACCAACCCGAATATCTTGTATGCTGGCTAAACTTGAAATTAAACAATTAGGAATTCGATCACAACCAGGCATTAAATTCAGTGTAAGAGAAACTTTGTTATAATATAATTTCTTTGTCTTTCACTATGTGACAGTGACTTTGTGGTTTACCAATTTGTCTTACAAACTAAAGGATGTGTACTTTTCTTTTAGTAGAATCTTGTATGTAATGGTCCAGATTGGGGGGGTGGGAGAGTGAGGCTTTAGGATTTTTCACTTTGCAGAAAGTTTAATTCCCTTAGAAGTATACTATTCAATTGTATTTTTTAGGATTTAGATATTTGAAAACTGATATAAAGCAAAATTCAGCTGTATTAAAATGTTGATGTCAAAAAGTGGATTTTTGTCTTGCTGAAGTTCTTATAGAATCACATAGGTTTTTTTTTTCGTAGTAGCTAGAAACTGGAAATTGAATGGCTATCCATCAATTGGAGAATGGCTAAGTAAATTATGTTATATGAATGTTATGGAATATAATTGTTCTGATGATGAATGCAGATGAGGCCTGGAGAGATTTACATGAACTGATGCTAAGTGAAATGAGCAGAACCAGGAGATCATTATATACTTCAACAACAATACTATATGAGGATAAACTCTGATGGAAGTAGCTCTCTTCAACAATGAGAGAGGATCCAATTCATATTCAATTGATCAGTGATGAACAGAACCAGCTACATGCAGCAAAAGAACACTGGGAAATGAGTGTGGACTACTTGCATTTTTGTTTTTCTTGCTAGGTTATTTTTACCTTTCTAAATCTGATTTTTCTTGTGCAACAAGAGAACTGTATAAATATGTACACATACATTGTATTTTAGATATACTTTAACATGTATCAGACTGCCTGCCATCTAGGGAAGGGGGTGGAGGGAAGGAAGGGAAAAGTTGGAGCAGAAGTGATTGAAAAGGTCATTGTTGGAAAAATTAACTATGCATATGTTCTGTTATAAAAAACTGTTGAAAAGAAAAAGAATTTTTAAAAATCACATAGTTTTTATTTTATTTTATGATTTATTGACATGGCAGATTTTTAAACTATATCATTCTGTACTTCTTTAAAAGATTATCTTTTTCTTACTAATTATTTTCTGGCTTTGAAATTTTGGGGAGAGAAAAGCCTATACATTTTCTTTAAAGTGTTCAAAACCTAAAAATTCTTAGGATCATAGATTTTGAGTTGAAAGGGGTCCCTCAAGTTGTCTTATCTGACTCATTACAGCTGAGGAAATTGAGGCCAAGGACGTGCTGTGATCCAGCTTCATAAAGGCAGTAAACATCAATGATGGTAGCATCTAACTCAGAGCCAGTATACTTTTCACTAAGCTATATTTTCCTAGATAATTGAAATGAATAAGAAAGGAGGAATACCTTAGATTAGATTTTTCTTCTAACATCTTAAGGCTTTGAGTTATAATTTATAATTGCAGCAATTTGAAGCAATCCCCCAAAATATAATAGTTATGGGAAGTAACCATTATATAGTAGATAAAGAGCTAGTCTGGTCTGATAGTTGGAAATACTTGTGTTCAAGTCCCACCTCTTGTGATTTTGAGTCTTTCAGTGCCCTAGGTTATTCCCTTAAGATAGAGATATCAAACTTTGGGCAGTGTAATTGGGAAATGTTTAACAAATAATAATATGTACAGCATAGGTAATGTTAAATTGTGGTATAGGTAACGTTAAATTGTGGTTTTCTAAATCAATATTCAGTCACAGAGATCAGTTTCTATTTAAATTTGACATAGCTGCTCTAAGACTAAGTTGCACAAAAAGTCTGGATCTGCATTGGTAAAAGTAATTTCCTAATTGGTTAAAAAAATTAAAGATTTAGGGCAAAATAAGTTTCTGAATCACTCTCTTCCTCCATTACTTAGAAGAATTATAAGTAGATTGAATTGAATTGTGTAGTGAATTTGCTAAGAGTCAAAAATCTGGAATGCTGACCCTTCAAAAGCAAAATGTTAATTATAGAGAGACCAATTTTATTGACCATATTAGCCCAATTAATTTTTTTATTTGCTTGTAAATAAGTGTTTGAAATCTTTGTTTCAATACTGTGTTATTTCCTCCAAAGTCTTGTTGATATCCTTACATAGAAAACACTTTTCCCCAGACTATAAACTCTGGTTTTAACATTATGGTGTATGAGGATCCCTAAATTAGAAGGCAGAAAATCTGTTTTGTGTGTGATTCCTTGTGGTTTACCATATTGAATATATCATATCAGTCAGTCAACAAGCAATTATTAAAGAACTGCAATGTATCAAGCACTGTGCTAAGACTGAGTGTGCAAAAAGAAAAGGAAAAAATGATCTCTGATCTCAAGGATCTTATATTTCATAGATGGAGACAAGTACCTGTCAAAGAATATGCAGCCTAAATATTAAGTTAAACAGTGTAATTTTGGGAGGAGAGGATTGAGAGGATCACTAAGTTGTGGAATCAGGAAATACTTCATGCAAAAAGATGATGCTTGAGATTTGTTTTTAAGGAATTGAGGAACTTTTGGATGGGGAGGGGAATGTTTATGGAATAAATAATGCAAAATGGAGAAAAATAGAATTTCTAATGATCAGTCATAGATAGGTTTCTTTCAGCTTTGGGATTTTTTGAATTTGCTGAACTTTATTTTTTTTAAAAGCTTTTTATTTTCAAAACATGCATGGATAATTTTCCAACATTGACCTTTGCATAGTGTTTCAGATTTTTCCCCTCTTTCCCCCTACCCTAGATAGCAAACAAGCCAATATATGTTATACATGTTAAAATATATGTTAAATCCAGTTAATATGTTAATATATGTTAATGTTATATAATATATAATAATATGTTTAATATATGTTAAATCCAGTATATTTAAATATATGTATACCATTCTCTTGCTGCACAAGAAAAATCAAATTAAAAAGGAAAGTAAATGAGTAAGAAAAGAAAAGAAAAGAAAATCTTTGCTGAACTTTAGCAAATGATTTCATCAAATTTCAATTTGTCCCGTCTTTGTTTTGCCAGCTTTTGTTAGTTGACTTAGAGTGTTTCTATGACTAACGTTTGTGACTTTCTCTTCTTCAGATCAGGTGGCTACCATAATTAAGAGTATCACTTTAATTTAGCAAATAGTATAAAATGGTACATTTTGCAATTTTCTTATTTTTTCCACTTGGGACAAAATCTCAGTGAAATTTTATTTTTGGTAATTCTTTTAGTGTTAAGTCTTCATCTAGTAATCAAGGAACAAAAACTTGTGTCTAAAAGTTTACCAAATTTGTGCTTTTATTGACCATGTTATTCTCTTCTGTTTCCATAAAGTATAATTTTAAGTGTACATTTTGTGTTTTTTAGATACCATTGTCTGGATATGGAGGAACAAGTAATCTCATTTTGGAAGAAGTTAAAAAACTCTCAGATAGTTACATGATCAGAGTAAATGACCCAGTACCTGGAAAAGGAAATAGAATTGTTTTCTCTGTGAGAAATACAGGTTCTCGAGCAGCCTATGTTAAAGCAGTTTGTTTTAAGGACTCTCAAGCAAAAGTTATTTTGGATCCTCAAGTGATGAGAATTTTGCCAGATAAGTTTGTGCTCAAGGAAAGAGCACAAGAGGTATGTATAATTTCCATATGAAAAACATACTTCGTTTTCTGAATTTAGTTTTTTTAAAATCTTTTCAAGAGGCGGCTTAAATTTTATATCTAGATATTTATTCATTAAGAGATTAAGCACACAAATAGATCGTGTATACACACATGAATGAATAAATTTTTTAACGTATTTATTAGGTGCTTACTCTGCTTTCAACACTTCATAAGTAGTAGAAATACAAATACAAAAATGAAGACAGTTCTCTCTCAAGTTGTTGGGGAAGACTGTTTCATATAGGGAGTGATTACCAAGGGAAATGTATTTTTGGTGTAAAAAATTACAGGAATTCTTATTGGAGCCATAGAGGAGAGAAGAATTGATGTGCTTTTTTCAGTTGCAGTGTCCAACTTAATTTTATAACGGTTTCAGAAAAATAAAATGGGAGAGAAGGTTGATGCAAAGATGATTAAGGACTCTGAGAAGGAGTGAACCACTCACTAATAAGGACATTGGGGACCTCAGGGTTAGGATCCTGGGGCTTGGAGAGGATTAAATCCTGCAGAGCAAGACAGCTAGGGAGAAAATGTCTGGAACATAACTGGAAACATTTATCATTTATATTCAATGAAAAATATGTTACCTAATGAGTATAAAAAATTGAATATTTTTAAAGGGAAATAATTGATCCAAGAAAATTATTTTTAAAAGGTCCTATTTTTCTTGTAATCAGATTATCACTTTAATATATAATCCAACTGAAAAGGAAAAAAATTGTCAAACTACATCATTATTGTCAACAATATATTTCTTTGGTGGAGATGAAATATTGAGGCAACAATATCGAAGGTTGGTAAAAGTTTTTTGTCTTATGTTTATTTATTTATTTATTTTGTTGGGGGTGGGGGGGGGGGAGGCATTTGGGATTAAGTGACTTGCCTAGGGTCACACAGCAAGTTATGTTAACTGTCTGACTTAAAGATCTACACTCTATTCACTGCTCCGTGTTTCCTTCTCTTTTTCCTTCAGTGTGTGACCTCGGGCAAGTCATTTTAATCTTTGCCTCTGTTTCATCAGCTGTAAAATGGAAATAATAATAGTACCTATATCACAGGATTGTTGTGAGTCTCAAATGAAATAATATTTTAAAGTGGCTTAGCACAGTGCCTGGCACAGTTAGGTATCAAAGAAATATTTACTCCTATCCACTTTTAGCCCTTACTGCTCTTCTCTTCTACCAGCCCAAACTCAAAACTGCTAAATTTTTCCTGACTGCTCTTTATCTCTCTTCATTCCTGAATGCTCTTCCATGTGTTGATTTGATTCTTTTTCTAAAGAATTAGATGTTTAATTATTTTTAAGTTTATTAATTTTTAATTTTGTGAATGAAGTTTAACTTTCAGGGGGCACTGCAGTTAAAAAATAAAAATACAAATCTTGATGATATGGAATATGTAGTCAGAATTTAAGGGGAACCTTAAATTTCCTTGAACTTTTGTATCTGCTTTATTTGCAGCTATAAATAGTGATCTAATCAACTCTTTCATAGCACTTTGAAATATATGAAATTTTATAAAAATACATAAAATCAATATTGTGATTACATATAGCAATTCATCTGAGGGCAAAAAAACCAAAAACTTTCATGATACCATCAGCACTCCTTACTGATTCACTTAATACTAGTTCCTTCTAAGCACATATTTGCTTTTTCTCCTTGAACCTTTATTTTATTGTTATAGTAAACCTCTTCCTTTCATATTTATTCCATCTTTTTTGCAACCATAAAACCTTGACTCTTTTCACTAACACACTACATACCTGACTACCCATTCTATACTAGGTGTTCTTGTCTACTCTTATACACTAGGCCAGGAGAAATAGTAGGCACATTTCTTGCTCTTCAGTACCATTATCAGATCTTCCTTTTGCTGTCATCACTCAGTGATGACACTTTTGATCCTATCATATTTCTTATAGTCATATCTCTGCCTCTCTCCTCCCTTTTCCTGCTTTTGCAGGGAGTTTATTGTGCCTGACTTCTTCTTCCTGATCTCTGTAATGACTTAAAGTATCTATGTACTTTGTTATACTCTCAAACTTCCATCTTACTCTAGCCACTCATTTTTGTGGGTGATATTCCTTATATTATCTCCCATTAAAAAATTTCTCTTCATGATCCAGAACTTCGAAATTTCTTTTTCCTAGTATGTTATTGATTTCAGTATGTTACACATTTTTAAAGTAAACTCATTTCTTCATTTTTTATGTATGTCATGACATGCATAACTAGTGAAGATACTACTTTCTTAGAAAAGTCAAACAAATATAAGAATATGCTTCAAAATATGAATATGTTAAACATGTATCTTATATAAAATCTTTTCACAGAGCTCTGTTACATAAACCAGATGTGATAGAACAAATACTTCCAGAACATAGCTTGCTGAAGAACATTTGTTTTGATGAAGCATTTCAAGATGAGCAGCTAATAACTGAAGGTAGGCACTTTTCAACATCTTAAGATCTTGTTTGCTGTTTTCAACAGTATCTAAAGTCAGCAGGTTTTATGCAAATCTTGCCGTTATTTTTTGAGGTTTATAAATCTGATTTATAGCTGTCTCTATGTATACTTTATTATTATTTACAAAAGTGAAGAAAAGGATAATGTTTACCAGCTAATAAATTTAGACTTAATTTTTCTTATTCCAAAAACCTTTCTGTTATAGTTCATTAAGCCTAGAGAGCCCATTGAGCCCATCTAACACAATCCTGCATTTTACAGAAGGAATTGAGGCTTGGAGAAATAGGATAACTTGCCCAATGATTGCTTAGCTAATTATGCAGAGACACAATGCAAATTCAGATCTCATGATTCTTAGTTGATGTTCTTTTCCCTGTGGCTGTTTCTTACACTAAACAATTTTAAACAAAGAACTTGAATATTTCATAGATGTGGATGTACTTGGATGGATGTACTAAGAACTACTATGTGCTCTCAGCTAACTTATTTGTTTATTGTTATACTTGATCGATATATATTTTATCTCCTATAATAGAATGTGAGTTTTTTGAGAGAAAGGGACTTTTTTTGCCTCTATCTCTATTTCTGTTTCTACCATCTTTGTTCACTCCAAATATAAGGCACAGTTGTTTTTGGAAGATAATTCAATAATGATTAAATTCACAGAATTTTAAATTTGAGACCTTATAGTCCATTTCAAGAATTTGAAACCTCATGGGTAGTGCATTTGAAAGTTTTTAATACATAGAATCATATAATCAAGTGGTGGATTGAAAGAGTAGAGATTAGCAATTGCTATAGTTTTTGAGATTTGAACTAAAATGATTATTTGCTGGGGATGAAGCAGAAGAGGGCCCTAGATTAAATAAATTTACCTTATTTTAAAGCATTTACTTTATACATTGTATTTTCTTAGGCTCTGAGAGATTTCAAGGGAAGATCTTGAAGGATGGCTGTGTGGGAGATAGAAAATTTAAGTAGATGATAGATGGTTTTTTGTTAATAGATGGAGTAAGCAGACATGTTAGTAAGCAAAAGTAAAGGAGCCAGTGAGGGGGAAATTAAAGATACTGGAATAAAGAGGATAAATTTATAGTTCAGGGTCTTCAAGACAATAAAAAGTATGAACCAGTATTTGAAAGATTATGTAAAACAGAAAAGAACAAATGCTCCAATTTTTTAAAAAGGGAAAAGTACAGAATTTGCAAAATGGAGGCCAAAAATGATTGATTCCTAGAAAGAACTTAGAATAGGCAAACATAGATAAGAAAGCTATTACAAAGAGCCGTCATGGTTTCCTCAAGCAAGAATGACCTCATTTCCTTTTTGGTTAGGATTACCAAAGAGTAGTAGTTAAGTAGGATACAGTGGATAGAGGTTACCTAAATTTTAGCAAAGCTTGTAATAAAGTGTCTTACACTATACTTGTGAAGAAGATGGAAAAATATGGAATAGAACAGAATAAAGCTTGAAGCCATTTGTTATGTTTTTAACAGGTTTTACCACATGTGAGTATATATCTTAATTTTGTTCTATCCAATCAGGCAGTTTACAGTCAGTCTTTTGGGAGAAATAAGCAAACTAGAAACAGTGTGCCTTATGAATTGCCTTTTCGTAGAATGCACAAATTATTTCTCTTTTCACCTATTTTGGGGGGCAGAAGTTAGGAAAATGACAGAAATTGTTGAATTATATGGGTTGTAATGGGCTAATTATGAACCATAACTTTCTTTGCCTAACATATAATGATCTAGATTTGCTATATTATTAGATTTATAATTGCTGGGGTTATAATATGGATCTTCTCTTTAATGTATTTGACCTACTGTCCTGATTAGTATTTTAGTAGTTACAACTAACTAATCAATACTATTAATCATCAAAAATCTAATAATGGTCCTCAATCTAAGAAAATAACTCTGACAAAAGGATAAATATCTCCTAAACAAATTATAAATATCTGTTTTTTAAATTGCTCTTGTGTGAAGATTTGTATGTATTGCATAATCTTTTTCTGTTTCAGTGTGTGATCTTCCTGAACAACCAAATGATGATGTCCAGTGCTTTTATGGAAACATGCATAAGATTATTCTTTCTGTGATTGGTGACTTTACTGATACAAGTTCTAATCTTAGTTCTCTTCAGAATTGTTTACAACACGTCTTAGCTTCTAACAGGTAATGAGTATAAATTCTTTTACTGAATTAAAATTATCTTTATCAGACAATGAATTTGTATAATATTTATCTTATACTTAGGAACTTTCAAAAAACTTAATTGAATGGGGTTCTAATGATTAAAAAGCAGTTCAGTTTGGTAAAGTTGATTAGATTCTATTTATTAATTATTAATGATACACAGTGGAGAGCTCTATCTTAAGAACATGTATTTAAAGTATGAGAATTCAACTGTATGTCTTAAGCAAATAAAAAAGAGAAATGTATGTAGATAGTACTATATAGGGTGTACTATATAGGGTGTGATTACAAGAGAAAGGAAAGAATCCATTTCCTTTCCTCATTTTCCATGAAATGGATTTTAAGGAGAGTTAAGGCTATAATAAAGTACCAGGTAGAACAGGTCCTCTTAAAAGTTTTCCATTCACAAACCAAATCTGAACTGAGGTGTTTCTAGCAGCTTCATGCATATGCAGTGCATTGTGTATGTTAGGTGTTCAGAACCAAGAGTGCAGTGAAAGTTGTGTGATGCAACATGAGGAAGCACTACCAGAAACATCTCAGTCATTATACATTTGATTTTAGATTAATTTTTGATCATTGCTTTCAGAAGCCTTTTACTGTTGCTAAATCTTTGCCCATATTCAATTATACAACGCCACAGTGGGTTGCAACCCACAGAAGCTTTGAGGTAGAGGACTGATTAATGTACAATTGGAATTCTCTTACATGAAGAAAAATCCATCATTTTTCAAGAATGCTGAGACTTTTGTGTTAATTTTAGATTTTGTTTAATTTTTCCTTATAGGATATTTTTGACAACATATGCTAATAAAGAGCATAATCTTTGATATAAGGTGTTACTCCATTGTACATTAATTATGGATAAAAGGGAATGCTATTTTAATACCTTGATTTTTTTTTTCATATTTCAGATTCATTCTTTTTAAATAGAAAAGGAAAACCTTCTTGATTTAATCTTGGAGAAAATGGATTTAAATTCAGTGTATAGTAATGAATGTACCATGCCCTTTGAGCAGGTCATTTAATTTCTCTGTTGGGCTTCAAGTTTCTTCCTAGTTAAAAACAAAAAAATAGACTAAATTTCCATTAAGGTCCTTTCCACATCTTCACAGTATGGGAAAATTATAGTAGCTATACAATAGTTTTCTGATGTTAAGAAATTTTCAATGATAAATGTCTGTAGTATGTACTTATACTCAATTGAAGTCCTCCACTTGCCTTTTTATATTTGAATGTTTTACCTGGTTTCCACTTGCTTAGTTAGGTCGAGATTTCCATTAATTTTCCCACAATTCCAGTCGTTTTTAGTCTTATTTTTCATAATCTAAATTGGTAACAGTCATTTCTGCTGTATTAGTGTGAAATTGGGGCAGCATTCTTTTCAAAAAGATTTCTGCCTTTGTTTTTGTAAGCACAAAAATTGAGAAAAAGTTTTGTCTTCTCCGCTGTGCAATTGAAGACATCAATTCATTTCCAAATACCAGAGGTTCTTGACAGTTCTTCCAAGTACTTGTTATTACACTGTTTCCTATAAAACCTTATTAAGAAATATTCTGATTCCTGTGGGTCCTTCCCAAGTTCACTGCCAGGTGCTAAATTTCTTAACCAGAGCAGTTAACTTAATTCTTAATTAGGCATGAAGGATTTTTTTGTTTGTTTACTTATTGATAGATTACCTCCACTACATATTTAAAACTATTTTGTACAATTTACTCCCCAGGCCCCAATTGTTCAAATGGGAATAATGAATTTTCTAACTACTTTTCTCAGTTTTTTGTGTGAAATGTTTTGTAAACTATAAACTACAATGCTTACTACTATTATTTCCATTAACAATTGCTACTTGTTCTATTACTAGAAAGTACTAATGATGGATATTTTTATTAGGAACTTTTGTGTACTGCATCTTTATACTAGGAATCATGATATATTACACAATAAGAATGAAAACTTAAGAAAAATATTGACAAGCTTTTGATAATAACTTTATTTTAAATAACAGTTGCTTGACTAAAATTACATTAGGAAAAAATGAACTCTTCACACACACACACATACACTGGAGTGGATTCGTAGGTGAATATATCCTGAATCCAATAAAATATTATTTTGGTTTCATTGTAAATTTTGTTGATTAAATTGTCTTAGTATCTTATTTCCACTTAAAAAGAAAAAAAATGAGAAAATTAGCCTGAAGTCATACTTGGGATTTTCAGAACTTAGGTCACCATTTCTTAACAGAGAAACCAGGAATGTATTGTCTTCTCCTAAAAGTTGAAACCAAAAAGGAAATTCTTTACATTATAGGATACTCATTAGTCAAAGTTTCTGTTATGAACTTTGACCTATGAAGCACACCTGTTTAAAATATTTTAAATGGAAACTGTTTTAAATATGAATTATCACCTTATTAAAACATGCTTTTAATGACTTTAATTTTTTGTTTTGTCTAACAGCATTATAAGTGGTAAAAACATATCAACTGATGCATTTTTTTCTCCTTTTTTCCATCCTCCTCCCCCCTCTCCTCCTTTGGAATTCTTAATTCCTAAAGCAAATCCAGAAATTCTGAGAAACATATCAACAATGTTTCTTTGGATGTTCTTCCAGTTAAAGGACCTCAAGGTTCTCCCCTTTCTTCACAAGCTGCTGCTGAAACAGGTCAAAACACAGTAATTTTTCAACAAACGTGGTCTGTTCAACCTGAGCACTTAATTCTGAAAGTACCTTCTGTTTGTGAGTATATCAAATCATTTATCAGGCAGGTTATAGAATATTGTATCTTCTACTCCTTTGCTTCATTTTGCTCTGCATGTATATGCTTATTTTGACTGGGTTAAACTAGGTGTTTATTATTTTCTAGAGCTTTCCTAGCCCTCCAATATTGACATATTTTTGATCATAGCATTCCTTTATTTCTTGTTTGGTGGAATGACACAGTAGTTTGCAGTTTTCCAAGCCCTTTTAAACTCTCCTTTTAAATCCATAAGTCCCTATGGATTCTCACCTTTCTTCAAGTTTTCAGACACTGGCAATATATCTCACATTTAGCTTTAGATATGAAATCTTCATGTTTGTAAATAATAACACTTTGGACCGCTGAAATATTTAGCTGTTGTACTTTTAGAGAAAATAGTACAATATGAGAATCTTTACATTTCTTATTAAAACTGCCCTTTATTATTAATTTGCTGTTGCCATATTTTGTTCCCATGAAAACTAATAATATGTACCTCGATTTAGCTTTTTGATTTGACCACAACAGATGAGCCATTTTGACTATAAGTGGAATAAAACGGCATTTTTCCTATTAATGTAATTAATTGTACAGTTAAATTTTATTAGCATTGATTTTTAAGAATTAAAAAAATGCTTAAATTAAGTACTTAATATTTCCTTTGTTTTTTATACACTAGGTGGCATGACAAAAACTGGACATATACATATTTTAAATAATTCTGTTAGGTCACTGAAATTTGAACTCTCTTGGCCAGCTCATTGTCTCACAATAACACCACAGCATGGAGTTATTGACCCAGAGTACGTAAGACTTTGCTTTTAAATTCCACTTGAATTTTTAATGTTTAGATGCTATGTTTTCATAACCCATAATAGTTTTCACACTATTATTTTAAGTTGACCAAAGAAAGTATCTCTTCATTATTTTGCTGCCAGTAAATGCAATTAATGTCTGAGGATAGTAGATTTTATGTAATTTCACCTTTTTTTGTAGATGAATAAATGAAAAGCATTTATTGGGTATATCAAATACTGTTTTTCAAGTGCTGAGAGGAGAGAAAAGGGTAGACACTGCTTGTCCTAAAGCACATCCTAATTGAGATTGATCAAAAAAAATTCAGCGTCTGGCAGATAGAAAGACCCAGAAATCCTGAAGGTATTTCTGGGTGACACATCCCAGAGGCCCTTTGGCTACATCAGAAGTTAAGTGTTGGAGCGTAGAAATAAGGCACGTGTAAACTCCTGGATGAAATTAGGAAGTGATGTGAGAGCAGATAGTAAGACTTCATGTTTCTCTCTCATACAGGAAGAAATTAATGATCCCATCTAAGCCTTAGGAGTAATCATTTAGCCCATATAGGTTCTAGGCAGTCTGTCACCCAGGAGAGAGATGATAAGTAGCAAAAAGAATCACCAGAATGGGTTTGATTGCTTGAATTTGTCACTACCTTTGGTAGATTGAGCTTCTTAGTGAATTTCATTGAGACTTTTAATACTAACTTCAATAGACAGAAGAGAGAGACTTCTTGGACAAAGCCTTTAGCATCTAAAAAGTGAAAAGAATCCCAGAGATTAAGACCAACTTAGACCTGATGAGGAATGCCTTTTTTATTTGCCTCTAAATGGTCATCTGGTCACTGCTTAAATAAATGTAGTGAAAGGCACTACTTTTTGCACTGCTGAAGTTTTCTTAATATCTAACTCATATCCATGCCTCTGTTCTTCCATCTTGTGGGCCCAACAAAGCAAATCTTAATTCTTTCATTTAAATAGTTTTCAAAAGCTGTAAGAAAGCTATTCCTAGAAAAATGTCCCTAGTTTCTCTGATCGAGATTTGGTCACTACAGTCCTTGACACTGTCAAATGGTTTGATATCAGAAAAAGAGATATGACTTTATAATCACATTAAAGAATATTCACTATCTTGTCTTTTTTGTAGCTTTCACACTGCTCCCTATCCCTATCCCTCCTGAATCAAAAAGTGACCTCTTTGTTAGTCTTGCTTTTGACACCTGTATCCCCAGCCCAGTTACTTCTGCTTAATGAATGCTTTTCCATTCATTCTGCACCCCATGTTCTATTATTCAGGTGCATGGCGACTTGAATGAGTTGAATGCTGTTGTTTACCTGGATTTCTTTTTTCCACTAACCACTTTTCTTCATTAGTCAATAGATCAGTTATTCATTGATGAGAAAATAGATTTATAGAACTGGTTGGGACTGGCTGATGAGTGCCTTAAAAGGAAGAAAGTAAATAGAAAATAATTTTTAGTTTGAGATCTTTCCTTAGTTGAGGGAAAAGGAAAACTTCATAGGGGAGGTGATGTCTGAGTAGAGGCTTGTGAAAAAAAGATAAGGATACTGAGAAGCAGAGAATAAGGAATGGAGCATGTTTCTTGGCATGATGGACAGTCTTTACAAATCCAAGGAAAGAAGAGATCCTAAGTCTTTTAGTTCAGTTTCTTCAATAATATCTAATTCTATATTTGCTTTTTTGTTAATTTCTTCAAAATAAAAGAAGATATTGACATTTCTTACTCTTATTAAATGTTTCTGGCTTCTTGTAATTCAGATAATTTTTCCTTTGTGAACTTAGATGCTAAGGCTTTTTGAATATCTAAATTTAATGATGATGTTTGTTTGTTGTTTGGTTCTTTTTAGCATAATATCACTCTTTTGTATAATCTCTTTTGTTGTGAATCTAACTTTGCTTTGTCTGATTGAATGACTGCAACTCCTGCTTTTAGATTCACCTGATGCATAGTAAATTATGTTTTAGTTCCTCACTATTATTCTTTGTATTTTAAATGCCTTTCTTTCTTTCTTTCTTTCTTTCTTTCTTTCTTTCTTTCTTTCTTAATAGCCTTTTATTTACAGGTTATATGTATGGGTAACTTTACAGCATTGACAATTGCCAAACCTCTTATTCCAAATTTTCCCCTCCTTCCCCTCACCTCCTCCCCCAGATGGCAGGATGACCAGTAGATGTTAAATATATTAAAATATAAATTAGATACACAATAAGTATACATGACCAAACCGTTATTTTGCTGTACAAAAAGCATCAGACTCTGAAATATTGTACAATTAGCCTGTGAAGGAAATCAAAAATGCAGGCAAAAATATAGGGATTGGGAATTCAATGTAATGGTTCATAGTCATCTCCCAGAGTTCTTTTGCTGGGCGTAGCTGGTTCAGTTCATTACTGCTCCATTGGAACTGATTTGGTTCATCTCATTGCTGAGGATGGCCAGGTCCATCAGAATTGGTCATCATATAGTGTTGTTGTTGAAGTACATAATGATCTCTTGGCCCTGCTCATTTCACTCAGCATCAGTTCATGTAAGTCTCTCCAGGCCTTTCTGAAATCATCCTGTTGGTCATTTCTTACAGAACAATAATATTCCATAATATTCATATACCACAATTTATTCAGCCATTCTCTAGTTGATGGTCATCCACTCAGTTTCCAGTTTCTGGCCACTACAAAGAGGGCTGCCACAAACATTTGCGCACATACAGGTCCCTTTCCCTTCTTTATAATCTCTTTGGGATATAAGCCCAGTAGGAACACTGCTGGATCAAAAGGTATGCACAGTTTGGTAATTTTTTGAGCATAGTTCCAAATTGCTCTCCAGAATAGTTGGATATATTCACAATTCCACCAACAATGTACTAGTGTCCCTGTTTTCCCACTTCCCTTCCAACATTCTGCGTTATCTTTCCCTGTCATTCTAGCCAGTCTAACAAGTGTGTAGTGGTATCTCAGAGTTGTATTAATTTGCATTTCTCTGATTAATAATGACTTGGAGCACCTTTTCATATGGCTAGAAATAGTTTCAATTTCTTCATCTGAAAATTGTCTGTTCATATCCTTTGACAATTTATCAATTGGAGAATGGCTTGATTTCTTATAAATTAGAGTCAATTCTCTATATATTTTGGAAATGAAGCCTTTATTAGAACCTTTGACTGTAAAAATATTTTCCCATTTTTAACTGCGTTTCTTTTAAGCAACTGAGTGTTGGGGTTTTTCCCTTCCTTATTCTATTTGCCACTTTTTTTGATACATTAGATTACTTAATCCATTCACATTTAAAGTTATGAAAGTCAAGTTGATATTTTTCCTCATTTGTCTCTGTGATTTTTAAAATAAGTATTTCTCCGTTTTCTCTCTAAAGATAATACTTTGTATCTTCAATTATCTTGTCTTAATCTACTTGAAGATAAACCTATTCTTATTAGCTTTCTTCCCTTCACTCTTACGGCTTCTGCTTTTCTTTTTTTTTTTAAACCCACTGTTCATAGTTTTGGAATTTTGCTCCAAAAATCCCCCTTCTACTCCTCCCCTTCAATTTAGATTGACTGTTTTAAATTTTAATTGTGCCTTTTTCTAAAAAGGAGTTTTTGTTCCAATTCTTTTAATTGCTTTTATTAAAAATTTTGCAACTTTAAAAAAAATTTTTTTTTAAACTTATAAAACAGATGAATCAAGGTTTTGGTTTGGAAGATGGGATGCCTATCTAGTTTATAAAGCTTATAGGATATTTAAGGGTTCTCCTATAATATCTTTACCTTTATTCATGGAGCTTATGTTTATTCTTTTTTTTTACTCAGGTACCTTAATTAAGGTACCTATTTTGAATTCTTTCTTCTAAATAGCTTGTATTAAATTGCCATGTAGGTTTTACCCCTTGCCCCATTTTTCCTCTTTGTCAAACTCTTTGAAATACCAGTTCTTCCAGAGTAATAGAGAAGAGAGAAGTTTTAGCTCCTGGAAGGAATTTAACTGTTCATAATTGTGCAATTCATTACTATCCTTTGCTTTTGCCATGATCTTTTTTTTTTTTTTTCTTTGATTCATGCCTTTTTACCTTTCTTAGTTTGATTTGCCTCTGTTCTTGAAACAGGAGGATTGGTCCCTTTAAACATTAAATCCTTACAGATTAAATTCATTCTAAATCACTGTCTCCATTTACAAAATATTCCTGTTTTTCCATGGAGTCATTCTTCAGTGGGATACACTCCTGTAATGCTGGAGAAACTGAGGCAAGATAGAGATTAGAGAATATTTAATATTTTATTTGAAAGGGAGAGATTTACTGGGCCCAGATGGATCCATGGGTTTGGTCCCAGTGATGAGGTTTAGATTTGGGGAACCCAAATGAAATTAGGATTTCTGGTGGTCAGGGAGTTAAATGAGGTCTAGCGGTGACAGGTTCAAGGTTCAGGGAATCAAATGGAGGGATTTGGCTACCCTGCAACCCCTCAGGATTCAGCTCAAGGGTAGGGAGTTTTGGGGAACTCCCTTCTGGTGGCGCAGAAGCTCCCTGTAAAGGAATTTACAGACCTGATAACCTAAATTGATAAAAGAGGTTCATTATGGGGATTGGAATAAGGTTAAAGTCTAGTTAGGAAATAGGTGAAGGTAAAGAGAGGATAGCACTGGAAACAGTATTCCATTGGGCAGAGGCTCCTTGGGATGCCAAGCATGGTATAGCTAGCATGTTTGGAACCTTTGCAAAGAGAGGATTTTAGTTTGGGGACCATGGGTGGAATCCCAAGTTGGCTCCTCACTGGGTTTCAGCTAGGGCTAGAATTTGAATTGAATTAAATGAGTTTCAGGACTGAGCCGACCCCCACCCAGATAACAAAGATGAAACTGTTTGTCCTTGGGGACAGGGTCCTTCACTGAGGCAGAGTTGAAGATTTTCTCCTTTAAGGATTTTCAGAGTTTTAGGGTCCCCTCTTCCTTCCCCCCCTCAAGCAGTCATAACTTAAATTCATTTAAAGGAAAAGGGATTTGAGACAGGGTCACTTATTGAGGCAGAATTGAAGGGGATTTTCTCCTTCAAGGATTTTTAGAGTTCCAGGGTCCCCTCTTCACCAGGGCTGAATGAGACTATTGTCTCCAAGAATCCAGCAAACAATGTGAATTCTCAATGACATATATACATGTGGCTCAGATACAGGGGGTAGACAGAGGCAGGGGTGGAGTCAGAGTGCTAAGAGCGGAATGGGACTCTGACAGGCGTGGGGAGAGGCATTCTGATATTCTAAAATATAAGATCTTTTATCCTTATCAAATATTCTGATGATTAAAAGGGGAGGGATGATTGAGCAGAACAGTTAGAAATTGAGGCAGAACAATGCAGGGACACCGAAGCAGGACAATTTATGGAAACTGAGTCAGGATAATAAGAGAACTGTGGCACAACACTCTACCCCTGAAACAAGATTTCCCTTTTTCTTAACTTCCTTTTTTAGTTTTTGACTTTTGTCTCTTTGCTTGTTCTCCCAGACTCTTTTTTTAAAAAAATTAATATTTTTATTTTCCCCAGTTAACATGTAAGGCAATTTTTTATGGTTCTTTTAAAAACTTTTGAGTTTTAGATTCTTGCCCTTCATCCCCAACCCCATCCCATCCCATTAAGAAAGCACATGTGAAGTTATGCAAAATATTTTCATAATTCATATTGTGAAAAAAAACATAATCTCCCCCTTCTTTGCCACAAAAAGACTCAAGAAAAATAAAGAGTATGCTTTAATCTGTATTCAGACACAATCAGTTCTTTCTCTATGGAGAACATTTTTCATCATAAATTCTTCAGAGTAGTCATGGATCATTGTATTGCTAACAGCACTGCTGGTAATCCTACAACATTGCTATTACTTTGTATACAGTACATTTCACTTTGCTTGAGTTCATGGAGATCTTTCCAGGTTTTTTCTAGACTATCCTATTTATCATTTCCATAGAACTATAATATTCCACCTTTATTACATACCACAATTTATTCAGCCGTTCCCCAAATGAATGGGCATCCCCTCAGTTTTCAGTTCTTTTGTCTTGAGAAGAGAGCTGCTATAAACATTTTTGTACATATAGGTTCTTTTCCTTTTTTTTTTTTTTTTTTTTTAATCTCTTCTGGCACTCATGCCTAGTAGTGATATTGTTAGGTCAGAAGATATGCATGATTTTACAGCCTTTTGGGCATAGTTCTTATCTTTTGTCATTTATGAGGCTTTGATCAGAGAAGCTTGCTTCAAAATTCTTTTCATAATTACTATTGATAATTATTTCCCCCTGTTTATTCTCTTCTCTCTTTCTTTTCACCCTGATCTTCTTCAATAGTGTTTTGCTATTAACCATATTTCCCCCAATATGCCTTCTCTTCCTCCCTCTTTATATCACCTTTTCCTCCTGCTTTCCTGCAGGGTAAGATAGATTTCTATACCCAGTTGAGTGTGTTTGTTATTTCCTTTGAGCCAATTCTGATAAGACTTACTAAGGTTCTTCCCTTCAATCCCACTTCCTCTTCCCCTCCACTATAAAGCTTTTTTCTTGCCTCCTTTATGACTGATAATTTACATCATTCCGCCTCTCTCTTTCCTATTCTCTCAGTACATTCCTTTCAGCCTTTAGTTTTATTTTTTTAAAGATGTTATCCATTCATCTTCAACCCACATCTATGCCCTCTGTCTCCTAACTGCCATAATAATAAGAAAGTTCTAAGTTACAAGTATCATTTTCCCATGTAAGAATATAAACAGATAAACCTTATTAAGTCTCTTAAGATATTACTTTCCTGATTACCTCTTTATGCTTCTCCTGAATCCTGTATTTGAAAATCAAATTTTCTATTCAGTATCTGTTTTTTTCATCACAAATGCTTGAAAATCTTCTGTTTTATTGAATGTCTACTTTTTCCTTTGAAGAAGAATTATAATAAATTTTGCCGAGTGGGTGATTCTTAGCTCCATTGCTGTCCAGAATATCTTTTCCAAACTCTCCAGTCCTTTCACGTAGGAGCTGCTAAATCTTGTGTTATCCTGACTGTGGCTCCTCTGTACGTGAATTGTTTCTTTCTGGATGCTTGCAGTATTTTCTCTTTGATCTGGGACTTCCTAGAATTTGAGTACAATATTCCTGGGAGTTTTCATTTTGAGAGTTCTTTCATAAATGATGCGTGGATTCTTTCAATTTCTCTATACTCTCTGAGTGTAGGATATCAGGACAGTTTCCCTTGATAATTTCTTGAAAGGTGATGTCTAGGTTCTTTGATCATGGCTTTCAAACAGGTTAATAATTTTTAAATTCTCCCAGATCAAATTTTTCCAGCTCATTTTTTTTTCAATGGGATATTTCACATTGTTTTCTGTGTTTTTGTTCTTTTGATTTTGCCTTATTGTATTTTGATTTCTCATAAAATCATTAATTTCCATTTGCTCAATTCTGATATTTAAGGAATTATTATCCTCAATGAGCTTTTGTACCTCTTTTCACATTTGGCCAATTTTGCTTTTTAAGGTATGCTGCTCAATTCTCTACTCAATTTTTCCTCTATCTCTCTTACTTGATTTTCAAAATCCCTTTTAAGCTCTTCCATAGTCTGATACCAATTCTGATTTTCCTTGGAGGCTTTGGAGTAGGAGCTTTGGCTTTGTTATTATCTTCTGAGTGTGTGTTTTGAACCTCCTTGTCACCATGATAACTTTTAGAGGTCCGAAACTTTTTTTTTTTTAATTTTTGCTCATTTTCCTAGTCTATTACTCAGCTTTAAACACTTTGTTAAAGTAGGGCTCTGTTCCCAAGCTTTTAGGGGTTTTGTGCAGTTGTTTTCAAAGCTCCTTCTAGGAACCTGACCACAAGTCCTCTTTTTTTTCCTGGAACTATGAGAAGTGTCCCCATTCCACTGGGGCTTTAAATTCTAGTATGCTAAAGTAACAAAGTCCTTCCTCAGTGTTAAAAGAGAGACCTCCTGTGAGCTGAGGCCTCAGGAAGCTGCAGATGCTACCACTGACCATGCCTACTCCTGGTTTGCTGGTTTCCAAGGTTCTCTCATCCTACTGACAAACCTTTCCTGTTGACCTGGGTGCAAAGATCTAGAAACCATCAATACTGCTGCTGATTAGAAGCCCAAGGCCCATTCAGGATTTGCTGGGCCTAGGGCTGGGGTCTGGTCCAGGACCGGGTTGTGTACTAGACTCATATTGTGGATCTATAAATCTTTCTAGTGACCTTCTATGTTGTCTTTAGACGAAAAATGGTTGCACTCCATCTTTTTGCATGTTCTAATGCTTTAAAATTTGTTTTAGAGTCATTAAAAATAATTTGTAGAGGTTCGGGTAAGAACTCGGTGAGTCTTGGCTCTGCCTCTGAGAGTCTGTCTGTCTGGCTCTCTTCATTCTTAAACTTTGACTTGCTAGAATACACTATATATTTTCTAATATCTTCTTCTTCCTTTGTCTCCTCTTATTATGCACCCTCTCATTTTGCAGTTTAATCTCACCAAAATTCATTAATTTGTATGTAGGGTGTTGTGTGGTTTTATTCCATGATATTTTAGGCTTGTTTTTCTATTTCTTCTTTGACTTACATTGTAACTTTTTTTTTTTGTATAATTTAAGAAAGTACTCTCTTAATGATTTCTTAGTCATCTTTTGATTTTTTGGTCTTTGATAGCTCTATTTGTTTATCTTTCTTGTGTTTCTGTTGTTTGTGTTAGAAAAAACTTTTTCTTTCTACAAATGTTTTTATTGAAAATAATTCTTTTCCATTAATGATTATGATCAGTTTTGCAGGATATATTACCTTGAATTGTGTCTTGGGCTTTATTCTTTGAAACACATTATTCTTTCCTGAAGTTTCTGCTGAATGCATAATAACTTTGTGTTATTCAAATTCCCTTTTCTTTATATTTGAAGGTCTTTTCTTGGTAACTTGCAGAATTTCTTACCATTGTATTTGTGAAACATTACCAATATATAACTTGGAATTTGCAGCAAAAGACTTTTTTTCCTTTTTTAAAAAATAACATTGTAGTATACAATAACAAAAAATGTTATTTTAAAGAATTAGTTATTTTCTTCAGGGTTTATTTGAAGGTGGTTATCAAACTATTGATGACATGGTATAACAAAAACATGATGAGTGTTGAGTGAATGGTAGTAGTAGGAGTAGTAGTAATAGTAAATTGAAATTACTGATTTATTTTTTAGTTGCTATGGGGAAAGTGAATATAATTTAAGGCAGTGGTTACCAGGATTAGGACTGTGATCCCTGTATATGACATGGTTTTGTTATGATTATTGATATTAAACATTTTTTGTATTTGTATTTTTTTTTGTTTAGAAGTCGACTATTAATTCTTGTAAGTCCTAATTCGTCACTTGCCATAAAGCCCTCACCAGTTCCGTGGAGTGGTTTGATCTATATACATTGTGACAATGGACAAAAGGTAACTTGTAAAAAATTGAATCTATTAACATGTGTTAGCTCCTATTTCCTAATGAGGCTGATTGCAGTCATATGCTTCACTTTTAAAAGGAAAGAGTACAAGAAAGGGTATTAGTCTTTAATTACTACCACTTCTGTAAACTTTCCAAGAGTCCCCTCTCCCCCACAAAAGGCTTTGTTAAAAAAAAAAAAAAAGAAGAACAAGAAAAATTAAAAGGATTTTTAAAGGGGAAAAAAAAGAATCAGTTCATCTATTAAGTATCATTAGGGAATGAAACCTTTTTCCATAAATAAATTTTCCAGATTTTATTGCCTTTATGAAAATCAGTTATTTTATAACCATTCCCTTCCAGATAACTTTGGACTGTAGGGCTGTCTGTCCCATAAGTATTTCCGAGTTCTTGTTTTCTTCTAAACAATTTTTATTTACTGATTCTTCTCATATCAACATCCATGCTGCTATTCTTACATAAGTAAAACATAAAGCTAAAGAGACCTTAAGACTAATCTAACCCATCCCCTAAATTGTGAATAAAGTGAAGTTTAGGTAAACTTCAACTTGTTAAAGATCATGTAACTGCTTATGACAGGTCTAGAAAAGTTTTCTTTAGTGTTTCTTGATGTAAAGCCCTGTTTCTTCATCTATCTTCCACTTTCAGCTGTTGTCTTGAGTCTAATTTAATAGAACTTGAGTTTGTGAAGAGAAAACCAATAATCTAGTCTAATAAGATCATTATTTTTATGTGTGAAATTCAAGCTACTGAGTCAAATACTGACACGAGGATAGTACTGTGTCTCATTAGTGGGAGATCAATATTTTTTTTAAATGGATTTTTAAAAATATATATTTCTTTTGTCACTCAGAGGCATATTTTTATGTAGTCAAGTTTGAATGTGTAAGTCAGCGTTTACTAGAGAATAACAAGATAAATCATTTTAGATACTACCTTGCTGCATTTATTGGAACATTTTTTGACTTTAAAAAATTACTAGTAATAATCAGAATATCGAGTGTTTAATTGCTAAGATGTTCATAGAAACTTGCTATAGTTACAATTTAGCTCAAAGTTCATGTTATTAGCCTCTAAGAGTCTTAAATTAAGAATCTCTCGTTATTTGAAAACTGTAAAACATCTTCTTATAGTTGGAGTTATGTGGAGTAATTTTAGGAATTAGGACAATGGGATTCAGGAACAACTTCATGTAGGATGTGGGGAGATAAGGGAGAGTATTATTGTCAGCATAGAGTTATAGTTAATGCAAAAGCAAAGATGTAAGAGAGTGGAGGGGGGAATGGGTAACAAAGACTATTATGTGCAAGAGAAAAATATATTGTAATGCTGTAAAGATCATTTTGAACCTGGTCATGAAATGCTTAAAATGTCAAAGGGAGGGAGGGGTGGGGGTTAGTATTTTGTTTAGGAGTGAAGTTTGTTATCTTATTATAAAGGCATGGCATATTTAGACCTGTGTTTCAGGGATATAACTTTGGCAGCCATGTGAAAGATGAATTGGAAAGGAGTAAAACTCAGTGGAGAGAAACTAAGTAAGCTTTGGAAATGTAAGTTAGGATGATGACCATTTGTCTGGGAATAAAGGGATAAGCTAAAGTGTTGTTATAAAGATAGAAGAAACAAACTCTTGCAAATGATTGGATATGTGAAGTAAGGGATGGGGTCAAAGATGATTCTGAGGTCATGAATCTGTATGTCTAAAAGGATATTGGTGTCCTTGACTGAAAAAGTAAAGTTTGGAAGAGGAATGGCTTTGAAAGAGAGCAATGAGAAAAGAATGTAGAAATGTAGAATTTCAGGTGCCATTTGGCATTTGGTAATTTAGGGCTTGAATTCAAGGAGAATCAGACAAGAGCTGGATATGTAAACCTGATCCTGGGAGTCCTCATCTGCATGGAGATACATAAACTATCAGATCTGATGAGTTATTAAGACAGACAAAGAAGAGGATCCAAGAACAGAGACTTTGAATGTTCCCATAGTTAGCAAGAGATGCAGAGTTACTGAATTAAGAGTTGAAAGGGGATGTCAGTGGCCATCTTATTCAACCCATACCAAAAAAGAATCTTCACTGTAATCTACACAATTGTCATTCACCTTTTGAGGACTTTGATGAAGAAGAAATACACCATTTCTCTAAGCAGCCCATTCCACATTTGCACTGCTCCAATTTTAAAGTTTTTCTTGACATCAAGCCTAAATTATCCTTTTTGCAATTTCCATCCATGGATTCTAGTTCTTCTCTCTGAGCCAAATAGAACAAATCTATTTTCCTCTCCATACGATAGCCCTATAGATACTTGAAGACATATTAGGTCATCTTTGAGTCTTTTATCAAGGTAAAATATGTCTGCTTCCTTAAAACTGATTTTTATGTGATGTGGACTCAAGTCCTTCCCCATTCTTGTTGCTCTCCTCTGGATACTCTAGTTTATTATTGTCCTTAGACTATGGTCCCTAGAGTTGAACACAGTACTCTAGATAAAGTACAGCGAGTGCCCATTGAAGTCAAGATTGAAAATTATATCCCTCAGTGCTGCCTGGGATTGCATTAGTTCTTGACTCATTGAATTTGCTATCCGCTAAAATCTGAAGACCTTTTTCAAGATAACTGTTTATTCATATTTTCCCCTATTTCATTCTTGTAGACTTGAGACATGTTGAATTAAATGTATTTTTTTCACCAAAAACCCCCACAAAACTTAAAAAGCAAAACAAAATAGGCTCAATCAAGGATTTTGGCATCTGTGGAAGATTTCTTAAGATTTAGATATCTCAAAATTAGTTTTCTAATATTTATTTTTTGTAAACTTAGCTATCTTAAGAGATCTACTAATGTATAGGGTATAAAATAGGAAAGAATCACCTTTTGGAGAAGCAGTCACTTCCTCATACACTGAAAGAATAATTTAAGTGGTATTTTGAAAGAATGCTTTAAGTTTTGTTTCAAGGAGATATAATTAAAGGCAGTCATCTCTCTATTAAGTATCTTAATATGCTTTTGCTTATTGAAATTTAAAAACAAGTATATACTTTTTAAAATTTATGTATTTTATATTTCCTTTCCCTGCTTTATTTCAAAAGGTTGTAAAGGTACAAATTAGAGAAGACATTACTAAGGAAGGTCCTTCAACCGTCTTGGCCTCTAAACAAATTTTAACATCTGAGTCTCCAGTGAGTCATATGGTAAAACCATTTACAAAACCACCCTCGACAAAAGTTGAAATAAAAAATAAAACCATCACTTTTCCTGAAACAGAACCTGGTGAAACCTCAGGTATTGAATCCCAAAATCACGTAATTAAAATGTTCAGTGTTATTTATCTTACCCTTGTTGTTATGCATAAAGCAATGATAGAGAGAGTGATTTTTCTAAAGTTTTTTGGTGGGGGAAGTGGAGAGAATGAGATGACAACATCAGAAATTAAAGTCATGTCTTAATGTTGGATTTAAAAAACTTGAAATATCTAATTTCTTGATAGTTAAAGTAGTTAGGTGCTATGGTGCAATGATGTGAAACTCAAATTAAAAAAAAAAAAACTTTGGGCATAATATTAACTTAGAAAGCCACAAATTAATATTATTTGTTTTATTGTATTTTAATTTATTTTGTTAAACATTTCCAAAGTACATTCTAAGCTGATTCTGGCCCCTGAAAATTTTTCTCCACTGGGCTTGGAGTCTGGAAGACTTGAATTTATATCCTACCTCAGACATTTAAAACTGTGTAACATTGGACAAGTCACTTATCTTCTCCTACCTTCAGTTTTCTCATAAGGACAAAGCATCTACCTTACAGAGTTACAAATGGGTTAACTTTGTGCTTGCTCAATTTTAAAATATTATATAAATGCTAGCTATCTGTAAAAATGAGCTTAGGGAAAACAGAAATAATTGAAATTTACATATATTTTGGGGTGGGGGGTAAAAGGTGAAAAATTGGAACAAGAGGTTTGGCAATTGTTAATGCTGCAGTTATCCATGCATATAACCTGTAAATAAAAGGCTATTAAATAAAAATTAAAAAAAAAAAAAAGAAATTTACATATATTTCAAGAACCTCAAAGCTTACCTACTGTCATCAATTCCACAAAAACGTTAGGTGAAACTGTTATAAAAGAGGATCCATTGTGGCAGAGAAATTCAATTATATGAGTTAGAAGTAGTTCTTGATCACGATCAAAAAATAAATAAACAAACAAAAGAATAGACTGATCTAGGTGGCTCAGTAGATGTGGGGCCTGGTCAGGAAGACTTGAGTTTCAAATCTAGCCTCATACATGTTATAGCTGTGAGTCTGTACAGGTTGCTTAATCTCTTTTCCTCATCTGTAAAATGGGGATAATAGTACCTTCCCAGGGTTGTTGTGAAGAGAAAAGGAGATAGTAATTGTAAAGTGCTTGACACAATGCCTGGTATGTAGTATAGCTATATATAAATCCTGTGATGTTGCTGCTGCTGCAATATTGATCATGGTAATGTTAAACATTCTATATAAATGGACTTAAAATACAGAAGTTAAACTTTTTTAAAATACAGAAGTAAATTTTTTTAACACTATTAAACACCATGTATTAGTCCAAGAAAATAATAGAAATATGCCATTATGTATGATCAGTGCATAACAACATGATAGGAAACACATTCTTTGTCTTATCACGTACAATGCATTCGGCATCTTATGGCTTTTAGTCAAGTGAGGCAGTATTTCATGCTGTTATTGTGGAGTTGATTTGTAATGGATTGAAGATGATAATGGAACAAAACCATGCTTATAGGACATTATTATGTTGGTCATAGCTGCGCTTAAAATCATGTAACTTGCTGAAATGTTGTAACAAATGTAATGAACAGTGAAATCAGGAAAAAAAAATAAAAATAAAAACTCTCAGCTAGGATTAATATTTTATATTAATATTTAAAATTTCAAAAAAAGACTTTTTTGGAATTAAGTAAAATAGAAAAAAAATAATATTTAGGCCCTACTATGTTCACAGGTCCTTGATAGATACTGAGATTAAAAAGTTTAAATGAGATCTTCTATTCTTTATTCCCCACTCAACTCCCTTCACCCCTTTTCCTAGGCTCAAATGTGCTCCTCTCCCTGACCTGACATGAACTCCCAAAGCTGGAACCTAGGTAGGGCAGTTTGCAGAAAAGAGGGGAGATAACCAGTCAATCCAATTTTATCTCTTGCTGCCTGGTGGCCCTTGCTAGAAAGAAGTCAAGCTCATCAAACTGCCTGCTCTGCTCTGTCTCTTCTGAAGTCTTTGGAGCCATGAGCAACTCCAGCCCTACCTTCTCCCAGGCCAGCCAGGGCCCATGCTCATTCCTGGGAACATTCATTAAGCATCTGCCTTGTGCTGGGCACAGCAATGCCCAGGCTCAGAATGTTCTAATCCCTCCTCCCCTCTGCTATTTAGTCTCATTGATTTCCTCCAAGTTTCAGCTTAAATCCCACCTTTAACAAGACCCATTTTTTACCACCTTGTACCCCTCTATGCTAGGGCCTGCCTCACTGAGATTAGCTCCCTCACTCACCAGCCTGGGCTTCTTGGCCATTCCTAATCGATATTATCTATCTACTATTTATCTAGTTGTGCTGACTCTCCCATTAGAAAGTGAGTTTCTTGGGGTCAGGGACTTCTGTTTTGTTTTCTTTTTAGTCTCCAATGTTCAGCCCAGTGTCTGGCTCCCTGCACAAGCTTAACAAACAATCTTGTTCAAGTGATTGATTAGTATTAACAATGTCCCAGCTGTGGACAAGTTAACTTACAAAGACACGTACACAAATCCATCCAATATCAGTAAAGTGTGACAACAAGGGACACATCTTAGGGAGACCGGAAAAGACTGTCATGGACAACATGCCATAGTTAAAAGAAGAAAAAAAATTTCAGCATCTGGTAGTGAAGGGATAGTGTCCTCAGACCATTAGAAACAGTCTGTACAAATTAGTGAAAGGAAAAGGGAACCAAATAAGGTAGGGACCAATAGAAGCTGGATCAGATGTACAGTGATTAAAATAAAGAATAATTCCAAATAAAGACTGGAAAAAAAAAAGGTTAAATGAGAGAAGACAGTCTCTTAAGGAGTTTATTTATAGTCTCTTTGGGAGGTAACCCGTCATTATAGCTATTAAATCGTATTCAGTATTGTCTGATAAATAATATATCAGAGAACTGTAAAATAATAATGCTGTATGAGGTCTCAGGAGGAAAGTTGTTAGCTTAGAAGAAATCAGAAATGAAATGTCATTTAAATCTCTCCCTCCTATTTACCTTTCTGGGTAACTTGTGTGAGTTAGATTTGACTTAAGGATTTATGTTTTCCTTCTAGAAAATTATCTAGAACTTGAAAATCATGGTGATGAAGAAGTAAAGTGGAATTTATCATCTTTTGCTCCACCTTATGTCAAGGTTAGTAACAGTACTCTAAAATATATAGTTTATTTACTCTTACTTTTTTTCCAGAAAATGTATTACTCATTTTTTGTTTTTGTATTTTAAATTGATCCTAGCACATGCTCAAACATCATCAGTATACTAACTTTATTTATTCTGTCATTTGATATCAGTGGGTTCTCCTTTTTGCTTCCTCATTTAGAAATTTGGAAGAAGGTAATAGTAAGAATATAGGGGGTAGTTATGTGGTACAGTGGATAAAGCACAGCAGTCCTGAAGTCAGAAGGACCTGAGTTCAAATTTGGCTTCAGACACTTAATACTTCCTACCTGTGTGACCCTAGGCATGTCACTTAACCCCAATTGCCTCAGCAAAAAAAGAAAGAAAGAACACTGGACTGGGAGCCTGAAGACTTATATTCCAGTAACTCTCATTACTTATTAAGCTTTGTATGCATTGTTAATTATTTTATTATTTCTAAGATTTCTGTTTCTGCCATATGAGAGGGCTATGAAGATTAAATCACTTGATGAATATACTTTGTGAAATAGTAAGATGCTATTCAGCTGATATGCTATTTTTAGTGTGGAATTCATCTTTGTTCTTACATAATTTTTTATAATTTTTATTTTTCCTTTCTGTAGGATGTTGATGAAAGTGGAGATGTCTTTAGAGCTACTTATACAGCTTTCAGATGTTCCCGTATTTCTGGTACATTAGTAGGTCATGGAAAACAAAAGGTGAGGTCAGTCAACACTGTTAAAGAAGCCGTCTTTATTAGTCTTGATCCTATATGGACAGTTAACTTCATACAAATGATTATTTTTCCCATAATCATAATGCATATACTACCTAACCCTGGCCCATTCTTAGTCAAGTTAGTAGATATTTATTAAGCAATTACCATATCCCAGCTGCTGAGCTAATGATAAATATAGAAAAGGGAGAGGGTAGTCTACACCCTGAAGATGCTGATGTTCTGTGTTTAACAAATAAATAGACTATTTAAGAAGTAAGTAAAGGAAAACAATTCATAGTATATGTATTGCTAACAAGTTAGTTTCATCGTCTGTCTGTAGACAAGGACACATTTTATTTTGAACTCCACACTAAATGATGCCCAGTAACTTGAAAAATACTCATGGTTCTGCATCCCTGATAACTGTTTGTTCTGTAAGATTCTTTTCCATGTTTTTCCTTTAAATTTTCCAAAGAAGACCTACTTAACATCCTAGAGGACTTTTTCATTTACTATTTTGAGAGGGTACCAGTGTAGCAGCTGTTCTATTTATCAGCTGTCTTTCATTTCAAGAGACCTGGCACAATATTTTTCATCACATACTCCAGTTTTAAGAAACAACTGGACAGACTATAAGCAAAAAAACTCATTCTGAAGGACAGAGTAGCTAAGCTCTACAAAGATTAACAAAAATTTGTTATTTATATTTACATGTTTTCTCTGATATATCTTTCATGCTGATACACATTCAACTTGTCATTGGTAATATCTGTCATATTTTTCTATTACTGCTCTATGGATTATGATTTTTATGTCTTTCAAGGTTGTGATATTTGATTCAGTGATGTAGTGTTTTTATCAGCTAGATGTAGTCTTTAGTAGATATGAACAATTATAAAATTATAAAAATTGGTACTATTTTCCATCTATTTCCTTCCTTCCTTCCTTCCTTCCGTCCATCCGTCCGTAAAAGTGTTTGAGACTAGATTTGAATTGATTTCATGTTCTATCCACATCCAGCAGCCTTCTGTCTATTTTCTCACAATTTCATCCACAAAATTTTTCTGGGTAATCTGGTTTAGCTAAACTTTCACTATTTTTCATTATTTTGTGGGTAACTGTCTATGACCTTAAGTCATCTCTCCTCATTTGTGTTTTGCAAATGTGCTTGTATTCTAAATTTTTATTTTGCCCCCTGATTTTCTAATTAACTTAGAGATTGTATATGCTGGTTAACGTGATTTCTGGGTTCTGTCTTAGCTCTTTATGGTTACTATTATGGGTCAATTCCTCTTCTTCAGGAAGTAGTAATAAAGTCACTGTTATATTTTTATCCATTTGGGAGCCTCAGCTTAAGTTTTGGTTTCTATGATTTTTTTTCAGTGTTTTCTCATTATTCTTTTGTCTTATTTAGTGTTTAATTTGACCTTTACTTCAACCAGCCCGTGATTTGGGTCAATGATTCTAAATAACATCACAACTTTTCTCTTAAAATGAGTAGCCTTATTTTTTGTGTAGTATTACTTTCTAATCCCTCATGACCCTTCTTAAAGAAAAAGTTCATGATATACAGATGGGAATTTTCTAAGCTGTCTATATGTCTTTGTTTTCTTTATTTCCTTGATACTATTTTCCAACATTGTACTCTTCCTATGCCCACTTTTACATTGTTGTTACTGAATATAAATGTGTATGTTAACTTTGAAAAAATTTTGTTAATCTTTGTAGAGCTTAGCTACTCTGTCCTTCAGAATGAGTTTTTTTGCTTATAGTCTGTCCAGTTGTTTCTTAAAACTGGAGTATGTGATGAAAAATATTGTGCCAGATCTTATATTTGCCTTTTCAGGGAGAACCTATGAAGTATCCTTCCCATTAAATTGCCATTTATTACATGATCTGGCTTAATGTATGATAAATGTCAGTCTGGATGTAGTTCAGTTCCTACAGTACTGTGACTGATCATTTGCCAGGAATCACATACAGAAAATATGAACAGATAAGGTATTCTTAAAACTTGTTAGCACCTTTATTGACAGAGTAATCATGTCAATAACAAAATTCATTTTAAAGATTGTGATGTTTTAAAAATATTTAATGACATATACATACTTAAAAATCTTATAAGTATATCCTAAATTTTAGTTCTGTCTTTTGACTAGTAGAGGGTTGCATAAGGAGAACAATGAAAAGAATTATATTCACAATCTTGATTATATTTTTTGAGTATATTTAATCTACTAAACCTTTTTGAGTCTGCTTCCTCGTTTAGCTCTCCTACACAACAGCTGTAGTGTAATTTGAGAGCCACCCCCAACCCCACACCCAACAATGTACTTTTGGAACTGTTGATTTATATAAAGTATTTTGGATCCTGATTTGAATTAGTCTACTTGAAATAGAATTGAACAAGCTTTTTTTCCCCATAAGAAGTGACAAATGTGACCAACTCTTAAGCATTTCTTGATCCATTTCTTGATGTGAAGACTTCTTATTGGTACCCAACAGAAAAAGATAAGTATCAATGTTTAGGAATAACAGCAGATAAAATATCACCCAAAGCTTTTATGTTTATTTTATAGGTTGCTATCACTTTTTTACCAAGAGATAGAGGGAATTATGCTCAGTTTTGGGATGTTGAGTGTTTTCCCAGTGCAGCATCTCACATGAAACATACATTGAGATTTCAGCTATCTGGATTAGTGAGTATTATGAATGAAAGGATGAATGAAAGAAAAAAAAAATGTGATTAAATGCTTATATGTGCCATGTATTGTAATTTGATTCCTGTAATTAAAGTAACTTTTTAAAATGAAAATTATGCTTTTAAATGCTGTTAGTGAAAATTATCCTTGTGTCCTTTTGCTAAGGAGAAGTTGGAAAAGTAATGCTTTTCTTCTACTCAATTTTCTTAATTGCTGTTCATATTAACTATATCTGCTGATGGAAATTGGCAGTGTCATATATATATATATATCGATGTGTGTGTGTGTATATATATATAGTAGAAGGATTAAATGTATTAAGATGTATAAAACTCATAAGTAAACTTAAAGGATAATGAGTGACTTAATTATTGTAATGTATTTAACTATGGCAAGTGATAAATCCATAAATATCACACTTGATTTGGAGAGATTTTACATCTTTTGCTTCTTTTTAAAAGCTTTGATATAGAAGTAAGAAAGATAGATGAAGCATCTGGAAACCTGGGCTCTGCCACTAATTATTTGTGTGATTTTGAATGAGACATTTAATCTGCGAGAGCCTCAGATTCCTCATTGGTAAAATGTAGATAACCACTACCTTATATAGCTTGGTGTTGCTATGAGATCAAAGAAATAACTGCCTAATAGGTTCATTGTCATCACATGACCAAGAATATTTTTCCTTCATCTTTATATCTTTTTTTCTATTAGAGTGTCAGTCCAGAGAATGGATTTGAAAGAATTTCCACAGATGCTCTTGTAAAAACAGATAATCTAGCTAGGCCCAGAAGACGAGCTGGCTCTGAGGCTTGTATTCCTACAACTCGGTATGTGCTTGTTTATGGTATGCTTATAAATTTTCAAAGATATATGTGCATAGAAAACACCAATTTGGCCTATATAATTTTTAATGATGGCATATTTTTTTAAGCAGGTTAATGTCAACAAGCCTAATTATTATGTTCAGAGCACTGTTAACAAATGAAAAAAATACTCTTTATTGTCATTTGTCAAAATACTTAGAATGACTTACTAGAGACTGGTACTATGTTCAGCCTTGTGGAGTACAAGGAAGTATGAGACATGGTCCCAGAGCTGATGTCTAGCTCCTTTGTAGTAAGTCAGACACTTAGACAAGATAAAAGTATGGTACATTAGTGCTTGGAGAGAATTAAGGTAATATGATTTATTAATAAGGAATGGCTGGTTTATTAATCACTTGTTCAATTTAGTATAAGCCCATTCATTTCTTTTTTGTTGAATATATGCAAATAGCCAGTCTTGAAAATAGTTGCAACTACATACCATCCTTTGTTACAGAAGATAAAGAAGTTGAGAAATTTTGTGAAGAACTTGAGTTATTTGGAAGATTTTATCAATATAAATACTGATACTCAATAATTTTAATGTAAATATGAACACAGGAGGTTGGCATTAAATGTTTTGGAAAGTACAATTCAGAATTAGAAAATGAGCAAATAGAAATAAGAAATAGAAACAAGAAATAAGCAAAGGCTTACTGACTATTCCAAAATATTAATTTCTTTAAAGGAACAAATAGAAAAGCAATAGACATAGTGATAATCAAACAAAGTCATATTAATTGAATTTGACTCACTTTAATAAATGTGAAACCACTGGCTTTTAAAGAAGCAGTCATTTTACACCTGTCACCATGCAGTTTGATTATCATTAAAGCAGAGATCAAAATCTATACCACATGGGGAGAAAGAATAAAGATGACAAGATCCAATATATAATTATAGTAATTTGAGGAGGGTGACCTGATTAATCTTTCAATTCTGAAAAATCGAAAATAGGTAAATAATAACTTCAGCTCTTATATACTGTTTCTTAGGCAAGTGTAATTGATGCAGAGCAGTCACCAAAACATGATAAAAAATGCTTATAAACCTTCTACAGTAAGAAGTAATGTCTATAAGTCATCTAGAGAGACAGGGGAAGATTATATAAGCTGATACAGTATGTAGTAAACAACTAGAAAAACAATGTATAAAGCTACTACAATCAATTAAATGAAAAGGAAACCAAACTATCCAATCATTCCATATTTTATCATTACATATTTCCCTGTGTTTTATGTCCTCAAACGTGTAATTCATTCATATTTTGACCTTCCACTATTATCCTTTCACTAAATCTGCTTTCCTTCCTTCCCAATGTCATTGTTAATGTTAAACCATTTGAGTTCTACACTATTCTCTACTCCAAGGATTTTTCACATTTCTTCTTTGGCAGCCTTATGAAACCTATGACCCCCTTCTTGAGAAACATTAAATATCTCCTATGTGCTAGACACTCTGTTAAACACAGAATACAGAGAGCACAAAGGTAAAAATCATAAGTTTATTTAAAAGAGAGAATATATAAATATGTATATATAGTATGAGAAAGTTAGTGAATCTTGCTAGTATTTATTTCACTGTAGATATTATTTGCTAAAGTTTAGTGTTCCTGCTGGAAGCCATTTTTAACTTCTTATAAAGGAAATAATTAAAATTAACTTTTTAAAGATATAATTTGAATTTCAATTCCTAGTAATTTTAAGTAAGTAACTTAAATCCCCATTTTTTAAACCAGGCATGTTGATTTGGCTCAGCGAGGCGTTTATGCTCCACAAGATATATACATATTTCTTCCAGCTAGAGTTGGAGAAACAAGAACTGTAAAAGTCAATTTACGGAATAATTCTTTCTCTACTCACTTGGTAAGTTTAACATCTTTCTATAAAATTTGGCAAGTTTAATATATGAAAGTTTTTTCATGATTATTATTTTGTATGCCTATCTAGCTGTATAAATAAATGAAAGACAAATATTTAAGTTAAGCTTTGTACTTAAAGCCAAAAAAATGTATTTTGAGAGATTTCTTTGTTTGAAGAAATTTTATATATCCACAGGAAGACTCTGATATTTTATTTGAAAACTGAAAGTGACTATGTACACACACACACACAATTTTATTTTGTTTTTTATTTTTATCCTTTTTTGCCCTTTCTAATTAATTTTTTTGCCAGTTGCCATGTTTTTCAGTGTAAAGTAATTGATCTATCTGAATTGGAGTAAATTCTTATAGAAATCCATAGAATTTTCTTAAAAAACAAACTGATCTTCAGGGCTATTTCAGTCTTTATTCTATATTATTTTATCTAAATCTTATTGAAATAAAATTTTAGTTAATGCATGTTTTATTTAAAATATAGTAGGGTATTTATTAAATAATTTGTGTGCTGCTTTTTAAAAGTGTTTCATATTAAATTCCAGTTGAAGTTTTTAAGTCCCAGAGAGCCTTTTTCCGTCAAGCATTCCAAATATTCTTTGAGGTGAGTAAAATATAAACAAAAAATTTATTTGAGAGTGCTTTTATACAAATATTCTAGTTGGACACTGCTATAAGGCTTTGTAATTTTGTCTGTCACTATCACTTGATCTTTTCAACCTCAAAATCTGCTAGATGTGTCATTTGTACAGATTTATCTCAGACTACATGAGAATAGGGCATCATAGTTGTAGACACATCAAAGTCCACTATTTTCTAGATATTCAGAACTACTATAGAAAATAAATATTTTAATTTCCCCCAAAGGATTAAAAAATATCTGAACTCTAGACACTTAACAATTCCTAGCTTTATGATCCTGGGCAAGTCACTTTACCCTAATTGCCTTAGCCTTCCTCCCCCCCCCCCCAAAAAATAATAGTAATAATAATACTGTTAATTTATATATTTTTATTTATTTCAACTCTCTTGGAAATAAGGTGTGCTGAAAATTTGCATACATACATTAGATTTTTAAGCTCTTAATTCAGTTTTAGCCATATAATAAATATTTTGAAGTGTAAAAGAATTTAATTGTGATTAAATAGATTAAAAAGAATTCCCCCCAGAATTTTATTGGAAAGTTCTATGCCAAAATTTTCTCCCTCTTTCCATCCCTCCCTTCACTCTTTCCAAAACGTTAAAAAATTTGGTTTGTTAAATTTTATGTGTAATCATGTAAAACATATTTCTATATTAGTCATGTTGTGAAGTAAGAAAAAGACCAAAAAGAAAAAAATAAAGTTCCAAAGAATATTATTGCCAGAATGCAAAGATTCCAGATCAAAGAAAAATTATTGCAAGCAGCCAAAAAATTCAAGTCTTTTATGCTAAGTGAAGTGAGTATAGAACCAAGAGAACATTGTATACAACAATAACAAGGTTATGTGATGATCATTTCTGATAGACTTGACTCTTTTTAACAATGAGGTGATTCAGGCCAGTTCCAATAGAGTTATGATAAAGAAAGCCATCTGCACCCAGGGAGAGGACTGTGGGGACTAAATGTGGATCACGACATAGTATTTTCACCTTTTTTTGTTGGTTGTTCTTTTTTTTCTTTCTCATTTTTTTTTCCTTTTTAATCTGATTTTTCCTGTGCAGCATGATAAATGTGGAAATATTTATGCACATATAAAGATAAATTGATAAATTTTAAGCTAAAGTGCACATATATTGGTTACTTGCTGGGTAAGAGGTGAGGGAAGGGAGAGAAAAAAATTTGGAACACAAGTTTTGCAAGAGTGAATGTTGAAAACTATGTGTATATATTTTGAAATAAAAAGCTGTTATTAAAAAAAATAATAAATCAAGTACTTGGGAGCCATAGTCAGAATGTCATATGTGATTTAATAGCCAGCATTGTAAAGAAATACAGAGAGCTTACAATATGATATTCCAGAAGGAAAGTACATAGATTTATGACCAAGAATAACTCACTTCCCAAAACTGAGTATATAATCCTGTGGGGAAAGGGAGAATTTTTTTTTTCTTTATGAGTTTTTTGTTTGTTTTCTTTTTTTTTAATAATAACTTTTTATTGATAGAACCCATGCCAGGGTAATTTTTTACAACATTATATCTTGCACTCACTTCTGTTCTGATTTTTCCCCTCTCTCCCTACATCCTCTTCCCCTAGATGGCAAGCAGTCCTATATATGTTAAATATGTCGCAGTATATCCTAGATACAATATATGTGTGCAGAACCAAACAGTTCTCTTGTTGCACAAGGTGAATTGGATTCAGAAGGTAAAAATAACCTGGGAAGAAAAACAAAAATGCAAACAGTTTACATTGATTTCCCAGTGTTCTTTCTTTGGGTGTAGCTACTTCTGTCCATCATTGATCAATTGAAGCTGAGTTAGGTCTCTTTGTCAAAGAAATCCACTTCCATCAGAATACATCTTCATACAGTATGAGGTATATAATGATCTCCTGGTTCTGCTCATTTCACTTAGCATCAGTTCATATAAGTCTCTCCAAGCCTCTCTGTATTCATCCTGCTGGTCATTTCTTACAGAACAATAATATTCCATAACATTCATATACCACAATTTACCCAACCATTCTCCAATTGATGGGCATCCATTCATTTTCCAGTTTCTAACCGCTACAAACAGGGCTGCCACAAACATTTTGGCACATCAGGTCCCTTTCCCTTCTTTAGTATCTCTTTGGGGTATAAGCCCAATAGTAGCACTGCTGGATCACAGGGTATGCACAGTTTGATAACTTTTGGGGCATAATTCCAGATTGCTCTCCAGAATAATTGGACTCGTTCACAACTCCACCAACAATGCATCCCCTCCAACATTCATCATTATTTTTTCCTGTCATCTTAGCCAATCTGATGGATGTGTAGTGGTATCTCGGAGTTGTCTTAATTTGCATTTCTCTGATTAATAGTGATTTGGAACACTCTTTCATATGAGTGGTAATAGTTTCAATTTCATCATCTGAAAATTGTCTGTTCATATCCTTTGATCATTTATCAATTGGAGGGGAGAATTTATTTTTAATGAAATAGAGGATCTTTTCAGCATTCCTGGTCTATATAATCTGTATTTACAAGGAGAAGTTAGTAAAGCTGATACTTGAATATCACTCTCATCTGAACTGGTCAAAGTAGGGCTCATTACATACACAAAGAGTTGGGTGGATAAATACACTTTGCAAAGAAATAGGAGTGAAAGGGGAAATTAGAGGGAGTGCATACTAAAGGAAAGATAAGTCCTAGGCAAAACAGATAATAAGAATAAACAAAAATACAGCTCTTTTTGAAGTGGCAACGAATGGGAATCTAAGAGGGCATCTTTAATTGGGGAATAGCTGAACAATTTATACTGTATAAATGTGATCAAATGCTATTCTAAAAATGATAAAAGTAGATTGTTTCAGGGAAATCTAGGAAGACTCATTTGAACTTATGCAAAAGAGGGAACTAGAACAAGGAAAGAAGTTATATAATGACAACATTTGTAAAGACAAATAATTTTGAAAGATTTAGGAACTCTGATCAATGTAATGACAAAACATAGTTCCAGAGAACTAATGAGGAAACATGCCATCTCCTTTATGATAGAGAAGTGAAACACTCCAGAGTGCAGAATGAGGTGTCTCTCTGCCTGTGTGTATAAGGGTATGTAAATTCACACATATTCCCTTTTGTATCAAAGCTAGTGCAGAATTTAGTTTCACTTAACTACACATATTTATAAGATTTTTTCCTTTCAAATAGTATGGCCATTATTGTATATACCATTCTTTTGGTTCTGTTCACTTTATTTTTTTTTTATTTCATGGAAGTCTTTCCATGTTTTTCTAAAATCGGTCACCTCATCATTTTTTACAGGGCAGTTAAGTAGTATTCCTTACAATCATGTATCACAACTTGTTTAGCCATTTCTCACTTGATGGTCATCCCCTCCATTTCCAGTTCTTTTCCACTACAGAGAGAATTCTATAAATATTTTAGAACATAAAGATTTTGTTTTTCCTTTTCTCCTTATCATCTTGGGAAAACAGGTAATATTGATATTGCTAGGGAAAGTTCTAGATATGTTAATGGAATGGATATATACAGTTTCTTGACTCTGGGCATAATCTAGATTTCTCTTCAACAGTTCCACAATTGTATATTAAGGTTCTAGTTTTTACATCCCTTCCAACATTTGCTGATAAGGAGTTTTGATCAGGAATGGCTCTCAAAAAATACTTCCTTTCAGGTAGTTCATACTACAACAACATAAATATATTCTATTGCAAGTGTCTCTAATCAAATTTGGCAACAACATTAAAAAGAGAATAACATATTAGCAATCAGAGAGGCTTGGGTTCAAGTTCTACTTCTGCCGCTGAGACCCTAAGCAAGTCATCCTCTCTGCAATCGAGGCAAAGTTGTTGAAATAAGTTACAAAGAAGGTGGCAACTTACATGATTGAGAGAATTAGTTTCCGATACCCTCCCTAACCTCCCCCCCAAAAAAAAACCAAAAACCCATGTCTAGTCTCTGCCAGTTTTAATAGTGTTGATTTTTGTTTAGCTTAAATTTGAGTAGGCAAAGCTCTTGTGAAAAAAAACAGAAATCTAATTTTATGATCTGTATACCCAACTCTGTTATTTCATGAAAAAAGGAATACTCCATTTAGTCAAAGGACCTACATTTAAATTTAGGCTCTTTCACTTGTTAACTGACTGACTTTAGGCAAGTCACTTGATCCTTCTGGATGTTTTTTCTTATGTAAAATGAAGGGGTTGAACTGTGTGAACTTTTAAGATCTATTCCATTCTAAATCCTGTGATGCACAAGAGAGGGCTTCCTTTGGGTGCTGTGACAGATGTAGTGGAGAGTGATAGTGATGTAGAAAAGAAGGAAAATAGTATCAACAGAATGTTTTAAAATACTCAGAGCAGAGCAGAAGAAACTTCATTGACATGTAGAGCGATTTTTTTCTACCTTGCTAAACTGTTATTCATATACTCTCCTTTTTATAGTATTCTTGTTTGTAGATATTTATAATAAAAAAGAAAAAATATCTTAAAACCCTTATGATACTTTGAAATTGTTTTACTTCCTTCTGTTATAACCACTTTCCTCTTTCTATTTCTTTCCTTATTTATAAATAGCTAGTACTAAGTACTAGACAATATAGAGGTACCATATATATTAACAAAAGATTATTTGATAAAACTACAAAAAGTAGAAATTGGGGTGAAATTCATTAGTCGACATATATATATGGGAACATTGCTTGTTAATCTAGTGAGAAAAGAATTTATACCAATATCATACCATATATCTCATTGAATATCTTCTGGATGAATAGACATTAAAATTTTTCCCAACTACCAAAAATAGAATAGTTTGCTCATTTCAATTTTAAAGGAGAGATGACTTTTTTCCTATTAAAAACATAAGAAATTATTATTAAGGACAAGGTAATTTTAAAAAAACAAATTGGAACAAATAATTGACAATGTTAGATTAAAAACTTAATATCTTAGATATAAGTAATCATTAAAGCGAGCAAAGATAATTTCTAATCCACAATGATTAATTTGTCAAAAATTTGAAAATATAATTTTAGAAAAAGCAGTTTAAAGGTAATTTCCATGAAAAAAGTAATAAATCTCACTATAAATCGAAAGTATAATTTGTTTGGTTCAGAGCTACCGATTCATATTTATTAAAAAAAAAGAAAAACAATTTGGGATTGTACCATTACAGTTATACCTTCATTCCAAACTTATTTGTCTTTTTGGAAAGCAGTCTTAGAGTGAAGTTATCAAAGAAAATATCTTTTGGCTAATGATTATATTGTTGAGATTTTATGAGTAGTTTTAAAAATAAATATTTTCAGAGATTTTTGAAGCAGCTTCTCTGTCAACATAATTGTTCAATAATAAGGGAGTTGTTAATTTTTGGTATGTTAATATTATGTTAATGTTAATGTTAATTATATAGCTATATGTATTTCTACATGTATGTATAGAAATACATATAGATATATAATGTTAATATAATATTCTAATTGATAGCCAATATTATAGGCTGTAAAAATATATAGAAAAGCCTTTATGAAATAATGCAAAAATAACAAAAGCCAAACCAGAATAATAGAATGAGTACTTATTGCAACTATATAAAAGGAAATGAGAGCAAATGGACAAAGAATTTTAATGAATATTTAGCAAAAGGAATAATTGAAAAATTAAGACATTCTTGTGAGTTGCAATTTTTATATATATATATATATTTTTTTTTTTTTTATTTTTTTTTTGCAAAAGTGTTTAATTGGATTTATTTAGGGTTTTTTTGAGGAAGAGAGGGTTTGTTTTTGTTTAGTATAGATCTTAATCACAAGCAATTGTGCAAGGAACAAAAAAAATCATCAAATGAAATATCTGTTCCTTGTAATAATTTTCAGACTTTATTTTCCTATCCATTTCTGTTTCTGTGGTAATGTTTGCAACTTGAGATATATAAGCTTTTTTTTTTTTTAATTGACAATTTTTTTAGATGAGTGAAAAGTAATGGATTTGTAGATTTTTAGAAACTCTTTGAATCTAAATGTGATGGTTATATGTAGTGAGAGAAGACTGACTGTCCAAGGCCCTTGTTTGGATTATACTTATAACAGTTGCTTTTTAGATCTCTTGATCCATTTCATGTTCTTAATACTGACTGAAATTAGTTGTTAATAGTTGAGGTTTTAAACTGTTTTCCATTGAAGTTCAATATGCATTATTCTGCCCTTTTTCTCTGGTATATAAAAAAATTCAGTTCATGATAATAGCACAATATAATACTTTAAATTTATTACATTGATAGGAAATTTGCATGTGAAGGCTTTTTATTGATATTATGATTTTATATTTTATCATTTATAGATTGCATTCTTAAAAGATTTTTTCATAATTCTAAATCTCAAGCTTATTATAAGCATTAGTTCAGTTTTTATTAGTTTCTTCCATTGTATTTGGAATGGCAAGGGTTTTTTAGACTTTAAAAAGAAATTTTTTACAAAATTTTGCATTTTGACAGTTGTATATCTTTGATAATACTAATGTTACTGTGCTTCTGGGGTGAATGTTTAATCTGGGAAAGAACAGGAGCTGACTAGTTCTAAGGTTTAAATATTTGATGGATAGAAAAGTATATACCCTGGAAATCAGTGTTAGGAAGATCTTCATTAATTTTCTCATTTAATGAATGTTCTTAAGTACCACAGATTCTAATCCCCAACTCTTCAAATAACACCAGATTCTTAATGGGTAGTGAAATACTGAACTCATATAGAAAATCAACTCTAATGTTCTATTAATTTTTTAAACATTTATTAAGCTACACACTGCTAAGCTTTGGAATTACAAAGAAAGGCAAAGGACAGTCCTTGCTCTCAAGGAGCTCACAGTCTATTGGGGGAGATAATATGCAAATAACTATGTACAAATAAGATAAATGCGGAATAAAGAGGAGATAATTAACAGAAGGAAAGTATTCACATTGAGGAGGATCAGAAAAGACTTTCTTTAGAAAGTGGGATTTTAGTTGAAAATTGAAGAAATCCAAGAGACTTTTTCACTAGTTCCGCTCTTACCTGATGGTAAGGAAGTCCAACACCAAAAATGTGGCAGTGGCAACGGGGAGAGGAAGAGTGGGTATACATGAAAAATATTACAAAGGTAAAATTGAGAAGATTTAGCAACTATTTGGCTAGGAATGGAGGGTGGTGGGAAGAAGTAGATTGATTATGAAGTGTACACACTTTATAGAAAAACAAATGAAGCAGTAAGCTTACCTTAGTTATCAGTGATATGACCACAAATATAGATCTTTGAAGTGTAAACTATTTTTTGAAGACTAGTGGGAATATTGTTTTGTTTTTGTTTTAAATGCTGAGACAATTTAGGGTTGTTACTTTCCAAAAAGTGTTAAGTGTCTTGAGGTCAGATTTGAACTCGGGTCCTTCTGACTTAATGGCTGATGCTCTATTACACCAACTAGTTGATCCAGGAATGTGTTTTTAAAAGCCATTAAAATGCTAAGTATTTTTTAATGAAACAGAATGTAATTAAAGTCTGTAAAAGTCATAAAATAACAGAGATACTGTAATCAGAAATAATAATTTACCAACTTTTTGGTGCTAAACTTTTCTGAACTAGGCTGATCCTTTAAGGACAGATTTGCAGTCCCTCTGATGGTCACAACCTAAATGCAAACTAGAGTTTTTCTGACTTATCATGTCACTTTTTTTTATATGTATGTGTGTCTGTGAAAAGTCAGAAAAACTCATAAAAAAATACAGTCGATTCCAAACTATAAAATAGGGCAAGGGTTTAGTTGGAGTATTATTTTGTGCAATGGTAATTTTAATTGTATCTTATAATTTTAGGAATGTTGTATGGCTTCTAATATAGCTGCATATGTGCTGAAATAATTTCTTCAACATGGTATATAGCTTGAAAATTTTTGTTTAAAAAAGGTTTAGATATGGGGCAACTAGATGGTGCAAATAGATAGAGCACCAACCCTGAATTCAGGAGGACCTCAGACACTTAATACTTCTTAGCTGTGTGACCCTGGGCAAGTCACTTAACCCCAATTGCCTCAGCAAAAAAAAACAAAAATAAAAAAGCATTAGATAAATCAATACAAATACTTGGAGCCAAAATGTACCTTAGAGCTGCCTTTTATTTTACAGATGAGTAAATTGAGTCCCAAAGAAGTCTCATGATTTGGTGGCAGAGCTAGGAATAAGATGGGTCTTCTAATTCCTAGTTCATTCATTGCAACCTTGTTAAATTCACGTTAACAAGAGGTCATAACATCTTTTAAGAATGACTTTTGGCAGGTCACTATTTACTTTTAAAAATATAATATCTACCTCTGTGTGCTGTCAGATAAACCCATTTTTCTAACTTATTCAGGAGCCCATAATGTCAAAACTTCATTCCAGAAATAAATATTTTTTTAGAGCTTCTTACTGTTCAGCCCATATACAGTCTTTAGTATTTCAGTAATTTGTTTGATAGTGTTATAGTGGAAAATTATCAAAAGATACTTGAAACAATCACAGTGAGATATGGAATAATGGCATTAAAGAGTACATATTTTCCTTAAGTTATTACTGTAGCCCTAATGGTATTTTGAAAAATCTAGTGGATGATTTGTATTATTACTATTATGCTGCTAATATTTCCTTTTGTCTGGTACAGAGCTCAGCATTATATCAACGTGCCAGTCCAATTCAAACCAAAGTCAACAGGAAAATTTGAAAGTCTCTTAGTGGTTCAAACAGATGAAGGCAAAAGTATTGGTATTCGACTGGTTGGTGAAGCTCTTGAAAAAGTTTAACTGGAAAAGCAGTCTGTGTAAAATAAATTGTTATGGTAGCTTCCTTTTTTCTATGCCAAAATAATGCTTTTGTAAATGTTTTGTATTATAAATTGAGCTATGTGTAACAATTTTGTTTTTACCATAATATTGAAGACTACTGATATATCATGTTTCTCTTACATTATTACACATTTTTACAAAGGAGGAAAATGTTCTATTTTTACATTGATTATGATTTGCCAATAAAGATTGTATTTATTTTAATGCACTATATTCAGAAATAAAGTTTTCTTTATTGCAAAGTCCAATCACTGTGTTGCTATGTATTACCTTTTAGTTTTCTTAAGTCCCTGAACCTTTGTTTCTTGCTTTTTAGTACAATCTTCCCTTTTCCCTATTACATATCTCCTGTAGAGGAATCTCTATTATTTTTTATTGCACAGTGTTATTAGTCAAGGAGAGTACCTTTCCAAAGCTATTCTTTTTCAATTCCTTTCGATCACTATTAAGCACTTTGGTAGGTTCCAAGTACTTTGCTAGGCCCAGGAGAAACAAAAACAAAACTATCCTTACCAACAAGGGGCTTTTGTTTCTGATGGGAGGGAATCTATGTACATAGGAAAAAAAATGCAAAAAGTGTATAAAATTAATTTGCAAGAGAAGCTGCAGTTTGGAAATCCATCAACAAGCATTTATTAAACACCTATTAAGCCAGGCACTATGCAAGACATGCAAGGCAGAAGTGAGATAGTCCTAAGAGGGAATACTACATTAGAATGTTTATACAGAATAAATTGTGGGAATCTAAAAAAAAAAAAATATTAAGCATCTTCTAAGTGCCAGACGCTTTTTTAAAGTGCTAGGGACACAGAAGGGCAAAAGACAGCCCCTGGCACCTAGAAGCTTACATTCTAATGGAGACAACATGCAAATAAAATTTGTAAGCAAATTATGTGTAGGATAAATATTAAATGGCAAGGGAAAGCACTGGAATTAAGTGAAGTTGAAAGCCTCCAGGGATGATGATGAGGAATCCAGGATGATTCCTAATTTTTGAGTCTGGGAAATAGGAAGATATGTTCTCTTTACTAATTAGGAAGGTAGGAATTGGGGAAAAGGTTTTTGGGGAAGATAATTGTGTTTTGGACATGTTGAATTTTAAATATCTACCAGATAGCCAAGTTCAAGGTGTCTGAAAGGCAACTGAATATGTGAGATTGGAGTTCAACAGAGAGATTGGGGCAAAACAAGTAGATTAGACAGTCACCAGCATGAAAGTGTTAACTAAACACATAGGAGCTGATGAGATCACCAAGTGAAGAGTATGTAGGGAGAAGAAAAAGCCCAGGACAGAAAGCTGAGGATACCTGTAGTTAGAGGAGATGATCTGGAAGAGAATCCAGCAGGAAATAATGTAGGAGAAGCATCAGGAGAGAGCAGAAATTCTAAAGAGAAGAGAATATAAAGAATGTTCAACAGTATCAAAGACTACATAGGTCAAGGAAAATTAAAATGTCCTTCCAATTTGGCAGCTAAGAAATTATTAGTAACTTTGACAAGAGCTATTTGAGAAAAAATGGGAAGCCAGATTGTAAGAAGTCAAAGGGGGAAAGTGGAGGCACCCATTATGGATGGCTTTTTTTTTTTTTTTTTTTAATAGTTTACAAAGGGCAGAGAAGATACCGAAGATGGAAGAATCAAGTGAAGTATTTTTTTTTAGGATAAAAGAAACCTGAATATATTATTGTAGACTATAGGAGGGGAAAGATTGAAAATAAATGAAAGAATGGGGATCCCAAAGCGGTACAATCTGTTGGAGGAGATAGTACACAATATGATTTATTAATATAGGGAACCTTTCAACACTTCTGTAACTTGTAGTCTTAGATAATTAATGTAAGGTAAAGGGTCTTATCCAGGATCAAATGGTTGATATATGTGAGAGGCACAGCTTGAACCCTTGGCTTCTTGGCTGCAATGCCAACTCTCTATTCAATATCATTGTGGTCCAAAAACTGGCTATGGGAATAAGAGATGCAAGGAGCCATCTATATAATGTGATTTCGGAGACCCCCCCAAAAAAAAAAAATAAAAAATAAAAAGACATCCTTGGAAGGATGAAAAGAATATTGCCTCTGCTATTAGAGCCCTTGAGTTCAATGGCAACCATACTAGTGTGGAAAAGTCACTTCCCTTCTCTCTTGATTTCAGTTTTCGTCATCTATAAAATGAGGGGTTCAGACTTACTATGATATATTTAAAGTCCACTGCAGCTCTAAATCTATGATCCTATGAAAAACTGACTGATGCCTGAACTCTAAACTTTTAGGATATATTAAGTTTTATTCCTCTTGAGATGCCAATGTCTGAAAGGAGTAACTTTTGTATAACTAGCAAAAATGAGTTTCACATAATAGTAATAGCTAGAAATTTTTCTGAACTATTATCTAGCTGTACCTTTTCCTATCTTACTTTTGTGAAGCTGATTTTCTAATACTTAACTACAAGACTTTTAGCCCTATTAAATTATATTTTCTTAGTTTTGGCCCAGTACTATAATCTCAAGATTTTATTGGATTCCAACTCTGTCACCCAGTATGTTAGTTATTCCTTTCATTAGCTACCTTTAAATTATACTATCTTTGTCCTAATGTTAATCTCTACCTTTTCCCCTCTAGAAACTTGGACTATGATCTAAATTTACCCTGGGATTTTACATTATCTTCCCCAGATCTAGGCCTTCATCTTACTTCCCGGTCAATATATGTTGCTGTTGGACTATATCTCTTCCCCTTTCAGCACTCCTATATGTGTTGTCTTCCCTTAGAATATAAACTTCTTGGGGATATGAACTGTCTTATGATTTCTTTATATCTTCTTTGCTTAGTACATGCATGACCTGACACTATATTATAAACAAATAATGTCTAAATGTACCTGCAAATTTGATGAGCATATCATCTATGCCATTATCTAAATCATTGGTAAAATGATTATACAACATGTTCATATTGAAGAGGGGACCCCAAAACTCTGAAAATCCTTAAAGAAGAAAATATCCTTCAACTCTGCTTCAGTGAGGGACCCCGCCCCAAAGGACAAACAGTTTCATCTTTGTTATCTGGGTGGGGTTGGCTCAGTCCTGAAACTCAATTGAATTCAATTCAAATTCTAGCTCTAGCTGTAACCCAGAGAGGAGCCAATTTGGGACTACACCCATGGGCCCCCCTTTCGCTAAATCATTATGAAAAGAGCCAAATTAAAATCCCCTCTTTGCAGAAGTTCCAAACATGCCAGCCCTATGCTTGGCATGCTAAGGGCCTCTGTCCACTGGAATACTCTTTCCAGTGTCATCCTCTCTTTACCCTCACCTATTTCCCTCACCAGACTTTTACCTTACTTCCAATCCCCATAATAAACCTCTTTTATCATTCTAGGTTTTCAGGTCTGTAAATTTCTTTACAGAGAACCTCTGCACCACCAGAAGGGAGTTCCCAAAACTCCTTATCCTTGAGCCGAATCCCAAGGGGTTGCAAGGGAGCCAAACCTCTCCATTTGGTTCCCTGAACCCTGAACCTGTCACTAGACCTCATCATTTGACTCCCTGATCACCAGACACCCTAATTTCATTTTGATTCCCTAAATCTAAACCTCATCAATATCATAGACAAATCTTGGGTGTTCCACTGGACATCTTTTGCCTATATTGAAATTGAATTTTAATAGATACTCTTTGAGTCATCATCCAACTGGTTCTGAATCCATCTGACAGAATTCTTTTTTCATCTAATACTTTTCCCATTTTCTCCTCAAAAATTGATTTTTTTTAATCAAAAGAATTTGCTAAAATTTATGTAAACTATATCTAGAGCATTTGCTTTGCTAATTAGTAACAAATTTAGTCCATAACTTGTTCTTGATAAAGCAATTCTGGCCTTTTGTAATCACTATGAAGATAATTGGCCAACCATCTCTTTCATGATCCATTATAGAATTTTTCAAGGAGTCAAAATGGCAAAGTCAAGTTTGCAGCCTCTGTTCTCTTTCCCTTTATAAAAAGTTGTAAAAAAAAAAAAAAAGTTGTGATAGTTGCCTATCTCCAATTCTGTGGTACCTCTCCTATTTTCTATGACCTTTGAAAGGTTAACATGGCTCAACAATCACATTAGTCATTTCTTTTAGGATCTGAGGGTGTACTTCGGGTCAGGTGATTTGAATTCAAGTGTAACTAGGCACTCATCATTTCTTTTTAAATCTTAATTGCAATTCCATGTTGAATTTTTTTAGTGCCATTTCCATTGTAAATTATTAGAATTTCCTTTTACAAACCCTAAACTTTCATCTTTACAACTACCATTTATCTGGGTGGGACTAGTTGAGTCCAGGACCACTCCTATTTAGCCTGAGCTGGAGATTTAGATTTCTGTAAACTTCTATTGAGTTGAAAATTAGCTTAGGACCACTCCCAGTAAATTGCCCCAATCTACCAGAAATCTAGGCCTGGGGCAATAATCTCATTCAATTGAAATTTCTATTGAAAGATTTTGGTCTGATGCCAACTCAAACTGCTCTCCATGCCCACCAAGAGCTGCCCCCCAGCTTCTAGCCAAGGTTTCAGTTATACAAGGGGGCAGCTGGGCTCAATCATTGGTAGCAGAGAACCTCAAAGCAGGAATCATGTCAGGCCAAGGGACCTCTCTTGGCAAAACTACCTGCGAGGGACTCTCTGCCTGCTGAAAGACATTCTCTTTCAGCCTTACTCTTTATCTTTCTCACCTATTTCCCTAACAAGACCCTCTTCACCTCTCTGTTGGGATTTCTCTGCGAGAGGATTTCTCTACTAGATTTTTAATAATAAACTTCTTTTGCCAGTTTAACTTTTTGGGATCTGCACCACCAGGAGGGGGTTCCCACAACTCTCTGCCCTGCGGTGAACTTCATCATTTGGTTCCCTGACCAGGAATCAAGGGGGAGCCGAACCTCATCAATACTAATAGGTATGATCTTAAGGTCTTTCAGGATCCAACTTACTCTTTGCTGGTTTCCTTATCAGTCTAAAAGTGAGCCTTTTCAGGTTTTGCCAGGCACATCTACCTAGGAAAGACAGGAGGAAAAGACAATGACCTTGTCCTCTGATTTTAGCTTTGATCCTTTCCTTGCATAGGAGAATAGTAGGAGTTTAGAACTGAAAAACTGAATATTCCCAAGTCCCAGAAGTATTTGGTAGTTAAAGGACAAATAGTCCTTTCATGGATAATGACCATCTCTATTGTTTGTTTAGGACAAATAGTCCTTTCATGGATAATGACCCTCTCTATTGTTTGTTTACTGTTAAGAGATTATAATCAAGTGGTGAGGGGCAGAGTAAAGGTAGAGAATCACCCAGACTCTCCCCAGTTCCCTTCCAATCAAGATTAAAATAACGCCTCAAAACAAATTCTGAAGCAGCAGAACTAACAAAAGGATGGGATAAAACAATTTTCCAGCCCAAGACTTAGAAAGTTGAGAGGAAAAATATTTCTCACTAGGTGTGAGAGTGGTGTGTAGTCCAGCACAAACTGCCTGGCAAGCCAGCAGCAGGCCTTGGGTGCAATTGAATTGTGGTCAGCCTTCAGATGGTAAGGGGGTTGGACAACTGATGGGAAGGGGATTACAAAGGACTTTGTTGACAATGGGAGTAGCTCCCTGTTTCATTGTTCATCCACAATTCTGGATGGCAATTCCAGGACAAGGAGGAGCACTTGCAGGAGTAGGGATCTTGGGCACAGTTCTAGGTTGGAAAAGAGTGCTTGTGGTCATTCACAAACAAGAATATAGGCAAGAAGCGCAGTGACTGGCCACACCTCTCTGTAAATTGTACCACCTTGGAAGAACTGAAAGCTTACAAATCTCAGAATTTATTCTAGGAAAAAAAAAAAAAAAAAAAACAGCATGAAAAGCCTGAAGTTTGGTATTATAAGTAGACCCAATTTAAAGTTAAAAGTCAAGAAACAAGCAACTTAAAGAAAACAGAATTGGCCACATGGTTTAAAAAAAAAAAAAAGGTACCAAAAAAAAAGCAGAATTGGCCAAATTAGGGATAGAAGGGGGAAGGGGGAATATAAAAGCTCATTAAGAAAATAACTCCTTAAAAATTAGAATTGGACAAGTAGAATTAAATGCTAATGAGACATTAAGAAACCATAAAACAAAACAAAAGAATGAAAAAGTAGGAGAAAATGTGAAATCTCACTAGAAAAACTACTGATTTGGAAAATAGATCCAGGAGAGATAATTTAAGAAATATTGGACTACCTGAACGCCATGATTACATAAAGAACCTAGACATTATATTTCATGAAAGTGTTCAGGAAAACTGACCAATATCTTAGGATAAGAGGACAAAAAAAATCACAAATCACCTCCCCCAAAGAAATCCCAAAATGAAAGCTCCCATCAATATTATAGCCAAATTACAGAGCTCACAAGTCAAAGAGAAAATACTACAAGGAACTAAGGGGGAAAAATTCAAATGCCATGGAGCCCCAGTTAAGATAATAAAAGTTTCAGCAGCTGCTACAGTAAAGGATTGTAGTATTTGGAATATGATACTCCTGAGGGCAAAGGAACTAGGATTACAACCAAGAATCATCTCTCCAGAAAAACTGAATATAATCCTTCGAGGGATGGGTGTGGGAGTAGGATGGACATATAATGAAACAATAGAGCACCTTCAAACATTCCTCATAAAAAGATCAGAAAATCTGACCTTCAAATACAAGACTCAAGAGAAGTATAAAAAGGTAAACTTGAAAGAAAAATAAAGAATTCAATAGTTAAACTATTTACATTCCTACATGGGAAGATAATACTTTTAACTATTAGGAATTTTCTCATTTTTAGAGCAGTTACAAAGAATATTCATAGAAGGCACAAGTATGAGTTGACTATGTTGGGCTGATATAAAAAAAATTAAGGAGAGAAAGAGGGATGCATTGAGAGAAGAATGAAGAGAGGTAGAATGGCACAAATTTTCTCACATAAAATTTTTTTTACAGTGGAGAGAAAGCTAGAAGGGTGTGACAATGTTTGAATCTTACTCTCATCAAAATTGTCTCAAAGAAAGGATAACATGAACACTCGATTTAGTATAGAAATCTATCTTAACCTAAAAGAAAGTAGAAGGGTAGGAGGACAAAAGAAGAGACTGACAGAAGGGAGAGTGGACTGGAGGGGGGAGTGGGAGTGATCAGAAATAAAATACTTTTGTGGAGGGACAGGGTGAAAGGAGAGAGAGAAGAATAAACAAGGAGGAAAATAGGATGGAGAGAAATACACAGAAATCAGAACTGAATGTGAACAGGATGAACTCACACTAAAACGGTAGGAGATAGTAGATTATATGATTTGAACATGATGGGATCCTTATATTAAATAGGAAGGTGACACCTTGGACAATTGGAAGAACTTGGAATAATTTACCTGTTAATCTATGAATAAGGGAAGAATCTGTGACCAAAAAAAGAAATGAAGAGCAATATGGGATACAAAATGGATAATTTGATTACATTAAATTAAAAAGGGTTTGCACAAATAAAACCAATGCAGTGAAAACTGGAGGGAAGGCAGAAGACTACGTTGGGCGGGATTTTTAAAAATATATTTCTTTGATGAAGACCTAATTTCTCATATTTGAAGAACTGAGTCAAATGTATAAGAATACAAGTCATTCTCAATTGATAAATGATCAGAGTATATGAACAGGAAGTTTTCAGATGAAGGAGTAAAAGCCATCTAAAGTTATATGAAAAAACTCCATAAATCTATTGATTAGAGAAATGTAAATTGGAACAACTCTGAGGTACAACACACCTATCAGACTGGGTGCTGTTATTGTCATGTGGTTTTAGTTATTTCTGACTTTTTGTAATTCACTTTGGGTTTTTAATTTGAGGCCAAATTTGAACTCACAAAGATGCATTTTCCTGATTTTAGGCTCCTTATCAAGTGCACCACCTATCTGCCCTGTCAGACTAGCTAATAGAACAGAAAAGGTAAATGATAAATGTGGAAGGGAATGTGGAAAGCTTGAGGCCCTTGTATAATTTATATCAAATTGCTCACCTTCTCAATAGAGGAGAGAAGGGAAAGAAGGACAGAATTTGGAACTCAAAATTTTAAAAAATGAATGCATCAAATTGTTTTTATATGTAATTGGGAAAAAATAAAATATTAAAGGAAAAAAAGTCATCTCACCATGAGCTAGCATAAAGTTGCCCTTGGAGAAACTAGGCTACCGCAATGGGGGAGACAGGGAGAGTCCAAAGAAAACATGGATTTAAGCTTGAGGGCACTCTCTACCCAGTTAGAAGTATCTCTCCTTTTTGTTCCAAAGGGCTTGGTCCTCCTGGAGATCAAAGGCCTACATAATGAAGCCACTTAAGAAAACTAGGAACAGACATAAAGAAAATATGCTATAGCAGAGGGAAACCTGAGCAAGTTTACTGCTCCTACACTGTCCCACCCAAGAAAGCATTTTGTTGGTTGTCTGTTGAAGCAGCTGCTTTTCTAGAAATATTTTTAAAATATCTGGTTTGTAATAGAAGGATCGTGGCAGAACCCACTTTTCTGAGAAGGAAATAAAGGAGGGCTTCAATTGAAGCTGGAAGCAGAGCCCCATAGCCCTGTATCCAGGGAGAAACTCAATGTCCAGGCCTAATAGGAAGGAACAGGGCAATGACATCTCTAGGGGATATGAGCAGCCCTACCACATCTAAGGCTTAAGTTGAACCTTCAGGAATATTCAGTGGTTTTCCATGTTCCCACATATATGCTTCTTTATAGTTTTCCTTTGCATTTCCATTATTTTCGTTTCTGGTATATTTTTTTGTGGGAGAGTATGTTCCAGGTCTATGGGAGAACATTGCTACGACTCTTATTGAACCATTCTATTTCATTCTTTTTTGTATCCCCTTGCTATTAAAAGCAAAGAAACTGGACAGTAATTTTAGCGAATGTGAACCCATTCACTTGAGCTTAGGATAGCTAATCTGTGTGTGTGTATCCATTGTGCAGATTTGGACATGTCTCCAAAACTGAACAACAGACTTACAGTATGGTCTGACTAGGATAGGGTACACAGTAGGACTATCACTCCCTTAGTCCTAAGTAGTATACTGTTCTTAGCAAACCTTAAAATGACACTGGGGCAACAAAGTGGTACAGTAGACAGTGCTAGGCCTAAAGTCAGGCCTAAACCCTTCACGAGTTCAAATGTGGCTTCCAACATTTGTTAGTTGTGTGACCCTGAGCAAAGTCACTTAACCCTATTTGTTTCCATTTCTCTTCTGTAAAATTGACTGGAGAAGGAAATGGAAAGCAGCTTTGATATATTTGCCAAGAAAATCTTAAATGGGAACATGAAAAGTCGGGCACAGTTTGTTAGCATAGTTCCAAATTGTTCTCCAGAATGTTTGAATCAGTGCACAACTCTACCAACAATGTATTTGTATCCAAGTTTTCCCACATCCCCTCCAACATTCATCATTATCTTTTCCTGTCATAGCCAATCTGAGAGGTGTGTAGTGATATCAGAGTTGTTTTCATTCACATTTCTCTGATCAGTAGTGATTTAGAGCATTTTTTCATATGATTAGAAATGGCTTTAATTTCTTCATCTGAAAATTGTCTATTTATATCCCTTGATGATTTGTCAATTGGGGAATGGTTTATATTCTTATAAATTTGAGTCAATTGTCTATACCTTTTAGAAATGAGGCCTTTATCAGAAACACTGGATGCAAAAAAAAATTTCCCCAACTTTTTGCTTCCCTTTGGCTGCTTTAGTTTTCTTTGTATAAAGTCTTTTTAATTTAATGTAAGTAAAAGTATCCATTTTGCATTTCATTATGTTCTCTAGTTCTTCTTTGGCCATTAATTCCTTCCTTCTCCACAGATCTGACTATTCCTTGTTCTCCTAACTTATTTATAGTATATCACCCTTTATATTTAAATCATGAACCCATTTCAACCTTATCTTGGTATAGATGTTGGTCAATGCCATACTTTTTTCCAGTTTTTCCAGAAATTTTTGTCAAATAGTGAATTTTTATCCCAGAAGCTGGAATCTTTGCATTTATCAAACATTAGATTACTATCAAACAGTAGTCATTGACTATTGTGTCTTATGAAACTAACCTATTACACTGATCCACAACTCTATTTCTTAGCCAGTACCAAATAGTTTTGTGACTGCTGCTTTATAATATAGTTTTAGGTGTGGTACAGCTAGGTCACCTTCTTTTGCATTTTTTTCATTAATTCCTTTGAAATTCTTGACCTTTTGTTCTTCTAGATAAATTTTGCTATTATTTTTTTTTTCTAATGCTATGATTTCTTGGCACTGAATGAGTAGACTAATTTAGGTAGAATTGTCATTTTTATTATATTAGCTCAGTCTACCCATGAGCACTTGATATTCTTCCAATTGTTTAGATCTAACTATTTGTGTGAAAAGTAATTTGCAATTGTGTTCATAGAGTTCCTGGTTTTGTCTTGGCAGAGAGACTCCCAAATATTTCATATTATATTCAGTTATTTTAAAGGTGATTTCTCTTTCTATCTCTTGCTACTGGACTTTGCTGTAACATAGAAATGCCAGTGATTTATGTAGATTTATTTTATATCCTACAACTTTGCTAAAGTTAATAATTTCAAGTAGTTTTATTTGATTCTCTAAGATTTTCCAAGAATACCATCATATCATCTGCAAAGAGTGATGATTTTGTTTTCTTATTACCTACTCTAATTCCTTCGATTTCTTTTTCTTCTCTTATTGCTAAAGTCAAAATTTCAATTACAATGTTGAATAGTACTGGTGATAATGATAACTTGTTTCATCCCTGATCTTAATGGGAATGCTTCTAATTTATTTCCAGTACATATAATGCTTGCTGATAGTTTTATTGTGAAGTCTAGTATTAACTCAGACTTTACTATCATGGTATATGTCATAGAATCCTAGACATTGAGCAGAATTGTTTATTTTTAAATCACAAAACAACTTCATGCTCTACCCTGAAATGAATGTCATTTATCTTCTCACTTTACCTTTAAAAGACTGTATTATTACACTAACTAAAAAGAATGGGGTATTTGAGTACATGACCTTCCACCTCTAAAATCTATGATGCTATAATCCTAATCAGTACAAAGGCAAAGGCTACCCTTGGTTAATACTCTTCTTGGGAAAGCAGTGTAATAGTTAATGGTTACCATTTTTGCAGGGTAAACAAGAGTCTGAGTGCAATGTAAGTCTTAATATATTTATCAAAGTTTAAGTCACATTAAGACTTTTGGGATAGCCCATATAGAATTTTAAAAATGTAAGTTGATTCTATTATTATCCTCAATTAATAGATGAGGAAACTAAGATAGACAGGAATTAAATAATTGGTTCATGGGCACCCACCCAAATAAGTGTATCTGAAGTCAAATTTGAAGTCAAATCCCTCACTCCAAGTCCAGCACACAATTCACTTTGTCACCTACCTGTCTAACTAGCATGTGTTTCTCCAAGACTAAAAGTCTTGATTCTGGTAGATCATCATAGAGATAACAAAGGTGTAGCTACAGTTTACCATCTTCCACTCTCAGAATATCAACAAATTGTTTTCTGTAAAAATTGTAAAGTAAGGAGTTGAATTCAATCACTTCCAATATACCTTTCACATCATATGCAATGGGGAAAAACTGGAACCTTTCCCAGTAAGATCTGGAGTGAAGCAAGATTGCCCACTATCACCATTATTATTCAATATTGTATTAGAAACATTAGCCTTGGCAATAAGAGTCAAGAAAGAGATTAAAGGAATTAGACTAGATAATGAGGAAACCAAACTATCACGATGGTATACCTAGAGAACCCCAGAGATTCTACTAAAAAGCTATTAGAAATAATCCAATATGCCTTTCACCTTCAAAGTTCTCTGAACTGATAAAATAACCATAAACATTTATTAATTTTGAAGCACACTTAAGATCATCTAATGCTACTCCCTTATTTTGCAAATGCTGAAATGAAGAGATACAGAGAGACTGATTTGTCCAAGTTTATATAGTTTGTGGCTGAAGAGGTATTTATCTCACATAAAGATGAACAGTACGATTGTCATTTACTCCACTCCTAGTGAAAGCAAGTTCAAAACTCCCTTGGATTCTCTTGATGTGTGAGGGACTGAAAAATTTTTAGCCCCAGAAAACTAGACTCAGTTTTGCTTAAAAACAAAACAAAACAACAACACAATTCTCCTTGCTTAAACTTATATATCCCATTTATGAAACAGAGTAAAAACAGAAGAGCATATACCAAGAGTGTAAAAAAAAAAAAAAAAAAAAAAAATCACAACTGACCTAAAGCAGCAAGATTTGGCTAAGCATCAGAGGTGCTCAATCTCTAAAGTAACTAAGTGTATTCATATAGACATGAACAGTTGGGAACATTATGAATTATAAACAGAAAACGGACAAAAACTATAATAGATTAAGAATGTATTTTTGGCTTTGGCATTTTGTTGGTGCTGTGTACTTATTTGTGTTATAGCCATATTATTTCAAGGGGGTGAATATTTGTAATTGTTATTTTCAGAGAACTCCCAATCCCTTGTTAATTTTCATGGGAACTGAAAGTAAAGGTGCCACATGGTTGATATCTTTCTCTTAATGTTGGTACCTACCTCAACCTGGCAAATTGAATAATACCCAGGAATTTACATTTTTAGCAAAACACAAAAGGATCAAGGGAAGACAAATTGGTATATCAAGACCCACTTGTGAGGTGGGTCTCCAAACTTGCTCTCTTGACTTTAGGAATTCATAATTAAATATTCGTGGGGATGTTCCACATTTAGTCAACAATGGGTGAATGAGGTAGATGTGTATAAGAAGCCCTTGCTCTTCCATGCTATTGGTTTCTGATGTTAAAAGGAAAAAAAAAATCAGCAGGGGTTAGCAAAGTGGTTGAAATGGCCCCTCTGTTCCCTCCCTTCTTTTTTCTACCTTCCCTCCATAGTCTTTCTCCATGGCTAGCGGTAGGTAGTACTCATCCTGCAAAGCGCTATTCTTCATTGTAACTATTCTGTCAGTAGTCAGAGCTGTCAGGTATGTCAGTCATGTCCCATTGTGGCCATGTCACAGACATAATCAGCAAGATTAGGTGGCCACAAAGAGCGATGAATGAGGTGGTAATTGCGTTCAGGAAAAAAAAGAGTTAAAGAAAGAGAAACTTTTCCTTTCTCACAAGCTCCATTAAAGAAGTGACAGCTAATATTTTAAAGCTGGAACAAGATAATTGTAGTAAGAGATCTTTGTGTGTGCTCTGCAAAATGGTGCTGTGCTCACAATAAATATTCAAATGCTTGTTTTGTGTTGTGAATGCCAGATAACCATTTACAGTGAAGCCATTTACATTTGCCATTTTTAAAAGTTCGAATCTCATGCTTGCAAGCCATAAGGAACAAGTTTCAGAAGCCCAGGGGGAATATTCACATTGTATTGGGCAGCTCCAATTGGTTTCTGAGGCCAGCAGTTGGTGCTGAATGAGGGGGTGGGAGTGGTGGGGAGGGAGAGAGGGCCACAGGCCATGATCTCTGGGTTTCCCAATGCCTTTCAAAGTGGGCTTCCGGGGGCGACCACGATTTTGAACGAGGAAGTGAGCTGCAAGCTAAAGCATTACCAAGCCACCCAGATCTTCCATAGAACAGAAGCATGCCCAACGACGTGGGCACTTGGAGTAAGAATGGAAGAAGAAGAAAAGAAGTAAAAAGAAGATTTTTAGTAATAAGAAGAATATTGCTTTAATTAGTTTTCCTTCTGTCCAGCTCCTTTTCTCTCTTCCAGTAACCCAAAGAAGCGATTATCATGTTTACCAGTGTGAAATTAGTGGAATCAGCCACAGAAGGGAACCATGGCTTTCATATAAAAACTTTTTGGGGAGAACTTTTATTGAAGCAGCATTTCTCATTGTATTAGGTGGTCCAAAATTCCTCTAAGGAAGGGTTGCTAAAGGGATGCTCTGTGTTCAGGGCACAGGGATGTTGTTCCCACCCTGTCCCCTCGACCCGGAGGCTTGGCTGCCTGCTCTGATTGATGCCAGAATGGTGTGAGAAATGCCTTCTTGGGGCAGAGCTAGGAGGACTTGACACGTTTCCATTGTAACAGTCTCAGAAGCATTTTCCCGACAGACATCGAAATCTTTGCTGTTTTCTGGCTGGGGTGATTGACCATTTTGCTCCTTTGATACAGGTAAAGGCATTTTGATGCAGATTAATTCATGCTGTGTTTACTGAGGCTCCCCCTCTCTTTCCGAAGCTCCTCTATGTAGTGGAAAAAAAAACCCGCCACAAAACACAACAAAGCCAGGCTATTCACCCAATCCTCATGTGTTGTTTTTTTTCCTTTCCTTCTCCTAAATTGAACCTTTGGACACATTGAAGGCTGACAAATTCAGTTTCTCACATTTTCATCACAATCCCTTATCAGTCCTTTAAAGTTTTCTTCTCTCCTTTTTAGAAAAAAAAATTTAAGTTGGCGTTTTTAAAAAGTTGCTGATGACTAGAGACCTATGTGAGCTTCAAAACCACACACAGATTCAATGAGGCTGTGTGAACATGCTGCAGAAATCTCATCGAGTTTTTCAAGGCTTTATGTTGCAGCATGTTTTATAGACAAAAAACAACAGGGGTTCCATTTAGAGTCTCTGAGGCTCTAATAGATAGGAGGGGGCTAGAATGGCTTTTCTAACTAAAGTGCCCTCGTATGAGTGCATTAAAAGGAGTCCTATTTGCTTGCCACTCTCAAAAATGTTTGAAGCTGTCTAGGGTATGGTTATTAGAAAATGGCCCAAGGAATGGAAGAGACTGATACTCCCTCTGGAAGGCACTCTTCAAGATCCAGACAATGAAACAGTGAGGTATCTGGGTCCATTCCTTTCCCCTTCAGATGTTGTTCAATTAACAACTTCTATTAACATCTTTACAAATTCTTTAGGACAGACACATGGCAAAATTAAATAAACTTTCTGCACCTTGTGGTGACTATGGACTCCCTTAAGTATAGGAGTTCTCTTATAATAGATTATTACTGTTTTTGATAGTCAAATCATATCTCTTCAAATATACCTACATAAAGAAAAAGCCCAACACAAACCAGAAAAGACACTATGGTTGCTGTCCTTCCTTTTTAGAAAGTCATACAAATGTCTCACTACAGAATCATAGAGTCTGGAGGTAACTTAAAGAGCAGTCAGTCAGGGACAGCAAAAATATGTAAAGACATAATGAGAGTAGAAATGCTTGTTTCCCTGATGTCAAAGAAAATTATTAAGAGAAACTTCTGTGTAAAGAATGACTAAAAGACCTAAGGCTTCAATCTAGGGGGAAAGGAGATTTGTAAAGGGAAGTCTGGATATTATAAGTCTGAGAGTTATGAATGACAGACTGACAGATTTATAGACTAGAATGAGAAGTATAGCATAGTATAGTATAGTATAGTATAGTATAGTATGGTATGGTATGGTATGGTATGGTATAGTGTAGTGTAGTGTAGTGTAGTATAGTATAGTATAGTATAGTATAGTATAGTATAGTGTAGTAAAGTATAGTAGAAGTATGGGACATCCTTGAAGCTTGAAAGATTCATAAAAGCAAGTATTTTTTAAAAAAGCAAAGGACTTCATACACCAAAACTATAAAGAAAATTGAAGAAAAATGTATAAATTCATAGAACATAAACTATTTGTTGTTCAGTCATATTTGACTTTTTATAACTATTTGAAGTTTTCTTGGCAAAGATACTGAAGTAGTTTGCCACTTCCTTCTCCAACTCATTTTACAGATGAGGAAATTGAGGCAAACTGGGTTAAGTGTTTTGCCCAGAGTCACACAGCCAGTAAGTGTGTGAGGCTAGATTTGAACTCAGGTCTTCCCGTCTCCAGAACACTCCAGGTATAGTGTTCTACCCACTGTACCACCACTGGATTTAAATTGTGGGTTCACTTGAATATAAAATATAATGTAAATATATTTATGAAAATATAAATGTTATATTATATATATATATATACACACAAATAATCTAGAAAGATGTAATATGACATTTCTGGCATTTTTAAGTTTGAGACATAATTATATAGTATGAAGACATAATCACAATTGAAGATTATTTTTATAAATAAAGTCCATATCAGTCAATACTAATGATGAAGTAAACACAATATAAAACTCAAGTCAGTCCTTGATCTAGTGAAGCTCATTGTTAGATGTAATCTTAAAATTGAGAGGCAAGATAAAGATATTTTTCAGCCCAATCTTTTAATTCACTCAGGAATCAATCAATCCCCTTTGTAATATCTTTGACAGATGATCCATTTAAATACTTTCTATAGCAAAAAGCTACCTGCTTCATGTGATAATTTGTTGGACAATACTAGTTATTAGGAAGTGCTTCTGAATAAACTGAGAAAAAAATTTTACATTCAAGGGTTCTGATAAAGGCCTCATTTCTAAAATATTTAGAAACTTGACTCATATTTATAAGAATTCAAGTCATTCTCCAATTGAAAAATGGTCAAAGGATATGAACAGATAATTTTCAGATGAAGACATTGAAACCATTTCTAGTTATATGAAAAGATGCTCTAAAAAACTATTGATCAGAGAAATGCCAATTAAAACTCAGGTACCACTACACACCTCTCAGATTGGCTAAGATGACAGGAAAAGATAATGATGAATGTTGGAGGGGATGTGGGAAAACTGGGACACTGATACATTGTTGGTAGAGTGGTGAACTGATTCAACCATTCTGGAGAGCAATTTGGAACTATGTCCCAAGGGCTAAAAACTGTGCATACCCTTTGATCCAGCAGTGTTTCTATAAGTGGGCTTATATCCCAAAGAGATCTTAATGGAGGCAAAGGAACCCACATGTGCAAAAATGTTTGTGGCAGCCCTTTTTGTAGTGGCCAGAAACTGGAAACTGAGTGGATGCCCATCAGTTGGGGAATGGCTGGATAAATTATGGTATATTAATGTTATGGAATATTGTTGTTCTATAAGAAACAATCAGCAGGATGATTTCAGAAAGGCCTGGAGAAACTTGCATGAACTGAAGCTGAGTGAAGTGAGTAGAACAGGGAGCACATCGTACATAGCAACAGCAAGATTACACGATAATTCTGATGGACGTGATTCTCTTCAACAATGAGATGATTCAGGACAGTTCTGATGGTCTCATGATAAAGAGAGCCATCTACATCCAGAGAGAGGACTGTGGGAACAACGTAGTTGTTATTTGCTTGAATTTTGTTTTGTTTTGTTTTTTTTTCCTTTTTGATCTTATTTTTCTTGTGTAGCATGATAATTGTGGAAATATTTATAGAAGAATTGTACATGTTTATCATATTTTGGATTACTTGCTATCTGAAGAGGGTGGAGGGAAAAGGAGGGAAAAAACTGGAACACAAGGTTTTGCAAAGGTGAATGTCAAAAATTAACTGTGTTATCTGTTTTGAAAATAAAAAGCTTTAATAAAAATAAATAAATAGATTTTTTTTTTTAAAAAAAGGAAGTGCTGCTTCTTTTTAAGCCAACTGCAACATTTACCCTTGGTCCTAATTTTAACCCCTTGAAGCTGTACAGAATAAATCTACTCTCCCTTTCACATGATGGCTTTTTAATACCTGAAGAGATCAAAGCTTTGTGAGTGTGACAGAGATAAGTGTATACAATATAGAATCTGAATATATTACATTATTTATACCAGAATTTTCTCTCTATAAGAACTTTTCAGTGTAAATCTGCTCTTTGTTCAAACTCTTTTCATCTCAGACTCACACAGCATTTATAATAGCCCTTCCTTTACATATCAAGGATTGTATGTGGGTAATCAGAGAAGGCTAACACCTCTGGTATGAAGGCTTGTTGAACTCTTTTCAAAGCTGCTCATCTACCTTTGGTATCCACCTGCCATCCAACAATTACCTGTGACTCCAAGAAGTTGTAGTAGACAGGCTAAACCAGGTGGAAGATAATTGAAGGGATCTCATATCCTTTGGTGAGTTGTGGAAAGGGTGAGGGTAATGTGAAACATATGAATATTTTCCCTAATGGAATGCATGGAAAAGAACATTTATTCCAATGGTGGCCATGAAGGTGGCTGAAGCGGGTCTTGAGGAGTGCTGAGATCTTGCTCAAACATCGAAATCACCAAGGTCAACCAGACTTTTGTCCTGCCACTGGACTATGATGATATTGGGAGAGAATGAGGTCAACTATTTGTGCAACTCTACCTCACTTAACCCGAATCACATGGCAGTCAAGACATTACCCTCTCATGTCATTAGTCCTCTTCCAAATAAAGGAACATACATCTCCTCACCTTTTACATCTTGCTTGGATATTGATAAGCAAATCAACATGTCATTGTTAGTATTACTGACAAGATAATTAATTGTCCCATGGATGCCTACAAAAGTCCAGGAATTCTGAATTAGTTGTATGCTGCCTGGAATGAAAGTGGCCTTTCTGGCCACCACTTCCTTATATCCATCCATGTCAGCTATATCCCTCCCTTGTTCTTATCCTACTCTAACCTACCTTTCTGTTTTGACCTCTAGAATAGCCATTGTATTGATAAATTTCTCTTCTATTAGGACTATTCTCCCCACAAAAATTGCAGACTTATAGAATCATAGAATTTGAGAATTGGAAGGGACCATAGTAGCCTTTTAATTCAAACTATATGCCAAAGCAATTACTAATATAACATATCTGCCAAGTAAGCATCCAGCTTCTGCTTGAAGATCTTTCAGGAAGGGGAACTCACTTCTCCTGGCAGTCCAGGCCAAAACTGATTTTTTTGCAACTTTTACCTATTATTTCTGGTTCTGTCCTCTGGGGCTAAAATGAGTAAGTCTAATCTCTCTTTCATACCATAGTCCTTTAAACATAAGGTCTTTCCTAAGTCTTCTCTCTTTCAGGCTAAATATCCACATTCCTTTAGTCCTCATATGACATGGACTCCAAATTGTCCTCCTAAAGCTCTCCAACTTACCAATGTCATCCTTAAATGGTGGCCCCCAAACTAAACACAATAATTCAGATGGGTTTAAAAGGACAGTTGTTTTACTAGTCTTGAATGCTATTCCAGTACTAATATAGTTAAAGAGAATATTATTTAGCTTTTGGGGTTTTCTTATCACACTGTTAACTCATTTGGAGCTTGCAGTCACTAAAATACCCAGATCTTTTTCTGACAATTGCTACATAGCCATATATCCTCCATACTGTACTTGTGAAATTTATTTTTGAATCCAAGAGTAAGACTTGACATTTATTCCCATTAAATATCAAATTCCCTAACCAAACTTTCAATTTCCATTCCCAATTACTTCATGTTGCTTTCCCCTATAAAATGTAAACTTCTTGAAGGGAAAGACAATTTTTTTATTCCCAGTCTGAAGAACCATGTTTGACAAATGCTTAATAAATGCTTGTTGAATTGAATTTCTGAAAAGTCCTCAAGATTCAATACAGTAGATTTACAATAGATCTAGGTTACATGTTACATATACAAAGAATTTTTAAAAGGTCAGCATCATGGATTAGTAGATAGTGAGGTGTCTCTTGAGTCAGAAATTCTTGGATTTAAATGTCTGAATCACATTGGCTATAGTAGCCTGGGCAAATCATTTAAATTCTTTTTCTTAATGTTCTATTTTTTCTGATTATATATGTATATAAACTTAAAATCCACATTTCTTTACAAATCATGTTGGGAAAGAAAAATCAGAACAAAAGGGAAAAGCCATGGAAGAGAAAAAACAAACAAACAAACAAAAATGAACATAGCATGTGTTGATTTATTACATTCAATCTCCATAGTTCTTTTTTCTGGATTCAGATTGTATTTTCTGTCCTAAAGTTTATTGGGATTGTCTTGAAGCACTTAACCACTGTGTGATTATCACACAATCTTGCTGTTTTAGTGCACATTGTATTCCTGGTTCTACTTGTTTCACTCAGCATCAATTCAAAATCTTTCCAGGACTTTCTAAAATCAGCTTGTTCATCATTTTTTATAGAACAATAATATTCCTTTACCTTCATATGCCACAGTTTATTCAATCATTCCCCAATTGATGGGCATCTACTCTTTTTTCAATTCTTTGCTACCACAAAAAGAGCTGTTACAAACATTTTTGCACATGTGGGTCCTTTCACTCCTAAGGCATTTAAATTCTTGATGCTTTAGATTACTTTCAAAAACTAGAAATTGTAGAAAAGACACATTAGTAAAAGGAGTTTCTTTATCCCTCTTCCAATGAAATTATAGATCTATTTACTTTCCCTCTATAAAAAACAGTGTGTCATTTTGATTTCCTTCTCAGGTTAATTTTACCTTATTTCTAAGTCCAATTTTTCTTGTGCAGCAAAATAACTGTATGGATATGTATACATATATTGTATTTAACATATACTTTAACATATTTAACATGTATTGGTCTACCTGCCATCTGGGGGAGGGGATGGGGGAAGGAGGGGAAAAGTTGGAACAGGTTTTGCAAGGGTCAATGCTGAAAAATTACACATGCATATATCTTGTAAATAAAAAGCTATAATAATAACAATAAAACAATTAAAAAACAGTGTGTCATATGACACAAAAAGATATCAAAAATATCTGCTACTGATAATAGGGCAGGGCTTTAGGTGGAAGGAAGGAAATGAGCACTTACTGAACACCAAGTACTTAAAAAATACCACATTTGATCTTCCCAACAACCCTGAGAGGTACATGCTATTATTTCTATTTTACAGTTGAGGAAACCGAAGCAGACAGTTTACATTTTACATGTTTTACAGTTTACATGTCTTACATTTAAGTTGTGTGATGGTCACACAACTCATTATCTGAGGATTATGGTCAAAAGATCCTTCTATAAGTGCCAATGTTACCTGGAGATGGCAGAGTAGAGGGAATGGGGAGAAATTAGACTTTAGCTCTTATTGCTCATTGTAGTTTAGATTTATAGGATCATAAGATTATACATTTAGAGTGGGAAGGAACCTTAAAGATTACCTCGTTAAATCCCTCATTTTAAAGATGAGAAAACTTAGATGCAGACCTTATATGATTTGCTCAAAGTCATATGGGCAATAAATAACAATGAGTGACAGAAGTAAGATTTGAACACTGTTCCTCTGATTCTAAAGCTGGGTTCTTCCCACTCTATTCATCCACTAGGTTTCAGTGAGCTCTCTCAGTGGGTCTCAGGAAATGTGACGCCAGAAGGGTAAGTCTGGATTGAGGTTTAGGGATGGGGGAGATGCCTATGGAGCATAATAAGAAAGACTCCAGGGCAGGCAGAGAACAATGCTCTGGAGTAGGGAAGGGATGATTTAAAAGCAAACCTTCCCTAGAGCCAGATTTATATGGTAGAAATTGATTTTGAAGAGGTGACCTGAATCCAGGGAGAAATAAGAACATCTGAATACTATGGTGACCTCTGCTTACATTTGGAACCTAGTATCCTAGACAGGTGAGACACTTTTCTCTCTCCTTCTGTTTCTTTTCTCACTTGGCGGTGGGAGTGGAGGGAAGGGAGTGCCAGGAATCTGATGTTCAGACAGATGCTGTCAGAGATACTTGAAGCAAGATGCGCCTTGCTGGTTTCTGGCTATTAGGAAGGGAGGTCAATGACAACAGCCCAGAAAGACATATTCCCCTTAAATCTGGATGGAATAGGGAGAAAATGGATCTCTTTTTATTGAAGATTCAGTCTGGTTCTCTGAAGGCAAGGAAAAATGTAGAATTGAACAATTATATGATAAATGATGTGAATAAAAAAATCTAGCCATATGATAATGTCAGATAAACAAGAGGCAAAAACACCATCATTTTTTCCAGTGTAGTTTGTTCTGGGCCTAAGTTACCAGAGTAATTGATACAAATGCTTACTTTATCTACCTGTGTAGATGGGGCAGCCTTGAATAGAAGCAGGCTAGGAAAGGAGAGAATTAAAGCTGGGAGACACAAAGCAGGATAGAAGGGATTCAGAAAGCCTGCGAAGGTCTTGCCCACCAGAGCTGAGTTAGCAGGAGAAAGCTGCCTAGGGATCACTGGGTTGACAGACACCAGAGACATGCATGTGCTGAGTAGCAAAAACGTAATTATCCTCAGTGTTAGCTATAGGGTTGTAATTGGCCCCTAGACACCACTCCTTTGAGCAAGATAGAAATGCATTAATAGGAAAGCAGACAGGCAGGAGAGAGGTCAGGTCCAGTCTGAGCAAGATGGCAAAAGAGTTGGGACATAGTCCCCTATCCTGGTGCTCTTGACAAAAAAAAAATCATTTTTCCCCTCTTGTGACCTCCTGATCAATTACACAGCAGGGTACCCTTATTTCCATCCCAACCCATCCCCTACTGTAGATGCTTGTGTCAAAGCTTCTTTCTGTATTAGCTAAAGGAAGATCAATCCATCAGAAATAAAACCAGGACTGGTTAGTGCCCCTGAAGAGACAGAATGTTTGTCAAAGAAGACTTAGCTGCAAGTCCGGGGACTTCTTTCATTCATGCAACTAGATGTTGTTCCAAGTAAGGTCTTTGAGGGGTCCAGTGCCTGCTGGCTCATAGGAGGCATTTAATGAATATTTCACTGACCAGATTCTATCCTCATTGTTGCCTACTTTGCCCTGCTTGCCAGATCCATCCCAGTGAAGACTACGCGTATCTAAGGTAAGTGCTACAGTATCCTTGTTGAACACCCTTTCTAAACTATGGCTATATAAGGCTTTGGTGCTGTGGTTAACACTGAGAGATTTATGAGTCCCTCATTTTTTTTTTTTTTTTGCAACATAAAATCTAAACTACTGGGCCTGAATTAAGACCATTCTTCACAATATGGATACATAGACTTGTATTTTGAGCCCTTCAGAGCTTTAGGAATCCAACATTACCCAGATTGGGGAATTATCTCTTTTGCAAGTTTTCCCGGTTAGTGGACTGAAGCAAAACAACAGAACAGTCAGTGAAATGTCTATCATCTGGTCCTAAAGCAAATACAAATACCTACATATACATATACACACATATATATGCATATATATACATACATATATAGTCTTTCTGCCACTTAAAAGAAGGATAATAGATGTAATATTATAAAATTATATTAAGTTGTTTCAGTCATGTTTGACTCTTTATGACTCCATTTAGGGTTTTCTTGGCAAAGATACTGAAGTAGTTTGCCATTTCCTTCTCCAGATATTTTATAGAGAAAATTGAGGTAAACTGGTTTATGTGACTTACCTAGGGTCACACAGCTAGTAAGTATCTGAGTCTGGATCAAACTCAGGAAGCATGGCACTTTATCTACTGTACCACCTCCTTGCTATATATAAATTATTATATATATTATAATATAAAATATGATAAAGTATAATATGTAATAATAAAATTATATATGTGTGCTGTAAAATATATACAAGTATATGTGTAGTATTTTGCAATATATATGTATAATTTGTACATGTATATGATATACCCACACAAATGTCCAATGCACTCTGTAATGGGCTTAATCTGACTCAGACCTGATAATTCAGGCTCAAGATTGTAATGTAATGAGATACTTATAAAACATCTATCTGTTAACAGAGGAGACTTTCTTAGCTGTAACAGGGGAAGGGTATTCAAAGCAGAAAAAGGATATTTAGCAAGGACAGAGCCCTGATTCAGCTGGGCACAGCATCTCTGCTGTTGTGTTGCCAATTAGAAGCATGAAGGAAGAGCAGGTGAATATTAGGGCCTTGACTTTTTTGTAGGATGGTAAGAAATTATGCCAATAGCCTGATTTTATTCCCCTGAACCAATTAGGAGTTAAGGATAGCTTCAATATCTTTTTTAAGGAAAATTTTAAGGAACAGCTTTTAAGAGGAAACTGCTGTGATAGATATGAGGTAGCCCGGATATAGGGTATGATAGGATAATATTATTTGTACTCTGTTCATAAAGAGAACCATGACATCAGGGAGATAATGTCATGACTTGCAAGTGAATTGGATTTAAGTGAGGGAGGGCTGGGCAAGGTCACTTGCCTCCCTTTCCCCTTCAGAGCCACCTGGGTCCAGTGGCCAGATACAGATTAGGACAACTGGAAATGGCCCTGGATGCTGTGGGAGACCTGGGCCTTTTTAAGCTAAGGTCTTCAACAGGACTTAGTTTAACTGAGACTGCACTCATTCAGCAATTAAAATTAGGGAAGAATCGAGGCAGAGAATAGAGTTAGGTTTAGAGGCTACCACACCAGCCTCCTAAACTTAATTTCCTGTCTAAGCCCTGAGAGGTCTTTTAGTCCATCCTCTTACTTATCCATATTGAAATCCCTTACAAGTAGTAGTTCAGCATCTGTTTGAATACCTTCTGAGCCATGGAGTTCACCATCTCACAAGACAGTCAACTCTATAGATCATTTTATTTATTTAAAGACTATTTGGACAAAAGGGGGAAGTTTCTCTTAATTGAATTAAACACACATATATTAAACAACTATTATTTTCAAGAAACTATTCTGAGTATTGGTAATATAAGAATAGTAATATAGTCATTCAAGGAGTCTGCAAGGAGGTCTACCAGAGATGGGGGAAGGATGGTGGTGAAATAACACATACACATGTAACTATGTTAGATGAAGAATTCAGAAAACAGATCACAAACTTGATATGAAGACATGATCTAATAGTGTTTGTAGAACATTCATTATCGCATAATTGCTGAAGTTCTCTGTGACCCAAGAATAGCTAACACATTTGTGGCTTGACACCATGATAATTATAGTTTTCAAAAAAAAGTGGAGGAAGCAACAAGGAGAACTGTTTTAGACTTAATTCTTATCAACAAAGAGGACCTGGATACTCTTTCTTTAAACCAAAAAAATCTTTTTTTTTTCTCATGAACTTAAAGATAAACAAGCACAAATATTTAAAGATACAAAGAACAGGAGAAAGGATTTTTACAAAAGAATTATATTTATATAAGCAAACACAGAAAGTTTAACCAGGTAGTATCTATATTTGTGTTCCTTTCTGCATGTCTTTTTTTCTTCCTTGGTTCAGGAACATCCCAGAATCCATCTGGGATGGCTGGGCAAGAAGAAGAACTGACACTATTGGAGCACCCTCTCATCTTGCCTTCCACCTTTACCTTGTTTGTTTGATTGCTCATTTTCCTTCTGATGAGATGAAGGAACACCAGGTCCAACCATCTGCCCTTTCATTGCTTCCCAAGGTCCTTTAGGTTTTACCATCTGTCCTGCCTCCATGCTCTGCAGTCCCTTGGCACTGTGATCAACTACCTATATAACCTCTGGGCCTTGCCATCTGATTCATTGCAGCACCTATAGAATCTCTGGGCCTCTCCATCTGGTTTGAAGCTAAATTTTCTTTATTATGTTTCTTCCAATTAGACCATGAGCTCCCTGAGAGTAGGGATTATCTTAATTTTTTTTTTCTATTTGGATTCCTGACTCTTAACATGGCAAGTACTCAATAAATGTTCTTTTCACTCATTTATTTATTCTATCGCTGTTCACTAACTTACATGTCCTCTCCCCCCCCCCCCAACTATGGATTAAAACACTTCCTTGTAACATATGCATGCCCAAGCAAAATAAATCAACATATGGGCCATATCTGAGAGTGCATTTGTCATTCTGTAGTTCTAATGCAACTTCTTTCTGCAAAGAGGTACAAATTATCTTTTATTATCTATCTTTTGAGATCATGATTACTTGCTGCCTTAAGACTATCTATGTACACTGCTGAAATCTCAGATATTTTATACATTTTTTAGGTATTTTGAATGGGATTTCTTTTTCCATCTCTTCCAATAGGTTTTGTTAATAATATACAATAAGGCTAATTATTTTTGTTTGTTAAGTGTGTTGCATATCCTGTTACTTTATTGAAATTATGATCATTTTTAGTTAACTTTAATTGTTTTTTTGGTATTCTCCTAGCAAATCATCACATCATCATAAAATAGTGATTTTTTCTTGTCTTATTGCTGTATCCAGCAATAGAGAAGGAGGAAGAGGAAAAGGAGGAGGAGGAGGAGGAGGAGGAGGAGGAGGAGGAGGAGGAAAATTTAGAAAATTTAGAAAAATAAATTCTGGAAAAAAATCAACAACTGTTCTGACTGGTTCCACTAAAAATTCATGCTATCTCCTCTAACTCCAGCATAACTATTTATTCTTCTTTACTCATTTCTCTATCATGTGTCCTAGTGTTTGTTCTAAAATTTCTAACTGCATCCAACTATTCCTCTACCTACCATTTCTCTCAGTTGATAACCTCTTATATTACTGAGGAAATTAAAGCCATCATTTTTTAGTTTCCTCATCTCTGATCCTATGATTCCCCCTTCTCCAACCCTTTAAACCCTTCTACCTTCTCCTCTACTATAGTCCATGATGAAGAGGTTTCCCCTTTTATTATTATTATTATTATTATTATTATTTTACCAAGACTGACCCCTTTACTTGTGCTCTTTTCATCTAGAAGCTTTCTCTTTTGATTATTTCTTTTTTCTAATTTTCAATCCCTCTCTATTATACTATTTTTTCTCTGATGCCTACTTATATGTTCACTATGGTCTAAAAAAATCTTCATTTTACCCTGCTGTTACTCTAGAATTTTCAGGGGTCTTCAAACTTTTAAAATAGGGGGCCAGTTCATTGTCCCTCAGACTGTTGGAGGGCCGGACTATAGTAAAAACGAAAACTTTGTTTTGTGGGCCTTTAAATAAAGAAACTTCATAGCCCTGGGCGAGGGGGTTAAATGTGGGGCAATTTGCCAGTTGCCACATCTGGTCCACGGGCTGTAGTTTGAGGACCCCTGCTCTAAGTTGTCTCTCCTGCCTTTCATTAAAAAAGCTCTCCAAAAGAATGATCTATATCCTTATATAAGCCTCCTCATCACTATACCTTAAAAGGTGAAGAGATGTGTCAAGTTTATATGTGAAGGCTTGACTCCATTCCCATAAAGTGCTAATTTTACTGAAAGGACCATTACAAATAATGAATAAACCAATTTGTCCAAAGTGATAGCAAACAGAAATCAGAGAAGTTATATAGATTAGAATATACTAGATAATATAAAAAGTGAATAAACTTTCCAACAGGGAATGAAGTATATCAACCAAGAGAGAAAATTCTCCGTATCATCCAAGGGAAAAAATTTCTAGGGGGACAAGTTGGAAATTAGGGACATGTCAAAATGCTAACTCCTTCATACATTTACAGTGTGAAATCTCCTCCATTTACAGAAGTTTCTCCTTGAATAGAACCTGAAATGATTGGCATTCTCTCTTAAAATTAAAAGCAAAAACATGTGTTTTCACCTGATCTCCCACCATCTTACTCAGACTTGTACTGTTAAGTAGTCATTTGTTCCATTAATGAGGAGAGTCTCAAGGAAATACACTAGTTTTGAAATACTAGTTTACACATAATTTGCCAAGACTATGGCAAATAGTGGACTATTTGAAAAAGTTTTTCATGTTGTTCTTATGGCCAAATGAAGAAATATGGGCTAAACATTAGTCTTCGATACAGAACTAATCAAAGGAGTAGTTATCTATTAATAGCTTGAATATTACTTGGAAGATTCCATTGGAGTACCCAAAGGATCTGTAATTAGCCTGGTGTTTTTTTAACTTTTCTTCAATCACTTGCATGAAGACATTAACACCAAGGTTATCAAAGTTTCAAAGACAAATTCAAAGGAATGACTAATGTGTTGAATGGATGACATAATCAGGGTCCAAAAATCACTCTATCACCTAGAAAACTGGGCCAAATATATACTATTAAAAATTTAGTAGAGGATTTCTGGTGTCAAGATGATGGGGTGAGGAAAGAGACTTCTGAAGCCCTCCCAAACTCTATTCCAGACAACTAGAAAATTGCTTCTGAATTGATCTAAGAAAAGAGAATCAGCTTATCAGCCAGGCAGATAAAATCTGTCTCACTGGGGTGAGAGGGAAACAAAGGTCATGAGTAGCAGCAGTATCCAATCTCACAGCAGGGGGAATTTTTATGATGCAGGTATGCTCAAGACACAAATGCAAAAGAAAATTGCTCCAAAGCATCTATAAGCAATAATAATTCAGAGAAAAATATAATTGGTACAAAGTCGACTAGAATTCCTAGAAGAGATAAAGCAATACTTTAACAACATTTTTAGAATTGAATTGAGAGCAATTAATCAAGGGGAAAACATGGAAAAGAAATGCAAACTGTGGAAGAAAAAACTGGAAAGAGAATTAATAGCAGAGGTATAAAATCTTGCCCAAACAATAAATTCCCTGAAAGTCAGACTGGACCAAATAGTATTCAATTTGACTCTAGGAGCCAACAAGAAACTTAAAATGAAGTCTTATTGTATTTGATGATATAGATACAAAGACAAATGAAATAATCTGCTTTTAAGGAGTATTGTGAGAGATAGAATGTCTATATGCATATGTACAAATGTATGCTAAATAAAGTGATTTGGTGGGGTTAGTACCAGCACCTACCTGGTGGAGGGAAATAGAAACAGTTCTGTAAAAGTTTTAGTACCAAAGATGGCCCCTCATTGAACTTTATAGGAAATTAGGAATTCTAAGGAATGAAACTGAGGAGGATGTATATTCTAGGCATAAGAGATAGCCAATGCAAAGAACTAGAAATTCGAGTATCATATGTAAAAAGCAACAAGCGAGCCAATTTGCCTAGAGCAAAACATGTATAAAGAATAAAACAAAGCTGGAAAAGTAGGTTGGAATCAAGTTATAAATAGTTTTAAATACAAATGGAAGAAATTGTACTTGATTTTAGAGACAATAGGGATCCATTGGAGCTTATTTAATAAGGGGAGAGTAGAATAATCAGAACTATGCTATAGGGAAATTACTGTGATAGCTGTGTGGAGTGTAGATTGGAGAGTGAAAAGATGACCAGGATCATAAGAGGATTAGGAACCATATGTGGATTTGGTTGGAGGAAATAGTGATACCTAATCTGAACAATAGGAGACTTTATGTGGCTCATAAGAGCTATTTTCCAAGAGTAGTTAGTTATAGTAGTCCATGATCTCTATTTCTTAGCTAGAACTTAGCCATGCAAATCGGGTTGAAGTTTTTATAAGCCCTAAGAAGGCACTAAAAACGTTGGAGAGAAAGGGCACACACTGTGACCCTTTGCTAACGTTCCTTCTGTCTTGGCAAAGCCCTTGTCTCCCTGATAATATTTTCAGGGTAAAGCCTTGATCTCTAGATCTCCAGATCTGCATTTTAACTATATGTAAGTCATCTCCATTTGGATAAACTACTAGCAACATGAGAGACTCAGCACAAGAGACCCTGAAAGGTCTGTGTGGCACAATGGAAAAAGTACTAGGTTTAGGATTATAAAATAAGAGTTTCAATCTTAACTTCACTACTTAGTACTTTAGGCAAAATCCAAATCTGAGTCTCACATTTCTTATCTACAACATAAAGAGGTTGGACTCAATGATCTCTAAATTTCCTTCCAGTTCTCTATGATCCTATGCCTAAAATGGACCACACTGTCTTTCTTCCTCAAACCACCTTTTCTTCTGCCTCTTTATTCCAGTTGACTGTATTTCTTCATAAAATATCTAGATCTGAAACCTTGCCCTCACCATACTTATACAGTCAGTTTCTAAGCTTTGTTTTTAATCCTGAAATATTTCTTTCAAATTTCTTTCCATTCATATTGCCATCACCCCAGGAGAGGCTTGACTACTTTATTTGATAGTTGCTAATTGGTCTCTCTCCTGTTTTCTCTCCAATTTATCTTACACATTAATGTCAGAGTAAATTTTTTAATGCAAAAGTCTGATCTGAGCACATCATTTCTGTTGCTACCTGAAGGTTTAGCATTCCTGTTAAATTCTAGGGAATGCTACTTTTCTGCTAATATCCAATAGTTCTTGTCTCAAGTTCTCTCAAGGATCCTTCTTGTCAGCATCTGTTTTTCTTGAGATAAAATGTTTGCAGAAATAATAAAGCTAAAGGATTGAAACAAACAAGGTTGTTTCTGGAGTGAAAGAGACCACCATTGGGTCTGGATCAGTTACTGCCCTCTTTCCCATCATCAACCTTCTGTCCTGCATGCTACAGTTTACAAGTTTTCCTTTATCTCTTTATTTACCATACTATCAAACATAAAATATTCTCTTTGGCTTTAAAATTCCTTGATAGATTGGTTTCTTCCCACCTTTCTGGTCTTCCTTCACTTCACTTTCCCTCTTTCCACTGTGACTCTGGATTCTTGGCTTTTCCTTGGATGTGATGATATTCCATATCCTGATTCCAGGTTTGTTCACTGACTGTCCTCCATGTCTGGAACTCTCTCCCTCCTCATTTCTGCCTTTTAGCTTCTCTGATTTTTTTCAGGTCTTAGCTAAAGCCCCTTTTCTATAAAAAGTCTTTCCTAGTTCTCCTTAATCTTTGTGCCTTCTCTTGGATATTATCTCACTTGTCCCAGTATAAAATCTGTTTGTATATAGCTCTTTCTATTTGTCTCCCTCCTCCCGTAAATTGTGAGATTCTTGTGAGCAAATACTTTTTTCATTCCTAGCATTTAGCATAGTTCTTGACACACAGTAGATACTTGATAAATATTGGTTGACTGATAAACATAACATTCTCTCATTTTAAAAATTAAATTTAACAAGAGATCAAATCAACTGATTTAATAACTGAAAAATATAATATGGGATCCAAAAGTTCCAAATGAGTTCCTTTCTATTAATCCATCCTATAATCTCCTTAAGTATTTATTATCTCATTTTTCATCTGCTCTATTATATCAGAAGGCTATCTTCCATAAGTTTCAGAAGAAAAATAAAAATCCAATCAAGATTTTTCCTCAGCACATTTGAATTACAAGTTAACTTAAGTTAGCATTCACAATGAATCTATAGCTGACCAGCAAAGCTCAAACTGAATATATTTTATTGATGTCCAGAGATTTCATCTTTCTCTGTATCCTTGTCTACAACCTCTAGATGGTGCCAGAGATCTCCGACTCAGCTCCATAAGGACCTGAGTTGGTAGGTCCCTTCTTTCAAGTAGCTATGCTGTTGGCAAAAAGAATTACACGGCATATGGCTTCTTCACCTTCGCTGTACTACACAAGCAGGGTTATAAAGAGCTATAATTCTCTTCAGAGAACACTCACTGTGCCCAGTTAATGGACAGGAGCATCCATATCCCAATTGTACAACTCAAGGTTGTTGCTGGAAATGCAAAACATAATATAACTGATATACACCAGTAAGACAATAACACAGTATATGATCACCCCCAAAATACATACATTTTCTTCCCTTCCCCTGGAGGAACCATTCTGCATTTTGTTTGTTTTTCCTGGTTCAGATTTAGACCTCTTAGGTCTACTGTGTAAACCAAGGCTTATTTAGAGCCCAATTTTGCATATATAATCTCTGATGTGAGCCATTTCCCAGACCAGGGGGTTGTTTGTTAATAATCTGAATTATATAAAAAATGTAAAGATACTCAGAAAAGAGTTTTCCCATCACAGATGTGCAGAATTACAGATGTTGAGCATCACAAGGGACTTCAGGAGTCATTTGATCCAACACAAACCTGAAAAAGAATCCACATACCTGACAAATGATCATACAACTTGCCACTCTTGAATAACTATAATTATTCAGAAGGTTTTTTCCTCCTGACATTGAGCCTAAATTTGCTTCTTTGCAACTTTTTTTGCCCTCTGGTACCCATAGACCAAGTCTATTCCATACTCTTTTACATAATAGCCTTTCAAATACTAGAGGACAGCTATAATGTCTATTCTGAGCTTTCTTTTATCCAATTGAAAAACCCCTGTTCCCTACAACTCTTCCTTATGTGGCATGGATTCATAGTTTTTGACCATTTTGTGACCTTTTCTGGTTATTCTACAGTTTATTGAAGACTTTTCTAAAATGTGATGCTCAGAGCTGCACTTCCCACCTAGTTGCTGACTTGAATGTCAACATTACCTCCAGAAACTCATATCCCTGAAAGATCAAATCAGTTTTGAAATTTATACCTCCCCAGAACCCCCAAGCTCTTAGTCCCCTCCCTCCCTCAATTGGAGAGGTTAGAGTATGGACATAGGAGATTTCATCCCAGATCTTCCATTTAAGTAGGGAGTCTAGACAGATGCCTTGTAATTTCCTTCCTGGCTGCAGGACTTCATGAGGCTTCCAGTCCCTTCTTTTTTCCTCCTTCCCCCTTCAGCTTCATTTTTATGTGCTGTCTTCCCTTACTAGGCTGTGAGTTTCTTGAGGACAGGAACTGTCTTTTGCCTTTTTAAAAATTCTCGTTATATAGCACCTTTTGTTGTTCAGTAATTTTTTTAAAGTCATGTCTGTGACTTCATCTTAGGTTTTCTTGGCAAAGATACTGAACTAGTTTGCTATTTTCTTCTCCAGCTCATTTTACAGTTTAAAAAATGAAGGCAACAAGGTTAAACGATTTACCCAGTCACACAGCTAGTAAGAGTCTAAGGCTAGATTTGAACTTCTTTTCTGGGAGTCTTCCTGACATTCTATCCACTGCACCAGCTGTCTACTAAGTATCAAGCATTGGCTTAATAAATGTTTATTAACTAAACTGATCAGAAATATCATGATAGACTACAATAGGGCTACTAACTTCCTTTTCCTGAAAACTATGCCTCTCTAAATGTAAACATTTTCCATTTAGGTATATTTATCGCACCTAGTCAGTGTGGTCTCATGAGCTGGGACATATTTTAATTTTATTTTTTCTTTTAAAATTTCTGTGATTTTTTTTGGGGGGGGTATTGTTATTCTGGACTTCACAAATACTAACAAACATGAACATTTTCACATACAAGAAAAAGAGGATTTTCTATGTAACTGTGAATCTCTATTTTATGTTTATTAAAGTATAAAATATATTCACCGTATTAATTTCAAAGTTGTCCTTTTATCTGGGCCTCCTATTAAACTAATTTCTGTTTTCTTCTGTACACTTAAAATACTTCATTGATCCTTTCTTTCTTTACATTTATTGCCATAGCTATTACTAATTCTCCCTTTTCCATCAGTTCTTCCTCATTAAAAATTTAAAAATCACTCTCTTATAATTAGCATATTTAACCAAAATAAATTCAGACATAGTCCATTTCCAAAAATATTTTTCTCATCTCCTACTGTAAGCCATACCCTTTCTGTCAGGAAGTGGGTGGTGTTCCTTGAGCTTCATCATCAGTCCTCTGGTATTGTGGCTAGTTATTATGTTAATCAGAGTTCTTACATCTTTGAAAGCTGCTTGTCTGTAGTCATTATATAAATTGCTCTCCTGGTTTTGCTCTCTTCACTCTGAATCAGTCTTCTCAGTTTCCTTTGCATTTATGCCCTTCAGAATCTCTTGTGGCTCAATAATTTTCCATTATATTCTGATACTATATTACAAATCTCCTGAGAACTATTTGTTCATATCTTTTGACCACTTATATATTGAGAAAGCGGTTTTTATTCTGTTAATTATCTATTATGATGAATAATAAGAAATTTGATGCAATAGATATTTTTTACCCATAAATGATTTTTTTTCTTTTTATGTTAACTGCATTGTTGTTTTTTTGTTTTTGTTTTTTTTGGTACAGAAGCTTTTAAATTTCATATAATCTAAATTATCTATTTTATTTTTTTATAATTGCCTTTATTTTTTGTATTGTTTTTTGTTAGGTTAATATTATATTTCTTCCCCATGATTATAAAAATGTATGATCTTTGAATTTCTTATGACACAATAAAGTCACATTTTCATTTTGAATTTATTATCCAATATAATACAAGATGCTGGTGTATGCCTAATTTCTGCCAGACCATTCTCCAGTTTTTGGAGCATTGTAAAATAGTAAATCTTTTCTTAAGTAGTTTATGTTTTTCAGTTTATCAAACACTGTGTTATTGACTTCCAATATTTCTGATTCTCTTTCATCTACTGTTTCGCTAATCTACTTCTCTCCATATTTTTAAATCAGTATTAAATGGTTTTGATGACTGAAGCTTTATAACATAGTTTGAGGTCCAAACGTGACATTCTTTCTTTATTCTTATTTGCCTTGATATTCTAGATATTTTCTCCTTACAAATTTTCTCCTTTTGTTATTTTATTGAATTCTGTAACATATCCTTTCAATGTTTTACATGGCATAATATTAATATTTTAACTTTGGTAATTCTGTCATTTTGCTTGTATTGGCATGGCTCAAACACAAGCTTTGAATATTTCTCCAGCTATTTAAATTGTCCTTTATGAAGTACTTTGTAATAGAATTTATGCAAGTATTTTAAGTGTTTTGGTAGATACACCCCTCCAGATATTTTATACATTTTGTTATTTTGTATGAAATTTCCTTTTCTATTATTGCTTCTTGGGTTTTATTAATTACAGAATTCTGAGATGGGACTATTAAGATCTCCATTTGTTCTTCATTTAGTTTGGTTATTTTATATTTTGGAAGGTAATCCTCAATTTTGTTATATAACTATGGACAGTAAACTCAGATACTTCTTTTCTTTTCTTTTTGGTAACTTTGTTCATTTATTATTATTTTTTTTATCTCTTCTTTTTTAGGCAAGTTGGTTAAAAGTTTGTCAATTTTGTTAGTCTTTTCAAACAACTAGCTTTTAGTTTTATTTATTCTTTCTATTGCACTTTTCCTCAATTTATCTATTTCTCCTCTAATTTTCAGTGTCTACTCCTTTTGCTTAATTTAGGTTTGCTTATTTGTTGAGTTTCAAATTTTAAAAATTGTACATTCAGTCTACTAATTCTCTCCCCTTTTGTTTTTGCTAATGCATCTTTTTTAGGAATTAAGTTTTCCTCTGGGAATTTTAGCTGCATCCTAGAAATTTTGGTTTGTTATTTCATCATTATGGTATGTTGCATAATAATTAGTTTTTTATATGATTAATTATTTGAGCCATTTGTTAGTTAGAGTTTCATTACTAAGTTTAGTTCTATGTCTTTTGTTTGTTACCTCTGAATTTTAAAATATCTTTTACTGTATTATGACCAATAAGGGATGTACTTACATTATCTTCCTTTTTTACATGTATTTGCAATATCTCTGTGCCCTAATGCATGGTCAATTTTTGCAAATATTTATGTGGTGCTAAGAAATATATATGTTATATATATATATAATATATACAATGTGTGTGTCTATATACACATTATATTTTACCATATAATGTTAGAGGATACCATCGATCTTTCAGTTTCAATTTATGTGGCTTATTCAATTTTGTATTTTCCTTTGTATTTATGTTTTGGCCAAAATTTTCCAAACATGAGAGAGAAACAGTGAGGCAGAAAGGGAGAGAGAAAGAGAAAGAGAAACAAACCAAAAAAAAATGTGTTACTGTCTTTGCCTTTTTGTAGTTGTTAATTTTTCCTTTATGAATTTAATTGCTAATTCACTTAAACATATAAGTTTAATACTGATATTTGTTTCTTGTCTCTGATTCCTTTCAGTATAATATCATATCCTTGTTTATACTGTGAATTTTTATTTTTGCTTTGTCTGATACCATGTTCACAATTTTTCCTTTGCTACCAGATGCATATTAAATTTTGCTCCAGACTTTAATTTTTATTCTGTGTGTGTCCTTGCTTTCCAAGAAATGTTTCTTGTGAGCAACAGGTTATAGGATTTTATTTTCTTATGTAATCAGTTATTTTCTTTCATTATTTTGGATCATTTGATCATTGGGAGTTAGATTTATATTTTCTTTCATTTATAGCAGTAGTATTGCTTTATTACTGAACTGGGACTTTATGTTCTACTTCTCCTTTTAAGACATGTTGTTCCCATATTTTTTGCTCACTCTATTTTAAGGCAACCTGATTCCCACAAGCACTCTGCCTCTCACCTCCAAATTCTTTCCATTTTTTTTACTCTTTTTTCTTTTGCTTAGTTATTTGTCTTTTTTCTTCTCCTTTTTCTCTTTCAGTTAATTAAAATATCCCTTCTTTCCTTATTTTCAATTTCTTTGTTAGTTGTTTTCATTTTCTGTGTATTTTTTTCATTTGTTTAAAATGTTAAAGTTCTTAAACTTTAAAAGTTAAAGTTTTAAAAAAGGTCTTTGCCTCCTCTTTATTAATTATTTTCTCTTTTCATTTTAAATATTTGCTTTTTAATTCATGATCTATATTTATTAATTGATGCCTTATTTATACCTTTTTTGGTCTCTATGTTTCTCATGAAATTCAGGCTTGTAAATAATCAGTTCTGAAATCCTTTTTCTAAACAATTTCTGTGTTACTAACTTGTAGATCTTGTCCCCTTCTTCCTTTTCTCTGTTATGCCTTACTTATAGAAGTATCAAATCCTTCAGGAGATATAGTAAAGATAGAAGTATTACTCCATGGTAGAAATTTCTCTGCACAATTCTATCCCTTGTGATCCTCATGATAATTTTTTTTAAATTTCCTTTCTGCACTCATGCCTTTCCAGCTGATTTTTGGATGCTGATTGCCCTAAGGAGTTCTGATTCTTTTTCTTGAGAGGTTATTCTCTGTCCAGTATCTTAAAGGAAATGATTTTTCTGAGTGCCAAATTAATGTAGATTTATTCATTATAAAGGTCCCATTTCCCATTCTAGAATATGCTTCTACCCCACATGAAAGTGTTCTTCATTGATATCTTCTCCCACCACTGAGTCTACATCTCCCTTTCTTTTCCTCTGTTTAATGCCTCTCTTTACCACCTCAACTTATAGTCCTTTTTCTTGCCAAAGAAGGTTTACTTTCCCCCGTAATTTTTTTTAACCTTTGATTTGATTAGGATACGTTATATTTCCCTTTCTATTTTTAAATTCACGTTTCTCCTTTCATGCATCCACTGTTCTGCAATAGACTCCCCAAACATACCATAATTCATCTACAGGAAAGAGTTGAAGTTCAGTTCACAGTGTTTCAGTTTCATTCTTCTAATCCAACTTTTTTTAATTTATTTTCCATTTCATCATTATCCCTTTTTGTACATAAAAAAAATCTCTTAATGGTCCTTCTGTTGTTATTTCTTTTTCTAATCTCATGGGTATCTTTGTCTTTTTTATTTTAATAATGTCTGGAAAATATACTTACTACCAACCCCTCTACTTAGTAGATAAATAATAGGGAAATGTCTGAGGTATATAAAGTTTAAGAGATTTGCCCCAAATAACCAGTTAATAAGTGTCAGAAGTGGGGCAGAAACAAGATGGCAGAATAAAGGTTGCAACCCAGCTGAACTTTCCCAACATTCCCCTCCTAACAACCTAAAAATATTTTTTCAAACCAAATTTTGTAATGGCAGAACTAACAAAAAGTCAAGTAAGACATTTTTCCTATCTAAGACAATTTAGGAAGTCAGCAGGAATAGTTTGTGACACTAGGATGGGCATGGGCCCAGAACACACACCAAGTCCTAACCAGCATCTCAGCACTAGGAACCTTGGATGTAGCAACAAGAAAACAGCAGCAATAACAGCTTTGGGAGGTCTCAGCCCTCAAACAATAAGGGAGTCAAAGAACTGATCAGAAAGAGATTACAGAAGCCATTTCTCTGACATTGGGTAGACCTGATGCTGACTGATTACTCTGTTGCTCATACCTAGTTTTGGATTAGAGTTCCAGGGCAGAGAGGAGTACTTGTCAGTCACAAGGGAGCAGGAGCTCTGGCCACAGTTCCAGAGAAGAATGGAGTGCTAGCACTTGCAACTTCAAAGGAACAGGGGAATTTCCTCGTTAAAAAATAAGAGTGTGGACTAGGAGGGCCGTGACAACATTTCTCTCTAGATCACATCATCCTGGAAGCATGAAAAACTTACATACCCCCAGGACTAGTTCTGAAAACTGCAGCGCAACAAAGTCTGAAACTTGGAACAGTGCCTCCTAGGTGAGTAGAGCCCAACTTTTACATAAAGTTAAAAATCAGGAAGTAAGTTGGTAAATTGATTAAATAAACACACAAACAAAAAGAATCTGACCATAGAAATTTACAAAGGTAACAGGGAAGATCAAGACTCAAACTCAAAGACAACAAAATTTTAAAAAGCTACATTCAAAACTTTATTTTTTTCAAGATTATTAAAATTAATAGCTTTTTATTTTTCCAAATATATGTAAAGATAGTTTTTGACATTCACCTTTGCAAAACCTTGTGTTCCGAATTTTTCTCTCTTCCTCCTCTCACCCCTTCCCATAGATAGCAAGCAATCGAATGTAGGTTAAACATGTGCAATTCTTCTAAATATATTTCCATATCCGTCATGTGTGTATATATATATATATATATATATATATATATATATATATATATATACATACACACATACATTTGGTTATAGAACTCTATCTTATAAATATAAAAATAGGAGGGGAAGAGGATTAGAGATATTGGTAGTGGCCTGATAGAAGGAAGGAAGGGTTAAGAGAAGCAGCAGTTAGAAGTGTGTGTGTGTGTGTGTGTGTGTGTGTGTGTGTGTGTGTGTGTGTGTATGTGTGTGAGAGAGAGAGAGAGAGAGACAGACAGACAGACGGACACCGAGAGACAGAGAAGATAAACAAGAAAATGGGATGGAGGGAACTGCACAGTTATCATAATTAAAATGTGAATAGGATGTGATAAAACATATAAAACAGAAATGCATAACAGAGTGGATTAGAAATCAGAATCCAATAATATGATGCTTACAAGAGTAAGAAACACATGAGTGTGCATGCTTGCACAAGTGTACACATACACACAAAGTAAAAATAAAGGGTGAAAGTAGAATTTATTATGCTTCAACTTAAAAAAAAAGGAAGGGGTAGTAATTATGATCTCACACAAATCAAAAGCAAAAATAGATTTAATAAAAGAGATAATGAAGGAAACTACATTTGATAAAAAAAGCACCATAGACAGGAAAGTAATATCATAAAATTTTAAGGACAAGTTTCTCTGGTAAAGTCCTCATTTCTCAAATATATAGAGAGCCAAGTAAAATGTATAAAAATAAGAGTGATAAGAGATGATCAAAGGATATAAACAAGCAGTTTTCAGAAAAAGAAATCAAAGCTGTCTATATTAAAAAAGTTCTATTCATTATTGATTAGGAAAATGCAAATTAAAACAACCTGATAAACAATATCTATCAGGAATTACAAATTCTGGAGGGGATGAGGAAGAAAAGGCACACTAATGGACCATTGATGGAGCTGTGAACTAGTTCAATCATTCTGAAGAACAATTTGGAACTATGGCCAAAGGGCTATAAAACTGTATATATCCTTTCAACCAGTAATACCACTACTAGCTCTGTATCCTCAGGAGATCAAAGAAAAAGGAAAATAACTTATGTACAAAAATATTTATAGTTACTTTTTTGTGGCTACAAAGAATTGGAAGCTGAAGGGATGCTCTTCAATTGAGGAATAGCGGAACAAGTTGTGCCATATGATTGTGATATTATTGTGCTAGTAGAAATGATGAGGAGTTGGTTTCAGAAAAAACAAACAAACAAACAAACAAAACCTTGGCATGACATATATAAACTGATACAAGTGAAATGAGAACCAGGAAAACATTGCACATAGTAACAGCAATTGTAATGATGATTAACTGTGAAAGACTTGGCCACTCTGATCAATTATTTCCTTTGTAGTTTATTTAGGTATTCATAGTAGTCAAAATAACTCGTTCACTCAAAGTTGTTCTTTTTTTTCCTGAGGCAATTGGGGGTTAAGTGACTTGCTTAGGGTCACAGAGCTAGAAAGTATTAAGTATCTAAGGATTTGAACTCAGGTCCTGTGCTCTAACCACTGTACCATCTAGTTGCCTCTCAAAGTTATTCTTAAAAGAAAATTTCTATTACTATATACAGCATTCTCTTGGTTCTGCTCATTTCACTCATTATTATTTATTATTTCCTCATTTTGCTTGCCATCTTGATGAACAGTGAAGGAATGGAAAGAATTGGGTACTCAAAATTTTAAAAGAAAATATTTGAAATAAATAATTAAAAAGAAAAATAGTCTCTAAAAATGGACTAATTATTTTGTTAATTTTTATTTCATTTGTTGTGCTTATTTATCTTTCTTGTTATTTAAGATGTTTGCTAATAGAAAAATTTCACCTGGTATTTTTCTTTTTTGTAGGAATGTGTCAAATTTCTGTCCATTTAGGATTTCAACTTGAATTCCTTTATTTTTCAGAATGTTATTCTATTCCCTTCTATAGTTTTTGCTGGGAACAGAACATTCTTATTTTATTTGAATTTCCTTTCCTTAATATTTCAAGGTCTTTTTCTTGTTCATGTATAGAATATATGTGTATTTTTTTGGTCATTGATCTTTTAAATTTGAACACTAAATATTTTATAATTTATATATATATAGTTTATCAGTATAAATTATATAGATTTTGTTTTTCCTAGAGACAGTCTGTGAATCTTTTTGTTTTTTATTCAGAAATTCTGGATAATGGTCTTGTTTTATTTCTTATATCATGGTATTCAGGCTTTTTCATGTGTCAGTTTCTTCTGGGAAGTCAATGATTTTAAATTTTCTTCTGTCTTCCAGATTAATATATTTTACTTGTATAGAAGGTATGTGTTCTTTTAATACTATTGATTTTTGTTTCTTTTCTTCCTTTATTTCAGTCTATTTGTATTTCCAATGAGTGGCTCTCTTTTTCACCTCTTTTCAAAGACTCACACATGTAGAAGCAAGTTTTTTTAATCCTGCTAAATATTTCTGCTATGCAAGCCAAACATTTCTGCAATTTGTCCTCTTTTAATTACTTTTTCATGATTCCTCTCTTGAAAGATTCAGGAGCATCTTGCTATGTTCCATGCTCTTTCAAAAAAAATTTATTATAGCTTTTTATTTACAAGATATATGCATGAATAATTTTTCACCATTGACAATTGCAAAACCTTTTGTTTCAATTTTCCCTTACTTCCCCTCACCCCTTCCCCTAGATGGCAGGTAGACCAATACATGTTAAATATGCTAAAGTATATGTTAAATACAATATATGTATACATGTCCATACAGTTATTTTGCTGCACAAGAAGAATCGGACTTCGAAATAGTGTACAATTAACCTGGGGAGGAAATCAAAAATGCAGGTGGACAAAAATAGAGGGATTGGGAATTCTATGTAGTGGTTCACACTCATTTCCCAGAGTTCTTTTGCTGGGTATAGCTGGTTCACTTCATTACTGCTCTATTGGATATGTTCCATGCTCTTGGGTATACACAGAAGCTGTATTTCATAAGATTTGGTTTAATTTCCTTTGTCTTGCAATATTTATTTAGATGTATTTGCAATCATTTAAATTTCTTGGTAACTATCTTCCCTTCTCTTATAATTATTTTGGTGTTGATTTATCTGCTTGTATTCTAAATTTTTTAATTGTTTTCATTGCTTTCTTGTCTTTGGTAGTTTTAGTCCTTTTCCCTAATAGTCTCCAAAATTTCCCACTTTGATTTACAGTCCCCCTTTTCTACCCCCAGAACTATCTCAGGCTTCTCCCTCTACCTTCTTTCTTTTTCTCTTTCTTTCTTTTCCTTTTTCTCTTTCTTTCTTTTTCTCTTTTTCTTTTTCGTTCTTTCTTTTCTTTTCCTTTCTTTTTACAAGGCAATTAGAATAAAATGACTTGCTCAGGGTCACTGAGCTAGGAAGTGTTAAGTATCAAGGCCAGGACCCTATTAACTAAGTCATCTAACTGCCCCTCAGTCTTCTCCCAAATTGAGAAATTCACTATTGCCTTAGTCTCTGACTCAAGCAACTTTTGGTGGAAAGGAGGTATGAAAATGGCCTCACTGACTGCCACTGCCTTTTCCTTCAGGTTTTCAATATAGTCACATATATATGTGGGTGCCATAATGCAGTTGTCTCTATTCTTTAGTTAATTGCTTGACCCCAAGTGACCCATGCTCCCATCTTACTATGCCTCCTTTTTTTCCATGAATAGGTGGACAGAAATGAGGGCTCTTGCTTGTTGCCATAAAATTATGGAGTGAGGGTAGGTTCAGAGTGTGTCTTCAAGATGTATGAAGTCAGCTACAGGGAAACTACTGAATAGATTCCTTAGGAGGAGCCCACGATTTGGGTTGTGAGCCTACTAATGAATATGGACTAGAAGGGTGGTGAATGATCTGGAGTGAATATCTTAGAGAATTATCTGCTGTTAATTTATAAGGATATTACCTTATTAGGTCTCTTGGTATCTGGCCTATGTAAATTATTATAATTCTTTTTATCTCTGGTGCATAATTCATCTTTTGGGGCATTTCTGAGATTTAGTAGGGGCTGGTAAATATTTCTAGACCTCTATTTTGATGGTTGACATCCTGAATGACATCCATTAAATGACATAAATTAAATCATTGATCCTCTGCTTAAAGACTTTCATTGTGAAGAAACTGAAAGTGTTTTTCCACTTTTGCATAGCATCCTTATCAGACTTAGAAAAGGTAATTGTTCTAAGATGGGAATCGTAATTTCAGAATGTTAATTTATATCATCTCTCATCAATCAGTAAACATTTATTAATCACCAGTGCTGTTCTGAGCACTGACAATACAAGAGTCAAAAGACAATCTTTTTTTTCCCCTGAGGCAACTGGGGTTAAGTGACTTGTTAAGTGATAGCCAGGAAGTTTGTTAAATGTCTGAGGTCAAATTTGAACTCAGGTCCTCCTAACTTCACCACTGCTGATCTACAAAAGGCGATCTCTCACAGCAAAGAGCTCATAAACAAGCTATGTACAAGATAAATAGAAAATGATGAACAGAGGGAAGCCACTAGGCTGAGGAAGGTTTCCTTTTAAAGGAAGCCAGGGAGATCAGAAGGTAGAAGGGAAACAACTGTGATTTTAGTGTGACCATTTGAGTAGTGCTAGAATTAGAAGTCTTGGGTTCAAGTCTCATCTCTGACATAGGGAAATCACTTCATTTTTCTAAGCTTCTGTCTTCTCAACTATAAAACAGAGAGACTAACACTCAAATTAACCAACCCAGGATTGTTGGGAGAAGTGTCTTTATGATTCTTAAAGTGCTTCAGAAATATCATCCACTGTTTTCAAGTAGTTGAATTACTAGGCCAGAGGACTCTCTCTTAATAGAAATATATTTTAGTCCCCTTGGACTAAATTCCTTGATCTGTTTGGTTTTATTCTTTGATACATCTAGCCATGATTACTACTCAAGCTAAGCTCATTGACATTCTGTTTAGAAACTTATTTGCTTTTCCCATTGATTTGGGAATACTATTATTAATATTATTAATACTATTAAAGTATAAGTCGTTGGGTCTATCAGGTCCAAGAAAAGAACAAACAAACTTTAAGTAAATGTGAAACTCTCATAGTCATCCTCAGTGATAATAGAGAGAAATGTAGTTCATGAAATTAAACAGTGTCTTATATATAAGAAGGGACTTTTAATGATTTTGTAGCTTGAAATGAATTGAATTGCCCTGTGGGTTAATCCCAAAAGCAGCCTGTCACTGACCTTATTCCTTTCCAAAGGAGGGTACCATGTCATTTAGGTGATGATGTGAAGGTGGGGGAGAATATTAAGAGAAGCTAAACGATGAGGGTAGACCACCACAGAGCTGCAAACAAAATTAAAAAAAGAAACTACAAAGAATTCTGGATGAGTCAGCCAGAGGAAAAATAGCTCAGGAGTTGTTTGGTGTAGCTCTCAGAGCAACAGAATAAACTATATTTTCAAGCTTGGAATATATTTGGTCATAACAGCAACAAAGAAAACAGTGACTGCTTGCTTTTGCTTATGTTTCTGGGCATTCCAGCAGCTGCCAAATATAGTCCTGGGATGGCCCTAAGCCCAGGAGGTGCCAAGTGCTGATCCAAAGTTGGTATACTAGTGTGAAAGAAACTCAGTTGTTGTTCTGGTGACAACCTATACAAACAGAAACCTGGTTGGTTTCTGTGATGCTTTCAACTTGTCCCTCTGAAATGATTTCATCAAAGTAATCTATAGAAGTTGTTTGATTGGTAATTGTGCTTGCTGAGTCTTAGGGGAGGCAGTCAGAAGTATATTTTGGATTCTCCCCATGATCCTATGATCCATACTAGCAGCCTTACTACTGTCCATCATTGAGCCAGATTCTCTGGGTGCTGAAGCTCTTTTTAGGAAGTAGCCTATGGCCTTTTTTTTAGGCCATTAGATAATGACTGAGTGCATCAGTACAACCTTAAACAACCAATTGAATAAACATTAATGAAACAATTATGATGTGCCAAGTAGTGTGCTAATTAGTCAGGAGGAATACTGACTGAATGAGAAAAATAATGAGAAATGAGAAAAAAAGTCATTGCTTTCAAGGAGTTTATATTCTACTGGGTGGAAGCAATGGGCACATAGACAACTAAATGCAAAATACATACAAAATACTTTTGGGGGTTAGAGAGAAAACTAATATTTGAGAAGGTCAAGAAAGGTGACATGTAGGAAGTAACACTTGATTTGAACCCATAATGGAGTTATGGATTCCAAGAAGCAAAGATGAAAAAAGAGAATATTCTAAGGCTGGGGAACAGCTTGTGCAAATTCAAGGAGGTAAGAGACAGGGAACATCAAGGAGACTCCTTTGTCTGGAATACAGAGTATATTAGGGGGAACCTACAGAGATATATTGGAATCAGGTTGTGAAAGGGAAAAGAGAAGGAGGAGGAAGAGAAGGAGGAGGAGGAGGAGGAGGAGCAAAAGTATCATCTTTATATATTGTTGCTGTTGCTTGTCCTTCTTTTTGAAAAGGACCAATGACAGTACAGGATGATGTCTTGAATAGCCCATGAGCTGAATTTAAGTGAGGCAGAGTTGCACAAAGTTCAGTCTCATTCTCTCTTCTTTCCGTTAAAATCTAATAATAAAAAAAAAGTCAATATAATTGAAGATGGCCCAAGATGCAATGGATTACCTTGGTGTCTGATGTTTGACCAAATTCACAGCACTACTTGAGCTGCTTTCATGGCCTTTGGAACAATATATTAAATACTTCATAAAGCATGCAACTGGCCTGAAAGAATCAACACAACTTTCCCCAAGTGCCTAATTTATCTCGAGAAAGAAAATTGGAACTAAGGCCAAGAGAATTTAAGTAAGTGAGCTGTCTGGAAGTCACAGATAAAATCAAGATTACAGCCCAAGTCTACTGACTCTCAGTTCAGTGCTCCTTTTTTTTTCTTTTGAAAGTACATCATTCTAGAGTGTTAGGTAAGTCTATTTAATATTTTCCTGCCTTGATTTTCTTATCTAAACTCTATCTGTTGTGTGGACTTATTAGGCAAACTATGGGTAACCTCCCAGGAACTGGTTCTTCATGGAGAATAGTATTGTCCTAATGTATACGTTCAAATGTATAATATGTGTATGTATGTATCACCAGATATATATTATATTCATGTATGGTATAGATTTCGTTGTACAATATATGATATATCATTTATAGATATGATATTCCTTCCCTGTGTTTAACTCTACAAAGAGTTAAACATAAAATGCCAGAATAAATACAATGAAAAATCAATGAATGAAAATATTAATATTATATGTTACATATTATGTATCTTATGGCAGATCTCTCTATATTACATATACTTAATATATGTAACACAAGTATTAATCTTAAATGAGAAACTATAAAAACTGAACTCCAAATTACTTTTAAAGTAACTGAATTTTTTTCTAACAGGATAAATATTCTTTTATCTTACCATTTAGGAATCATTCCCAAATAAAGCATAGTTGTCTCACAATCCTGAGTATAATGTTCCCTGGCTAGCCAGGATATCATGGCAATGTAATCCCTCCCTGCCTCTCATAGAACGGTCTAATTTCCAATGCAGAACCAGTTCCTGGAGCCTGTGACCATTGGTGAGCTCCTGCTGTCACCACATGAATGGAAAGTTGTTAGAGGAAATCTTGGGATCACTTTAATCCCTAAGTTAAATGTCAAGGTTCCATAAATATCAGTCCCTCCTTGTGAACAGAGCAATTTGGTGAGACATGAATAGAGACACTGTCATAAATGTATAGACATAGTTACTATGTCTCCAAATGTTTGGATGTTAGGTATAATTTAACCTTGTAAGAGAATAATAATGAAGATAATGAGAATGTGATACTAAGGCTAAATACAAAATTATTCATGTCTAGTATAGACAAATTGACATGGATACTTTCTAATCAGATATTAATTAATACTGATTAAAATAAAACCCTACATTAAGTTGTGCATCTGTTAATACTGGTCAACTTAATTTAATGCCAAATCCCCCATTTTGGAGGTCTAACTTTCTTAATGATGCTGTATTCTCCACAATAATGATCTTAACTCCTTATTCTGTGTTTAAATTTCTTAAGTTTATCTATTTTCAACACCACTACCTAAAATTTAATTTCTCTTTACAGAGATTTGCTACTTCCATTATTTATTCCTCTGAAGAAGAGGAAAAAGAGGAAAGTGTTGTGATTTGGAGGAGTGGGATGAAAACTCTGCTATGTAGTTTATAATAGAATACATTAGGGAACCATAATATTTTTTCTCTAGGGACATAAGGCTATTTATAGCCCAGGTAGGAAGATTGAACATCTCAGCAATAACAAAGATAACATAACTTTACACACACACACACACACACACACACACCAGAAATACTTGTAGCAGCTCTTGCTAATTCTGAAAAAAAGAAACTAGCAGGCAGGAAGTATCTGTAGTGATGAAAATAAAGAAGAAACACAAAGAATTTCCGTTCCAGGACCTTTGGATCATAGTCCTGTGTAAATCATTAAGAGCACACAAATTATTTTACAGTAATACAATCTGAGCTCCCAAAGAAAAAAATTCCATTCCTATCATTCCTTTATGCAATTCATTTCCTCCATACATACTCACAGTCCTTGATTTATTTTTACTGAAGTTATCTTCACATTCACTAATAGAACCAAATAAGAATACACATTTGTTCAAGAGGAAAAATAAAAAAATAAGTACAGCTCAGACAGTCTGAAGCTGGTAATATTGCTGTCTGACAAAAAAAAGACAACAGTTTTCTTTTTGCCAAATAAGCTTTACTGTCTATGTTTTATTTTTTAAAAATAGACAATATAGTGTGTTTGGTATGTTTTCATTTTCTTTCTATATGTTCCATAACTTTATTTCTTCTAAGAAGCAAAGAGAGAGGATAATAACTATTCCCCAAGAGCTGCTCTGGTACCACGAAATGGTAAAAGACTTAGAAGAATATTTCCAGTTTGTTGGGTAATGCCTCCTTGGAAATTTATGGGAGAAAATGGACATTTTCACAGGATGAAATTGTATGGATGCAGGGGTATGCTGCAGCTGGTTCAAACCAGTCCAGTGTTAAATTTTTGGTGTGAACATTCCTACCTCAGAAATCAGTAAATGCTATAAATCAGGGCTTGATTTAATGTTTTGTTGGTTGTCTAGACTTAAGAAACCAATAGAAAAATGTTAATGATGTAGATTAAGCTTAAGTGGAAGAGAGACAGTTGTCAAATATTAACTGTTGTTATTTGTGCTTTGTTCTCAAAGAAGAACATAACATCACAGCGGTGAACTGGATTTAAGTGAGGGCAGGCTGTGCAAGGATTGGCTTTAATATGATTCCATAAAGCAAATATTTACACAAAATATAGATTACACAAAAATTTATGAAAATATAGTAATATTCCTATATTTTGAGATCACTATTTATTTAGGTATATTCTTCCCTAATTCTTATTTTCTTCTGCCTACCATTTTCATAAATGTATTGAGTATGTCTTACAACTAAGCTACCAAACTTTTAATGACACAACCAAACTATACTTTATGATATCACAGACTCTTTTCTTGATGACCTGTTAATATATATTCTCTCTTTTTTCCTGCTTTTCTTCCTTCTTCTCTTTTTTTTTCTACCTTCTCTATTTCTTTTTATCCATACAGACTGTAGGCCATCAAGTGTTAGAATTGCAGTCAGGAATTCACCTCTCCTTCATTTTCTCCCTTTTTCTTTTGATGTATAGAAAAGGAAAATGAGTTATAAAAACTCAAGGAATTTCTGAAAGCCCCTAAAAAAAAAGAAGAATGGTGGGTCTCACACCCAACTTTTATAGACCAGATCTGCCAACTAGTTGTCTGGAGACAGCTCTGGTCAATGAAATTCAGTCAATATGGAGTCAGTGGACATGCTAACCTTTCAAGAAAAATATGTTCAGTTGCTTCCACACAATGTCTCAAGGCCTATAATCTTAACAGATTTAGGTTATAATCTCCTCAGGGTATAATATCATGAGTAGCTATTCAAATTGCTGGTTTACTTCCCAGATATCTTTACAACCCGTAAAATGGGAGTAATGGTATTTCCCCCTGCCTCCCAGGTTTATTGTGAGGAAAGTGCTTTGTCAACTTTTAAACACTATGGAAATATGAGTGGTTTAATTAATTAATTTATTTTTAATTTATGGAATAAAACAACTATTTCCGTAACCTATAATAATTAAAAAGATGTTGCACATGAAATTATAAATCTATTATGTAGTTTGTAGTGACAAAAAAAACTGGAAATTGTGGGTGTATCCATCAATTAGGGAAACTAGTATACTATCATAAATGATGAACTTGATGGTTTTAGAGCTGTTTAACTTTAGAAAAAGTACATACATATGCCATCACACACATAGACATACAATTAAAATGCCTATATAAAAATTATAGTAAATTGTATGGTTCAATAATGGTTATTGACTAGTATGAGAAGTACTTTTCTATTGATGGCTACTGCCCCACAGGAACAAAATTTATTCATGACTATATATACTATTCATGACCATATATGTTAAAAAAAATTGAATTTTTAGAAAGAACACATGCAATATTCCATTCATACATATAAAAATGGAAAACAGGAACATCAAAGCCTATTCAATAAATAAAAGGACAATAACTATATAAGCTTTAGTCCTATATATGGCCCAGTTGAGGGGCAAAAAACAGTGTGGAAGGTTAAATGAAGGCCAAGATTAAAGGGGGTAAGAAAAGAAAAGTCAGATGAATAAAGTCAGAAATGCAGGAATACCCAGAGAAAGAGATAAAGACAGATTGAGAGGGAACTGCTCATTGCATACCCAATGTAATGGTTTCCTTGAGAGATACAAAAAAAAATCCACTCTCATCTTCTAGACAAATTGACCTTATTGCTATTCATCTTCATATATGACACATCATCTCTTATCTCTTTCCCTTTGCCTTAAATGTTCTTCCTTTTTACTTTTACTTGGTAGAATTCCTACTTTTCTTCTCATCTCCCTTTGAGAGCCCCATGAACCTTTCTTGATAATCTTAGTGACTAGAGTCCTCTCTCCTCCAATCCTTGCCTCCAAGATAACTTGTATTTATTTTGAATATATTTAATATCTTCTGTACTTTGTTTGCTTCCTGATACAACGTGAACTCCATAAGAGCAAGTAGTTGACATGTAGAAGGAACTTAAAAGCTGGTTGGTAAATTGATCATTGGTTACCTATTCATTCATTAATGAAACATTTAATGAGCATCTATTGCATGCTAAGGCATTGGAAATACAAAGATGCATAAGCCATATTCTTTCTCACAAAAAACTTATAATGTTGTAGGATATTCTTGAATAAAATAGAGCATATGAAATAAAAAAGCAAAAAATTATGAAAATTAAAGGAATGGGAAAGATCATTTCTGACAGAGAAAATCAGAGAGGTTTCATAGAATTATCAGTTAGTAGACATAAATGGGAGAAGAGGCATGATAAGGAATTAATTCCTTAGCATAGTACCTGGCATATAGTCAGTTCTTAATAAATGTTTATTGTCTGATTGATGTGTTTGAGAACAAGTAATACAGTCTGGCTAGAGTAAAGAGGAGTAATAAAATACTAGAAAGAAAGGTTTAATTACATATGACTGTGAACTTCAGGCTACTTTATTCTGTAGGCCTTTGAAGGTTTTTGAAGTAGTTAGTAAGTTAATACATTTCCCTCACCTCTCTTCCTTCCCATTTCTTCCCAGTGTAACCTTCACCCCTACCTTTCCTTTCTTTTTTAAAGATAAACAAAACAGGGGGCAACGAGGTGGTGCAGTGGATAAAATACCAGCCCTGAAGTTAAGGAAGACCTGAATTCAAATCTGTCCTCACACACTTAACACTTCTTAGCTGTGTGACTCTGGGCAAGTCACTTAACCCCAATTGCTTCAGAAAAAAAAAAAAAAGATAAACAAAAATCACAATTGGGTCCTCTCTCTTGTTTGTCTATTATGACTCTTCATAACATTATAATTCTTAGGGAATGCTTATATTATCTTCCCTTCCTTGCATTAGAGTCCAAACACTTCATCTTTATAAAAATTTTTTCTAATTATTCACTCAAATATAAAGCTTTTAATGTTTCTCTTTATTCCCATTTTTGTATTTCAAAATTTCTGATCAACTCTGGTGTTTTGATCTGGAATTCTTGGAAGTCCTATATTTCATTAAGAATTCTTCTTTTCCCCTAGGCTTATACTCACTTTTTCTAGTTAAGTTATTCTTGGTTTGTAAGTGTATATCTTTTGCCTTTGGGAGTATTGTATTCCACACTATCTATTTCTTCATAGTAGTAGTTGCTAAATCTTGTGTGATCCTGATTGATGCTCCTTAGTACTTGAACTCTTTCTTTCTGAATACTTCAACAATTTTTTCCTTTGATCTGAAAAGGTATGAATTTTGGCTGTGATGTTCTTGGGAGTCTTAGTTTTGGAGTTTCTAGGGGTGGTTTGTGAATTCTTTCTATTTTAACCTTCTCCTCTTGTTACAATAAATCTGAAAAATGTTTCCTTTATCATTTTTTGAAATGTGATGTCTAGGCTTTTTTTTTTTTTTGTCATGGATTAAGGTAGTTGAGTGCTTCTTAAATTGTCTCTCTTTGATTTGGTTTCTAGATCAGTTATTTTTCATTTTCTTCTTTTTTTCAATGTGTTGATTTCTTGTCTCATGGAGTCATTTACTTCTTTTTGGGCTATAGTGATTTTCAGCGATCTGTTAACTTGGATAGATTTCATCTATTCATCTATTCACACTTCTTGTGCTAAGTTGTTAATTCTCTTTTTAAGATTTTCCTCTAAAAGTCTCATTTCTTTTCCAATTTATTCTTCTAGTCTATTCCTATTTTTGCATTTAGGTCACCCTGAATTATAAGCTTATCCTCTTTTTGGCACATTGATGATGAGGGTCTCTAGGTCTTCATAAAATTTTTCTTTGAAATTATCATATTTTGTCATGGTGGGAGCATATGAACTGATTATGGTGATATGACACTTTTCTCAAGTGGCATTTGTATTGACAGGAGCCTCTCATTCACTCCTTTAGTAAGCATATTAGCTGTGGGCTGAATTAGTTTTGATTGCAAAACTTTCACTAGCTTCATGGTGCTCCCCTTCATTGAGGTCACTCTAGAAAAATCTGCATCCAGCTTCAGCTTGGGTAACCTTCCCTTCATCTGATAGTCTTGTTTCACTTAGGGCAGCTATTTGGATGGGATACCTACTGAGTTCTCTTGCAACAAGAATGGTTCATTTGTCAGGCCTATTGTTGTTGTCCATAAGCATTGTTGTGTTGTCCATAAGCACACATGCATGCATTCCAAGTACCAGTGATGAGTGGAACCCTCTTTACAGAAGTTTTCGTATATTTTTTTGTTTCAATTGAAGGGTGAGATCCTCAACTGCTACAGTAAATAGATCAAGATTTGGTAAGGTAAACAATTTTTAGGCTCTTTTCTAGCCCCTTCTTTACATTAGGATGTGAGCAATATGATACTGAAAAGACTTTTCAGTCACCCAGGAGGCTGCTAAATTCCACACTGCTGCTACCAGAGGAAAAATGATTCTGTTGTCTGGGTCATTTGTGTGCAGGATTGTAGCAATAGTTCCCAATGTTGCATACATGCTGCTCTGTCACTTGCCTGTCATCTCAGGATTTTGAGATCGGCAAAAATGGTAAAATGATGTGATTGATGTCTTTTGATTTGCTCATAAATTGGATTTAAGTGAGGCAGAGTTAGGAGAAGTCATTGCCTCACCTTGTGTTCCAGAGTCATTGAAGTCCAGCGGTAAGACAAAGTCAAGATAACTGGTAATGACTTGGGATGCAGTAGATGATTTTGGTGTCTTTGCTGTCTGACCAAGCTCTAAGTGGTCCACTGTGTTTGCTTTAGCCTCCTTCAGAGCACTGCAACAAATTGTTCTCGCCTGTCCATTCTACTTCATATCCTTGGGTAGACAACTTCTACATCACTGAAGGCTTTGAGACCCCTCAGTTACCCTTAACCTGACTTAGCCTGTCTGACAAGATGATTTATTGGAATGTGATTACTGTATGTTATAACTTCTAAGAGCTACAGGTGAGAGTTGGGTGAATCACATAGATAGACATCAAAAGTGGAAACCAACCTGAAAAGGAGTTGGCAGCTCTCCCACCAGAGGTACCATACTAGTCTTCTCTGAACACATGTTGTAGCCCAAGAGAACAAAAACCTGCAGGTAACTGCTAACTATAATGATCAAGAGATAAGAGAATATACCTTCCTTCCATTAGTAGCAAAGATGGGAGACTCTGGGTGCAGCACTATTGATTTTTTTGGTTGGTTAATAGTCAATAAACATTTTAAGTGTCAGGCATTTTGCTAAGTTCTGGGAATACAAATATAAAAGAATTTACATTTTATTGGGGGAAGATAAAACACAAAAAGAAGCTAAAAAGTGAGGAAAGGGCTATATTAGGCATGGGGAAAGGAAAAGAAAAAGGTACTAGATGCAAAAGAAATGGCATAGAAGTCAGTCAAACAAATTCCAAAGTAGTATATCCAGATGAGAAATGAGGTGATGTCTGAGCTGAGTTCTCTCTTTAGTTTGACTGGAATGCTTCCCCACACTTCCCTTTCTCAGATGTGAATCTCTTTTGTATTTTTGTTTTTTACAAGAGATGGTTTGCTGGGGAGAGATAGGAAGAATACATTAGAAATAAAGGTGATATAATAACAAACTATCAATAATAATGAAAAATAGCATTACTAAGAATATTTTGGAATACTCAGGGTCTTTCTTTTTGCTTTTATTTACTTGAGATATGTATGTAATAGCAAGATTGCTCATTTAAGAGAAAGAAAAATTTAGTGACTTTTTTGATGCAATTACTAGTCATTTTCCAGTATGGTTGAATTATTTCACAGTTCAAAAAATGTATTAATATTCCTATTTTCTTATAACCTTTTAAAGATGGACTGGTTCTGTCTTTTTATATGCATATATATATATATATATATATACACACACACATATATACACACTGATATATAGGAATATATGCAGCCAATAGGTTGAGTATGCAGTGTAAATTCACTTTTAGTTTTTATTTCTCTTAGTAATATTTTATAATATTTTTTCTTATAACAGTTGATAGTTTGCATTTCTTTTGAAAACTATTTAAATCCTTTGACCATTTACCCTTTGGGAAATAACTTTAGATTTTATTTATGTCAATTCCTTATATATTGGATATCAGATTTTTATCAGTGATATTGATGGAAATAAAATTTTCTCATTAAAAAAGTTTCTCTTTTTACTCTTACTACATTGATTTTACTTGTGTAACAGAATACTGACGACAAAGCTTATTTGAAATCTGAAGATGTAAAGTTTTAGGTGCTAATGTGATATCCTGGCATGTTGTCTTCCCAGCAGTTGAAAAAGAGGACTGAAGTTTAGGGGAAGAGATAAAAGTTATATATATATATATATATATATATACATACATTTAGGAGTCATGTATATAGAGTTGCTAAAGAGCATATAGAGAAGAGTCTGGGACTAAGCCTTAAGAGAAATGATTGCTTAGGAATGTGAGACGGATGAGTATTTAGCAAATGGTACTGAATAAGATTGGTCAGACAGATGGTATGAGAACTAGGAAAAGAGTAGGCTTAGGGAAACCAAAGAAGGAGAAAGTCTTTTAAGAGGAGGGATAGACAATAATTTCAAAAGTTCTAGATTGGTCAAGGATGATGCAGACTAGAAAAGACTATCAAATGTAGCTAGTAAGCAATCACCAAGTTTGTAAAATATTGTGTTTCCCTTTCACATTCTGGATACCAGACCCAGGAAGCTGTCCAACTTCTTTCTTTCTTTTCTTTCCTTTCCTTTTCTTTTCTTTTCTTTTCTTTTCTTTTCTTTTCTTTTTTTTTCATTGTCAGGTCTACAGTCAGCTACTTCCATATTCCTCTGCAAGAAGTAAGCTAAGTTCAGAATTACTCTTTTTTCCTTCCCGGAATAACCTTATTGGATGTTCTCTCACTTGAAGACACTGGATTCAGATTATTCTTTCCTGGAATATAAGCAGTAGCTTTTTCCTTATAGAGTCCTGTTCCTTTTTTAGGAAGAGCCTAATATTTATGCCTTATCTTCACACATTCAGAAGTCCTTTTTCTTTTTCCTTTCTCCACTGTGCCACATTTTTTTTTCTCTTTCCCTGACCCCAAACCTCCAGCTTTCCCCTCTCTGCCTCTTCAGATACCTTTTCTTCTTAGTTTTGCATTGAAACTTTTCCTTTATTATTTTTAAAATGTACATTTTATTCTCCCTGAAAAACTAAATAGTAAAGTATTTCTTAAACCTCACTCCCTTTTCTTTTGGAGAGTGACAAGCCTGAACTTTGAACATAGATAACAAGTTGATACTTGACTATGGCAGCAAGGCAAATATTGCACAGTCTATGTAGGTCATTGCCAAGTTCTCTCTTGTCCTCCTTTACCAGCTCCTCCTTCCTTCCTTTCTTCTCAAATTCTTCTCTTCTTACCCTCTGTTGCCCTTTCTTTGACTTTTCCTCAATTCTCCCCAATTTTTCTGCTCTAAATTTCATTCTTTTGCCTTCTGCACAATTCCCAAGCTTTCCAAATGTCTTTTTTTCTGTGACAATTTCTTCTTCTCTTTCTCTTTCTTCTTCAGCTTCAGTATATCTCTTCATTTACTGAATGTAATTGGAATAATTCTGCCTTCTGGGACCAGGGAGAACAAACTACACAACAGCTATATGAACTGCTTTCATTACCCCTCTCCTAAACTGTCATCTTTTTGTTATTGTTGTTTTCATTACCGTTATCATCATCATCATCCTTCTAAATCACCCCTCTTTGAGAATTAAAAAAAAACAACTTTATTACAAATATGTCAAAACAAATTTTCATGATAACTGTAACAAAAATTGTCATATTCTATATTCTAAATCCTGTACCTTTCTATCAGGAAGTGGGTAGCATGTTTCATCATTAATCCTCTCAAATCCTAACTGATCATTACACTGACCAGAGTTTCTAATTCTCTCAGAGTTGTCTTTATTTATTTGCTGTTCTTGTATAAATTGTTTTGTTTCTGTTCACTTTACTGAGCATTTGATGATACAAGTCTTCCCAGATTTCTCTGAAATCATCTCCTTTATTATTTCTTAGAACACAATAGTATTTCATCACATTTATATATCATAACTTGTTCAGAGACACTGAAATTTATAGTTAACCCTAATTCCCATTCTTTGCTATGTGAAAAAGAGCTATCAATATTCTTGTACATTTTTAGAATTTGTTTTGCTTAGGTCTAATCCCTCCTCCCTCTAATTCTACTCTTGCTCTCTTTTCCCTTTTATCCTCTGTTGAATGAAATAATTTTCTGTACATAACTAACTCTCTTCTCCCCACCCTGTGTGTGTGTGTGTGTGTGTGTGTGTGTGTATGTGTGTGTGTATTCTTCCATCCTTTAACTAGTTGAGATGACAGTGAGTTTGAAGCTACTCCCCTCACTCTCTCCTTGTTTATGTTTATATCTACTTGGGCACTCTAATTATGAGATATTTTCCCCTAATCTTCCTTTTCTGCCTGTCTCCCTACCTCCAGTGTATTTCTCTTCTATCCAACCCCAAGGAGAGGATTCTTGGAAGATGATAGACTATATCATACAAATTTCCCCCACAAACAAGACAAAATTGCACCTTAAAGAAAATGTAGAGCAGTTAAAAACAAATAGAAGAACAGTAGTCCTCCTGGAACAAGTAGTGGGGAAGAAAGATACCAAGATGGAGATTTGGCCTCTGTAAAGTGTAAATATTTCCAGCAAGGTGCAGATCCTGGGCCTAGCTGGGTTGGGAGGTGACCTCCCAGACACGGGAACTTGGACTTGCCATGCAGGACATGTCCCATTTCGGGAAGATTGAGGCAATCTCTGCTGATAAGGAATGCCAGATCCAGCTGTGCTTCTGAGAAATGGCCCTGTGTGAGAATGAACTGGCAAAAGCCCAGTGAGTGCAAAAGCAGTGGGGCAGGGACACTGCTGACTTCCAGCACTTACAGGAAGGTAGAGTTCTTAGCTTTAGGTGCCAGAGATGATTATACCAACAAGCTCTTATTAAAAAAAAAACAAACAAAAACAAAACAAAACAAAACAAAACAAAACAAAACAAGCAGGCAAAAAAGAAAGAACCCAAGTATAGAAAGTTACTATTTAAAAAAGGAAGACCAAGGTTCATCTTCAAAGGAGGATAACAAAGTAAAAAAAAAGCTTCTTCTACCTCCAAAGAGTAATATTAAATGGTCATCTGCTGAATAAAAATTCACAGAACTCAAGAAAAGACCTTATGAGAGAGAGACAAATGAGAGATTGAGGTAAAAATAAAAAAAAAGAACAATCCAAAAAATAAGAAGGTTATGAAAAAGTCAACCAACTAGAAAAGGTGATCCAAAATCTTAGTTGCTTGAAAACTGGAATTGGGCAAGGGAAAGCTAGGAATATAAAGAATGAAAAAATAGAAGAGAATATGAGGCATCTCATTAGAAAAACAACAGATGTAATTTTTCATAATTTCACAAAGCAACTTCTCAAGAAGAGAAAACATAAGAATAACTGAACTACCTGAAAGCTATGATCTAAAAAAGAATCTTGATATGATAATAGAAGAAATAATTAAAGAAAATTGTCTTGTAGTGAACAAAAGTGGAAAGCAGAAGTAGAAAAAATCCCACTTGTAAAAGGGGAAATCTACTTGTGAGGAAAATCTACAGGAAAATCAATACCAAATTCTGAAACCCCTAGATCAAGGAAAAAATTTTACAAGCAGTAAGGGAAAAAATTCAAATATGACAGTCACAATTAGCATCTTACAAGACCAGTAGTGGCTACATTAAGAGACTGTAGGTCTTGTAACACTATATATTGCAGAGCAAAAGAACTAGCATTGCAACCTAAAATATCATACCCAGCAAGGTTAAGCATACTTCTAAATAAAAAAAGAAGACATTCAATAAATTGCCAAATTTTCAGGATTTTGTTACAAAAAACAAACAAAAAAACCTTCAACCCATGAACTTAATATATAAGATACAAGAGAAATACAAGTTAAACATCAAAGACAAATTTTAAGGGACTCAATAAAGACAAACTTTATGTTTTATATGTGGAAATGTAAACCACATGTTTAAGATTGTTTTTAGTAATTAAATAGTTTGAAAGAAAGATTGGATTAATGTTTAGTATGGTGTGATTCTAAAAAAGCAAAATTATATAGGAAAAGATAAAACAACAATTATAAGAATGTGGTATGAGAGCAAGAACTGACACAGAAGAATTAGATGGAGGAGGACTGATAATACTGGAATCTTACCCATATTAGGAATATGTTAAAGTTAAAGAGGGAACAATGCATATATATCTAGAAGGACATAAAACGCCTTATAAATTTATAAAGTGAGAAGAGGAGGGAATAAGATAAAGGATGGATATAGAAGGGCTGTAGAATAATGGGAATGTGATAAATAGGGAAAGAAAAGGTGGAAGAAGAGGAAAAGGGAGGGAGCTTTGGGGGAATGGGTAGCTAGCAAGGCAAAATAGTGGGAAGAAGTTAAGCAGAGAAATCAGGGATAGTAAATATGAGACAGGCATAAACATAATAGTGTTCAGGAGTAGAATCTAGGAAAAAAAATCAGTGTTTGCTATCATTGCTCTCAGGCAAAATTAAAGCTCAAATTTATTTAATCAAAAAAGAAAAATAGGGAAACTACACTATATGCCAACTATATTATTCTATATTGTCTTAGACTATTTAAAATAACTAGATAGTATAAGGTTGGACTATTGCTGTGGTGTAGGAAATGATGAAGTCGTAGATTTAGAAAACTATGGAAAGACTTGGACTTATAAAGGATAATGTCATCCAACTTCAGAGAAATAGAGGACAAACAATGACCTTCCATAGAAGAATATGAATATACATGTATGTGTGTGTGTGTGTATGATTATGGTTACCTTTGCGTTTGTATGTGTATGTATATATATATATATATATATATATATATATATATATATAAATATGTATGTATATATAAATATATCCATACTTAATTGTAGCCTTCTTGGGGGAGGTAGGAGAGGGAAGGAAAGGGGAAAAAAGAATAAAGTTAAAAGTACGCAACAGATAACAAAAGAAAACCTACAAGAAAGAAAAAACCTACAATAAAGAAAAGATGGACTGGTCTGAAAACAATGTCTAGTATTTATTATATAGGCTTTCTTGAAATGGAAATTTATTGTCTCGTATTTTGAATCCTCTCATATTCTGCTGTATACATGGCAGTCTTTTTTTCCTGTTTCTGTTTCTTTTTCTATTTTAATGTAAGTTTTAAATAAAGTTTTTAAAATCATCAACCACTTCTAGGTCTTATGTATTTAGATTCTCTTTATGATCCCTGATGATAACAGGAGTTCAGAGGGGACACATATAATCTCCCTATTCATGTTTGTCTTTTTATTTTTCTCCTAATTCCTGACTTTGAACTTCAAAGTTTATATGCAACTTTAGTCTTTTCACCAGAAATGCTTGAATATTCTCTATTTCACTAAAGATCCCCTTTCCCTCCAGTAGCATTATATTCAGTTTTTTTTTTTTTCTGGGTAAAGCTTGATCTTAATTTTAAGTCCTTTAGGCAGAGGCAGCTAGTGGCACAGTTGGTGGAGAACTGGATCTAGAATCAGAAAGACCTTCATTCAAATCTGGCTGCATAATAACTATGCTGGGGTTCTAGCTTCCTTCCTTCCTTCTTTCCTTCCTTCCTCCTTCCCCCCTCCATCCTTCTTTCTCTTCCTCCCTCCCTCCCCCCCTCTCTCTCTCCCTTCCTTCCTTCCTCCCTCTCTCCCTTCCTCCCTTTCTCCCTTCCTCCCTTCCTCCTTTCCTTCCTTCCTTCCTCCCTCCCTTCCTTCCTCCCTCCTCCCTCCTGCTTTCTCTTCCTTCCACCTTTCTTTCTTTCTTCTCTTATTTTTTCCTTCCTCCCTTCCTTCTTTCTTTCCTCCCTCCCTCTTTTCCTTCTGCTTTCCCTTCCTCTCTCCCTCCCTCCCTCCTTCTTTCTACTTCTCTCCCTCCCTCTCTCCTTTCCTCCCTCTCTCCCTCCCTTCTTTCCTCCCTCCCTTCCTTCTTTTCTTCCTTCCTTCCTTCCATCCTTCCTTCCTTACTTTTTCCCTTCCTCCTCCCTTCCTCCCTTCCTCACTTCCTCCTTTATTCCCTCCTTCCCTCCCTTCCTTCCTCCCTCCTTCCCTCCTCCCTCCCTTCCTTCCTCCTTCCCTTTCTCCGTCCCTCCCTCCTCCCTCTCACTTTCTCTTCTTTCCACCTTTCTTTCTTCCTTCCTTCCCTTACTTTTTCCTTCCTTCTTCCTTTCCCCAATCCAGCCTGACTCTAGAACTGATGCCAAGGCTGGGGGGATATCTAGGCTGGTCATCTCACTGCTTTCTTGGGGATATTGAGGGTTAATGTTATTCCAGGTTCTGAGTGGCAGGCTACAAACTTTCAGTGTATCCAGAGAGATTTCATCCAAAGTCTGATTATCAACTAATGACCTTGTCTGATTTCTGCAAGTATCTGACCTTGGTTTTGGTTAAAACAACAATAGAATGCTGCTAGACTCAGCCCTATCAGTTAGCTAGGATATTCTACCGTTTCATAATGGCAGAACTCCAGGTTCCTTTTAGGTCTGGGATTCCTTCTCTGGTCATTCCTCTGGAGACTGGATAGATGCTGCAATTGAGATCCTGCTCTGCTCTGTGCCAAAGCATTACTGCTTGGTTCTGAGCATCCTCCTTTTTGGATAAAATATACAAGGCCTTCTTATCAGAATACCACCCCTGTAAGAAAATCTCCTTCTCAATTCTCCTTGGATCTATAATCCAAAATTGGGTAGTGAGTTGGCACTGGTTCCCCCTAAGACTGCAACAATATGGGTTCTGAAGGTGCCCTGGAATGGGTCATGGACTTTTTCTTGTCCTAATGCATAGCTTCTCCCTGGGTGTTGCAGTACTGCTTCTGGACCTGCCTCATTCCCCAATGTCAGCAGACGTCTCTGTCTCCCTATGCTGACCTGAATTAGGCAAAGAATTCACTATGATTTTTTTCTGGATTTCTCTATAAAAATTTGATCTACATTATTTTGATCTTTTTGAAGGAATTCTGAATGGGAGCTCAGCTGCATTGCTTCCTTTACTCTTGTCATCTTGGCTCCTAATTCTACTTTACTTTTTAAAATCTATGTTGGTCAAAAGAAATGATGAAAGAACTAGTTTCAGAAAAACCTGGGAAGATTTGTATGAACTAAGTGAAATGAACAGAATCAAGATCTATATAATAATCTATATAATAACAAATACAAGCAACTTGAAAAGACTTGAAAACATTAATCAACTTGATGACAAACCACGATTTCAGGTGATGGAATCAGGGTACAGAAGATGATATCTATTTTTTAGACATGGCTAAAACAAATTTGTTTCACTTGACTGTGCAAATTTATTTACAAAGACTTTCTTTTTCTTTTTAGTGGAAAGCTAAGAAAGGAGAGGAAGGAAAAATAGGGTTTTATTAATTGAAAAAATAAATTCATGTTAAAAAAATCCTTACTTGCTGCTCTGCATAATTTATCGTACTATCTCTCTTCCCATTTACTGCTAATTTGCTCCAATGAGTAGCTGACAGTTTATTGCTTCTACTTGCTTACTATCTTCTGCTCACTTCCTTGCAATCTAGCCTCTAACTCCACAAATCAGCTGAAACATTTCTCAAAATTTACCAAAGTCATTTTTTATTATAACCTTTTATTGACAGAACATATGCCTGGGTACTTTTTTACAACATTATCCCTTGCACTCACTTCTGTTCCAACTTTTCTCTTCCCTCCCTCCATCCCCTCCCCTAGATGGCAAGCAGTCCTATACATGTTAACTATGTCACAGTAGATCCTAGATACAATATATGTGTGCAGAACTGAACAGTTCTCTTGTTGTACAGGAAGAGTTGGATTCAGAAGGTAAAAATAACCCAGGAAGAAAAACAAAAATGAAAACAGTTTACATTCATTTCCCAGTGTTCTTTCTTTGGGTGTAGCTGCTTCTGTCCATCCTTGATCAATTGAAACTGAGTTAGATCTTCTCTTTGTCAAAGAAACCCACTTCCATCAGAATACATCCTCATACAGTATCATTGTTGATGTATATAATGATCTCCTGGTTCTGCTCATTTCACTTAGCATCAGTTCATGTAAGTCTCTCCAAGCCTCTCTGTATTCATCCTGCTGGTCATTTCTTACAGAACAATAATATTCCATAACATTCATATACCACAATTTACCCAACTCAACCATCCAGTTGATGGGCATCCATTCCATTTTCCAGTTTCTAGCCACTACAAATAGGGTTGCCACAAACACTTTGGCACAAACAGGTCCCTTTCCCTTCTTTAGTATTTCTTTGGAATATAAACCCAGTAGTAACACTGCTAGATCAAAGGATGTGCACAGTTTGAAAACTTTTTGGGGCGTAATTCCAGATTGCTCTCCAGAATGGTTGGATTCATTCACAACTCCACCAACAATGCATCAATGTCTCAATTTTCCCGCATCCCCTCCAACATTCATCATTATTTTTTCCTGTCATCTTAGCCAATCTGACAGGTGTATAGTGGTATCTTAGAGTTGTCTTAATTTTCATTTCTCTGATTAATAATGACTTGGAGCATCTTTTCATATGACTAGAAATAGTTTCAATTTCTTCATCTGAGAATTGTCTGTTCATATCCTTTGACCATTTTTCAATTGGAGAATGGCTTGATTTTTTATAAATTAGAATGAATTCTCTATATATTTTAGAAATGAGGCCTTTATCAGAACCTTTGACTGTAAAAATATTTTCCCAGCTTATTGCTTCCCTTCTAATCTTGTCTGCATTAGTTTTGTTTGGTACTCAAAATTTTAAAAGAAAATATTTGAAATAAATAATTAAAAAGAAAAATAGTCTCTAAAAATGGACTAATTGTTTTGTTAATTTTTATTTCATTTGTTGTGCTTATTTATCTTTCTTGTTATTTAAGATGTATCTCAGAGTTGTCTTAATTTGTATTTCTCTGATCAATAGTGATTTGGAACACTTTCATATGAGTGGAGATGATTTCAATTTCATCATCTGAAAATTTCTGTTCATATCCTTTCACCATTTATCAATTAGAGAATGGCTTGATTTCTTATAAATTAGAGTCAATTCTCTATATATTTTGGAAGTGAGACCTTTATCAAAACCTTTAACTGTAAAAATGTTTTCCTAGTTTGTTGCTTCCCTTGTAATCAAAGCTCCCCCCCTTTTTTTTAAAGGCACTATTTGATAATAATGTATTTTACAAATGTACGCTAGAGTCAAAACATTGATACATTGATATTTGGGGGTTAGTTTGATTCTTAAGCTAAATATAGATGATAAGAAGCATATAACATCATAAATGAATAATTTGGTTAATTTATATTTCAATGTTTCATTTCTGATTATTCCATTTGGATTTGCTTTGGTTGGCAGCTATTGTGTTTTATTTTAATTCCATACTATGGATGCCAGAAAACTTGCCTTTGTTAAATAATCATTCCTTTTTTTTAAAATTAATAATACTTGATTTTTCCAAATACATATAAAGATAATTTTCAACATTCATTTTTGTAAGACTTTGTGTTTCAAATTTTTCTCTCTCTTCCTTCTCTCTTCCCCCAGACAGCAAGTAATTTGATATAGGTTAAATACAATCATTCTATTAAATGCTGTATGATGAACTAGAATGGAATAGTAGAGTCTAATAAAATAATAATTTCTTTTTAATCTGTTTGACAATTTGCATTCTTGTCATATTATACCATGTATTTGCAGAAGAATTCTGTTATATTATGTAAACTCAGGCAATACAAGCTAGGTTGGTTTCATTTCTTAATATACATTTCCAAAATTGTCTGGAATATTTTGTGCTTCCAATGGTTCCTTTGTGCATTTGAGTCTTCCATAAAACTTATGTTATTCATTTGAGTTCTTCCCTCTTTCTGCCTCCAACTCACTATTTGACAACAGTCAAAATTTCTGCTGGGATAATAGGAAAGCATTCTGGCAGAAGTTGTGCATAGATCCATGTCTCTCCCCAAATCCCAAAATAAACTCAATATGGATTCATGAGACATAGAAAGTGATACCATCAAAAAGGTAGAAACACAAGGAAAAGATTATCTTTAACTTTAGTGGACTAAGGATGCTTCATGATCAAACATGGGATAGAAAGGATCAAAGAAGATAGAATAGACATCTTGATTATATAAAATTAAAACAATGTTGCAAAAACAAAACCAATCCCAGATATATAAGGAACTGATTTAAATTCATAAAAACAAGAGCCATTCTCCAAAAGACAAATCCTCAAAAGATATGAATGGAAATTTTTTAAAGAAAGAAATTCAAATCAACAAATATGTGAAAAAATGTTTCAAATCACTAATAATTAGGGAAATGCAAAATGAAGTAACTCTGAGGTTTCATTTTATCCCCCTTAGATTGGTAAAAATGACAAAAAATGGAAATTACAACCTTTTTGGGAGGTGGAACTGTGAACTGGCTAGCCATTCTGGAAAATAATTTGGAATCATGTCTCTCCAAAATCAATAAATTTTACATACTCTCAGACCCAGTGATTCCATGACTAGGCTTCTACCCTAAAGAGATCAAAGAAAGAAGAAAAAATCAACATGCACAAAAATTTTTACACTAGATATTTTTGTAATAGCAAAAATCTGGAAATTAAGGGGAGATACGCCTGTTGGGGACAGATTAAAAAAATGATGGCATATGGATGCGATGGACTAATTTTTCATCATAAAATATGATAATCTACATACTGGGAAGACTTATATGAACCAATGCTGAGTAAAATAACATTAAAAAGAAAACTGATTCATGAAGGTATCTGATTAACTATGAATATTTCTTAGAATTATTTTTCTTTTAAAATCAAGTCCACTTCTGGTGAAATGTTTTATCCAATTGTTGGGTAAATACTTGTTCACTGTAGTTCTCAATTTGTTTCTGGATAATTATTTCAATAGGAAATTGAAGGTGGCATTTATGTCCAATTTCTAAAAAGTTCTTGTGGGAATGAGATCTCCTGATAATAACTGATGAAGTTCCCTGTCACTAAGGTGGTCTTAGAGCCTGGAAAATGGGTTGGGGGAATCTTTATTCTTGGAAAGAAAGAGCAATAGGCAGCAACTCAAGAGTAAATTGACAAATGGGGAACTACTAATGCTCTTTTTTTAATTGGATTTTTTTTTCAAGTTGAGCAAGATAGATGTATATACCTTAAGTTACTTCAATTTTGTTGGCAACATCCAAAGCATCATGGTCTGGGATGAATAGGATATCACCCTTCTTCTCTCTATCAGGCCAGAACAGTGTATTGATCTTGACTACATCAAAGGAAAAAAAAAGCATTTTATATCCACCTATTTAATCTGATATTTCTTGGTCTTGACATTCACAATGAAGTTCCGGTGTTTGTCCTGTCATCCTCATAGTGGACTTAGTGTTAAAGAGAAATTTAAAATGGCATGATTATCAAGCCTAGAGGCACATGCATGAGGTTATTTGGGCTATCTTCAAAGCCAAAGTGTCTTGGATCACCAGAAAGTAAGGGACTTCTGGATCTTCTTTTTGTAACTCTAGACATCCTTTAACACTACTTTGTTAGCTTTCAAGGCATTTAATTTGGCTTTTATCTTGGGGTGGCGGGTGAGAAGAGAAGACAATTGTTTCCTTCTTCACTTGTAGCATTATCTTGGTCAACAATGTTCTCTTAAAAGCAACTCTAATGACTTTCTTTTTCTGTCTTCATCATCCTTGTCCAATATAGTTTATAACATGACTGTCCAGCTTCTCCTTTTAAAGTTACAAGGAAGTAACTTTATACTTCCTTGGTGTCCATGACACTTCTTTTTTCTTGGTTCTCCTATCTCCTATTAGTCTGGCCACTTCTCTGTATCATTTGATAGTTTTTCTATTTTTCACTCCAAAGCAAGACTGCTCTCCAAGGCATAATCCCCGACCATCTTCTCTTTTCCCTCTACATTTTCTCCTTGGGTGATCTCATTTACTTTCATGGGTTCAATGACCAGTTTTGGACAACTGTAGAAGTGTATATCAAACTCCAATATCACACCTGACCTCCAGTCCCATTTTACTAAATGCCTGTTGGCCAGAATACCTACCAGAATATCCCACTAGCACCCAAAACTGACCATGGCAGTACTTATACATAGTAGACACAATACTTGCTTGTTGAACTGAGTTCTCCTTTAAACCTGACTCCTCTCCCAAATTTCCTCTTTTCTGTTGATTGAACAACCATTTACTTGGTTAGTCAAATTGAAATCTGAGGTCATTTAAATTTTTTTCCCTCTCATTTATCAATCAATCAATCAATTAAGTGTCTACTATGTTCCAAGAAACATTCTAGAAACTGGAGATACAACACCAAAAATAAAACAGTCCCTACCCTCAAAGATCTTATATTTCTATTATGGGAACACAAAATGTACTCAAAATAATATACAAAATATAGAGCATTCTAGTATTCTAAATTCCCCCTCACATATGTATATATAGGAACCCCAAAATCGCTTTCCAAGGGTTAAAGGCACTCTCTGGTTATAACTTATAACAACACACTTATTCCCCACCCCTCTATCTAGGGGTTACAATCATTTTTGAAATCAGACATAAATTTTACCCATCAAAGGTATCTATTAGCAATAGCTAGACTGGGAGGTGAGCTCTAAGCTTGGGTAACTTCATGCATGAATCCACATGTAGGCAGAATATTCTCTTCACATCCTATTTTCTTCTTTACTATATTTAGAAGGAACAGAGTTAAAGAAAAAAGAAGCCCACATTTCCTGTTTTTCCTTTGCTGATGATAGTCTATAAGTCTGATTCTCTTTTTAAAACCAGTATGTTTTCATTATCTGTGGGCATCTTGTTATTTGTCTTGAGGGGTTTCTTAAAGAGCATATAAATTTGGATCTTCCAGTTTTTTGGGGGAGGCGGGGGGAGTGCTGTACAGAAGGTAAAAGAGGACATTTCCCAGGGAATTACTGAGCCATGTATTTTTATGAGTGATTCCATAATTCTCCCAGTAAACAAACCTTACAATTTGAGCTCAAGATTCACTTGGATTTTCCCTAGAGGAGAAGCTATCAAAGTGTGTGTGTGTGTGTGTGTGTGTGTGTGTGTGTGTGTGTGTGTTTGTGTCTCATGGACCTGTTTGCCAGTGTGATGATGTCCCTTCTCAGAATATTTATAATTGCATAAAATAAAGCATGTAGGATTACAAAGGAAACCAATTATGTTGAAATAAAGTTATTAAATATTTTAATAAAACATTCATGGATTCCATGTTAAAAACTTCTGTTAGTTCCCTCTAATCTTCTAACTGGTTGCCACAGTGTGATTCATTCAGAGAATGAGAAACTAAGGATCTTTGGGGCTAAAGCCCTTTCTGCTTTCTCTCTGGAAAAGTCCTGCCTCAGGTCTTTGGTCTTTGAGGGTCTCAGCCCTGTTCCCTTTCTATCTTGGAACTGGAAATGAAGTAAGCACACTCCATCCCACTTGAGGTCAATAGTGACACTTGCAGTTCACAGCTGGCTTTATAAATACATTCCAGTTCTTCTCTGAAGGTTATATGGTTGTTCAGAGAGGACCAGCACTTTGGCGAGAGGGCTTGCCAAGCCCTTTTCCAGCACTGCTCATCTACATTTGGTGTCCACCAATTACCCAAATCTCACCTGTGGCCCCAAGAAGCTATAGCATGTCCAGAGGTCACAGTGTCTCAGCAAACAGGCTAAACTAGAATGAGACTAACCAATCAGCCTCAAGTCATTGGTGAATTAGGGGAATATCTACTCCTAGCATACGAAGACTTCCCTTGATGGAAAGGGTGCTCAAAAACACTTTGTTTCAATGGCCTTGATGGAAGCTAAAGCAAGAGTGAAGTGTTTAGAACTTGGCCAAGCAATGAATGAAGATGTCAAAGTCCTCTGTTGTATTCCAGGTCATCTTGACTTTTGCCTTGTCACTGGATTTACTTTGGAAGAGAAAGGCAGGCTGATGATTCTTGTATCACTTAAATCCTATTCACATGGGAATCAAGATATCCCTTTGTGAGGTCACTGGTCCCTTTTGAAAACAAAGGATGAACAACAACAATAGTATAAGGATCCATTAAAAACAATTAGGTTGTGATTGGACAGCAGGATTTTCCTCCATATTATTTTTTCAGGTCAGACCCATTATTGTCAATCAAATATTATTGTGTAAAATACATTGGACTGTTTGGCTTATCAACATTGCAGATCTCTGGAAATAAATTGTGATTGATTATTGGATTCAGTTACTATCTTGGTTTTTGCAGATTTTAGAAGTCTGGTGCTTTTTCATGGGAATTGAATCATAGGGGAATATAATCATAAATCTAAAGGCAGAAAGAACCTCAAAGGTTCTCTAGTCCAGTGTCTTTATTTTGCAGGGTCTGGGAGATAAAGTAATTTATGGCATATAGGTAGTCAATGTTAGAAGCACAATTTGAATTCAGGTTCTCTACCATCAGTACTTCTTCCATTTCCACTATACCATGCTGCCATTATCAAGACCCTGGCAAGGACTGCTGCTTGTGGGAATACCTCTTAACTCTACTAATGGTGATAATATGTAAGCTTTATACTATGCTGAGATCACTATCATCATTATAATCATCAAAGCTAATATTTACATAGTGCTTTCTATATGCCAGGCTCTTTGTTAAGCACTTTACAAATACTGTCACATTTGATTCTCACAACAACCTTGGGAGATAAGAACCATTATTATCCTCCATTTTACAGTTGAAGAAATTGAGGCAAATTAAGGTTAAGTGACTTGCCTACAGGCATATAGCAACTAAGTATTTGAAGTTAGATTTGAACTCAGGTCTTCCTGGCTTCAAGCTCAGGACTCTAATCACTTTGTTTATGTTAATATAAAATATAAGCCAAAGAATACAGGGATGTATAAATAGGAATGATATCTTATATCCTGCCTGAAACAGTGATGGATTCTAGCATTTCCAAGGAAACAATCTTTTTTCTTTTCTTTTCATAAAATAAATTTTCTTTTTTTATGAGTTTAATAAACACCAACAAACCTGAATTTTTAGCATGCAAAGAATGAAAAAAGTAGGGATGACTTATGAAACTAAACTTTTATGTAGTTTGTATTCTTTCCCCATGATATACAGCTTCTTAGGAAAAAATTAACTTTCACATGGTAGTTTCAGCACTTCCATGCTTGTCTATGTCTCCTGTCTTTATGTTCTCTTCTATTTTTTTAAAATAAATTTTTGATGCTCTTTTATTTCAAAAGAAATTATTGTTAATGGAGCTATTTGGGAATTAATTAGTCACACCCCCCCCTCGAAATGTTACCCAAGATTTATCAAGATATTTTGAGGGCCTCCTGGGAAAACAGTGACTAAGGATAGTATGAGAAGCTGGCTAGTAGGCAGACTGTTCCCCAGAGCAGCTCATTTATCAGCCTCAGTGGACCATGGAGCATTGCTAATGGGCTCTGGGATAGGGTAGCTCCAGCTGGCAAAGATGCTACGCTCTTTCCTATCTGATCTTTTTGGGTTCTTCTTGGACTTATGGGACCATGAACATCAGTGACTATGAAGCATAAAACTATAGAGTATCCTGATGGTTGGATAGTAGATGATTGTATTCTAGTCATTCCATAAGAGACATTTGTAGGAGACAGCTTTCAGCCTATGCTCAGGGTTAGGTGTCTATAGCCTAGATGAACATGACAACCCATATCTGGGCTACATTGCAGTTAGGCTGAAGTTTCCTAAGGAAGTCACTGGTATAAGTGGAATAGGCGGATACTATGGTTCTTGTACATTCAGTCCTAGTTAACATATTGTAATGCCAGAGAAAATGAGGCAAGAAAGATTGGTTTTTAATCTTTAAGCTTTTTTAATCACAATCTTTAATTGTGGAGAGTTCAGGCTAGCCCATCGAATGGAACTCATGTTCAAAAGTAATTTGACCCCGAGCAACTGAGGCAGGGAACTTTTATAGGTACTAGGGTTTGGGACACTGGGTGAATGGACAAGCCATAATTCCAGGAAAGGATCATAACTTAGTCCTGACAGAATAATGGTCAAAATAAGAAGTTCAAGGGCAGGAGGGCCCTTGGGCAGAGAGGCAAGGGACAATACTCAAAAGGAGGGGGGATTATCCCAGCAAGGATTGAGATAAGGCACCTGGAGTTTTGTGACTCAATGGTATTTCAAGGTTTCTTTTCTGACTCAATTCTCCTGGTTCTAATGGCAAGGAAAAAAGGACGGGGCTATAATAATTTTATTCAGGGCATAACAATATCTGCTCTGTCAGCATTGACTGGTACCAACTCTAGACTATTCAAATACCAGCAGAAATAATGTGTGCAGAGAGCTAGAGTCCAGTATCTAGACACCTTGACAATTCAGGCTCTCAGTATGGAAGCCTACAGTCAGATGGAAGCTAACATAGAGAACATTCATTTCAAAGACATTGACACCTCTCCTCAACACTGGATCCAAATAGTTGGCTTTGGTGATCCTTTAGTTCCTGAGAAATAAAAGGAGAAACAGTGCAAGGATTGGTGTATTCTCACTGCTCGAATGGGATGAGCAACACTCAGAAAAATAACATTCCAGTATGGAAGATCTCAGAAACCATCTGTAAGAATTGTTAATGACAGTGTCATGAAATCCAGCAGTCCAAATATCTTACTTACATATTTTGTCTCCTTCCTTGACAGCAGAGAGTCTTTGTACTCCTAGTACGTAGCACTGTTCTTTGCACAATAAATTTTTAATAAATGCTTTTTCATTCATTCATTTAGTCAGAGTAGTAGTATACAAAGACAGATTGGTCTTTGTACTTCATTCTCAAAGACAATCAATGACAGCAGGAGAGTGATATCTTGACTTGCAAGTGGATTGGATTTAAGTGAGACAGGGCTGTGCAAAGTCATCAGCCCCATTCTCCTCCAGAGTCATCTGAGTCTAGTGGCAAGACAAAAGTTAGGACATATAGAGAAGGCCTTGGATGCATCGGAGGTCTTGGTCTTTTTAAGTTGAGGTCTTCCCCAGGCCTCAGTTTGTCTGAAGCAACACCCATTCAGTGATTAAAGGTTAGGTAAGGACTGAGGGAAAAGATGGCCTTCTTTGTCTTCACAAAATAAAAGGGGAAGACCTTCAGAGTTTTGGGCCAGGACAGAAACAATTGCTATTTACATTCACCTTGAGTCATCAAAATCCATAAAATGACAGTAAAGATCTGAATGGCCACTGGATAAAAGATGCTATCAGTAGAAGGTGCCCTCAACTAATTGTTGGGCAAGGAAAAATTGGACTTGGATCTCTAGTCCTCTCACACTTGACCCTTTTCCTTGTGCTCTTCAATTCAGTGAATATTCAGTGAACAGTAGCCATTCCTTAAACAAGAACTCCATCTTCTGATCCCATGCATTCTCCCTGGCTCTCCTTTATGCCTGGAATTATTTTTCTTCTCACTTTCACCTTCTGGTATCTCTCTATTCTGAAATCCTTCAATTGAAAGCCTCTTATGAAGAAGAACCAATTCTTTCTTTTAAATAGTTCGCACCAAATTAATTAATTACTACCTTTGAAAAAATTCATGTTCATTTGAAGTTTTGTTTACAATTTTTATCCAGCATTAATCAACAAATGAATATGGCCCCCATCAAACTGAGACCCGTGGAATACTTTAACTAAAAAAGGCCAAAATCTCCCACTGCATCCAGGGCCATCTCCAGTCATTCGGAACTATATCTGGCCACTAGACCCAGATGGCTCTGGAGGGGAAAATAAGGCAGGTAACCTTGCACAGCCCTTAAATACAATTCACTTGCCTGTCATGGTATCCTCTTCCTGCTGTCTGGGCATCTTTAAGAACAAAGAACTAACAATAGTAACAATACTTGGTTAAAACTCCACCTTCTGCAAGAGACCTTTCTTGGTCCCCTTTAATGTTAGGGCCTTCCTCTGAGATTATTTCCTACTTGTATTGTGTGTATCCTGTTTCTGCATAGTTGTTTGCATGTTGTCTTCCTTTAGAATGTGAACTCCTTGAGATAGGGACCATTTTTTTTTTTTTTGTATTTCTACAATTTAGCACAGTACCAGGCACATAGTAAGCATTTAATAAATCCTTATTGAGTTGACTGACTTAACATCAAGATTCTGATTGCATGAAAAAAATCTGAGCCAGAAGATAAGATAACCTAAAGAGGTAAAAATAGAATTCTCTACCCACCTAGGCCAGATTTCTGTCTTTATTATATGTATCTGTCAGCACCAAACTCTGATTGCTTTGGGCCTATGTTTAGTTAATGAAAAATTTCATTGTCCCCACATAAATTAATCTGAAGGTGTGGGGGTAAGAGAAGGCAGAATACAGACAATCTGAGTAGATCAGAAAAGGACTTCATTTATAAGGGAGTGCTTTAGCTGACCAAAAAGAGTGATCCATTGAAGAAGGAAATGCTAATTCACTCCAGTATCCTTGTTGAGAAAACCCCATAAAAAAATAGTCTATACGGTCATGAAGAGTCAGACATGACTGAATGACTGAACAATAAACTTGAGCAGAGGCTTTGCAGGAAATTTTGGAGTTCTAAGAGACCAAGGTGAAGTACAGGCGGCATCTAAGGCACAGGGATGAGTGTCCTGTCACATAGAGGGAAGAGCAGTAGGCTAATTGGATAGGTCTAAGAGCATATGAATGGGAATCTTGTGCAATAGCTACCTAGAAAGACATACTGGAGTTAAATTGTGAAAGACTTTAAATTACAAACAAAAAATTTTGTATTTTATCCTAGGAAGCCACTGGAGTTTTTTTGAGACACAGACAGACAGTCACTTTCAGAATATCACTAGCAGCTGTATTGAATATGAACTGGAGAGAGAAGAGTCTTATAAAAATATTTATTTATTTTTAACATTCTTTCAAAAAAATTGAGTTCTGAATTCTCTGCCCCTCCTCCACCTAGTAAGAACACAAGAAATATGATATCAATTATACATGTGAAATCATGCAAAACATATTTCCATATTAGCTACATTGCCAAAAAAGCAGGAAAAATAAAGAAAATGAAAAAAATTATGCTTCAATCTGTACATAGACTCCATCAGACCAATAGAGGAAAGTCTTAACGCTGAGAGACCAATTAGAAAACTAATACAAGAGGGGATGGAGGGCTTACGCTGCCAAATCCATTTAGTTGCCAAATCCTTTGAATTCTACTTCAGCATTTCTTGCTAGAAATTCACGGAAAGCAAGGACTATTTTATTTTTGTCTTTGTTCTCCCAGTGCTTAGCACAGTGTGCTGCACATAGTAGGTAATTAATAAATGATGCTCAAATTGAATTGTATTAGTTTTCTTTTATTCACTCCTCTCTTCTTACACAGCTTCTACCCTGGACTAAGCTCTGATCATTTTCTGCTGATATTATTGCAACAGCCTTTTACATAGTTTCCATGCCACCAGACTCTGCTTCTCTTTAATCTGTCTTTTACACAGCTGCCAAAAATAATCTTCCTGAAGCAAAGAGCTGACCAGGTCACTCTCCTGCTCCCTATCCTCAGTGGTTCCCTATTAGTTTTCTGATAAAATATGAAAACCAAGCAGATGTTTTTCAATAGTTTGGGCAGTTGGAAATGAACACTTGATGTAATGTTGAAATAAGAGGAGTGGATGGTTATTATTGATATTGTGAAAGTAGAAGCAAGAGGTCTTAATGATTGATTAGATGCATGCTGGGAGGGCTCTGAATGAGAGAACTGGTAAATCTCACAGAATATAGCACTCTGTTAGGTCAAGCTACACTTCTAGGGGATTGTGTTTAATTCTCATTTTAGGAAAGACATTGACAAAATCATCTGTCTGGAAGGAGGTGAGAAAATTAGAGATCATACTATGAGAGTCAATTGAAGTAATTTGGTATGTTTTAGCTAGAGAAATGAAACTTAAATTTGGCATCCTAACTATTTTTAAGTCTACAAATGTCTGTCACATGGTCAAAGAGAAATTTGACTTGTTTTCTTTCTTTGCAGAAGGCAAGAACTATAAGTAAAGAATATGTTATAGAACAAACTTGAATCAAGATGATTCAGTGAGGTAGGCTGAAGATTAGAATGAAAAGAGACACTTACAAATCATCTAATATTTAAGAAAAAGGAAGTTTATTTAACAGTAGCATAGAAAGGATACAGCATTGATTCAGGTAAATGTAGTTTCCCTCATCACCACAAGAAAATATATCTAGACAAAAGGATATGTTTATTCTCATGACATCCATCAAGTTTGAAGAGACTTTAATCTAGGGAACAAAGCAGACAAGACAAACAGGCTGCTTTTGCCCTAAACCCTCAACCAATCAAACCTCACACATGGATTTTCAGTTTTTTAGGGAAAAACTAACTTAGCCTATGGGGCAGGAGCCCTGTGGTGGACATTGCTTCTAACATGGCGTGGATGTTGAAGAAAGGCAGATTTCAGTTCTATGCTAATGAAAACATCCTAACAATTGGAGCTCTACAAAAATAGACTAGAGGTAGTAAGTTCTCCAGTACTGGAGATATTCAAGTGGGGAATAGATTATTTCAAAGATGTTTCTAAAGGGATTCCTTTTCAAGTATGGGCTGAACTACATAGCATATAAGGTTCCTTCCAACTCTGAATTTATAATTCTATAAATATTAACTATTCATTCAACTAATTAATCCTCTGTTCTTACATCAGATTTGTCCTCATAGACAAACTTGCTATTCCTTTCAAAGTACAACAAAATTATCAAGAAAATTTCTTTTTTTCTTCTCTCATTGACCTTCCTTCCCTGAAGATGGCTACCATTAGACACAAATAAGTTTATATATATATTCAACAAACATTTACTAAGTACCAATACATTTAAGATACTGACTAGAATTATGAACTTTCTATGTGTTATATAAGGTACGATTTCAGGAGTGTTCCTCCCCTTTCTCCCCAGTCTTTTACTTCTTCCTCTTCTTTGTGACAGGAAAATATATATATATATATATAATTTGAAAATATATTTTTAAAAAATCATTTTATTTTTAATTTATAGAAAAAACAAACATTTCCATAACAAAGGATAATAAAAAAGATGATTGCACATGATACTGCAAATTTGCTATTCCTTTCAAAGTAAAACAAAATTATCAAGAAAATTTCTTTTTTCTTTTCTTATTGATTTTCCTTCCCTGAAGATGGCTACCATTAGACACAAATATATATATATGTAAAATTATTCTATACACACTTCCATTTATCAGGTAGATAGTGTCTTTCTTCATATGTCTTTTATAATTAATGTAGGTTTATAATAGTCAAAATAACTTATTTACTCAAGATCATTTAAAAAACAATATTACTATTACTATATACAATGCTGTCTTCATTCTGCTTCTTTTGTTCTTCATTAGTTTGTGCAAATCTTTCCATGTTTTTCCAGGATCGTTGAATTCATCATTTCTTATAGCACAGTAGTATTCCATCACAACTATATACCACAACTTGTTCAGCCATTTCCCAATTGATGGGTATCCCTGAAACTTCCAGTTCTTTGCCACCAAAAAGGGAGCTGATACATTTTAGAACATACAGGTTCTTTTCCTTTTCCCTCTGATCATTTCTGGAAATAAATCTAGTAGTGGTATTGTTGGGTCAAAGGGTATTCTATAGGTAGCTTAATAACTCTTTGGGCATAATTCCAGATTGCTCTCCAAAAAGGTTTGGATCAATTCACAATTCCACCTACAATGAGTTGGTGTACAATTTTCCCACATGTTCTTCAACATTTGGCAATTTCCCCTTCAATCATTTTAGCCAACTCAGGAGGTATAAAATGATATTTCAAGATTATTTTAATTTGTTTTTCCCTAATCAATAATGATTTAGAGAATTTTTTCATATAACTATAAATTGGTTTGATTTCTTATTTGGAAAACTGCCTATTCATATCCTTTGACCATTTATCAATTAGGGAATGACTCATATTCTTATATATTTGACAAAATTCTTTATATATTGTTGATATGAGACTTTTATGTGATAAATTATCTAAATTATTTCCTCTAATTTTTTGCTTTTCTTATGATTTTGGCTACATTTGTTTTATTTGTATAACCCCTTTTTAATTTAATGTAATTGAAATTATTTATTTTATGCCTAACTTTGCTTTCTCTGTTTGTTTATTTATAAATTATTGACCGATCCATAATTCTGATAAATAGTATTTTCCATGTTCTTCTAATTTTCTTGTAATGTCTCTCTTTACATGTAGGTCATGTATACATTTTGACTTTATCCTGGTAAATGATATAAGATATTGGTCTCTGCCCAATTTCTGCCATGTTTCTTTCCAGTTTTCCTAATACTTTTTTTTAACCAAATAATGAATTCTTATCCCCAAATCTCAAACTTTACATTGATCAAATAAGGTTCTTGTGTTTATTTGTGGCTGTAAATGGTGTGTAGACATTATTCCACTGATCTTCCTTTCCATTAGCCAGTAACAGATGCTAAACCTCCTTCTTTTACATTTTTTCTCCATTATTTCCTTTGATATTCTGGACTTTTTGTTCTATTTTTTGATGTTTCAATAAAATAAATTTTCATAATTTAATTAGGATGGCATTTCATCTGAAGTTGGTTTATACCCTAAATTCCATAATTAAAAAATATTTTCTATTAGAATTCTATTAGAATTCAAATGTCATATTATTATTAGTCATTCATATCTTAGTGTGGATGAATTTATTTAATATTTTTCTAAGTTAACATAAAGAAAATAAATGAGGTTTAGAGAAAAGTACAAAAAGAAACATTTGAAAAAGGAGATCAGAAGTGTCAAAAGTAAATTTCATCTAATACGCACTTTTGTGTGGGATCACCTTCACATGATAAAGTTCTTCCTTCTGGTTTTCCAGTATTAAATCAAGATCTGACCTATTTTTGGGTATGTATTAATGTGCTTAAGAGGAACAGTCTAAGATAGATGGCATCTAAAAAATTCAGCATGTTTTTTTCCTCATATAACAATGTAGATTTATATACTCAGAGACAAACAAGTATTCAATTAAAATTTGTCAGTATAAGAGCATCATGCTTTATGTGGCTAATAGCCAAAGATATAATGCCAGTATCTGTTCAAAGGATATAATATTTAATGGCAGCGATTACACTGAAGATTCAGAAGAGGATATCAAACAAATTCTAGGTTAAGAAAAGTAGAGTTGTGTTGGTGGAGTTGTGAACTGATGCAGCCATTCTGGAAAACAATTTGGAACTATGCTGAAAAGGTTATACAATTGTGCCTTTAACCCAGCAACATTATTATTACTAGGTCTGTATCCCAAAGAAATAAGAAGCAAAAAGAATCTAAATGTACAAAAATATTTATAGCAGCTCTTTTTTGTGGTGGCAAAGAATTGGAAATTGAAGGGACAGCCATCAATTGGGGAAAGGTTGAACAAGTTGCAGCATATGATTGTGATGGAGTACAATTATGTTATAAGAAATGATGAAACCTGGAAAGGCTTACAAATGAAGTGAGCAGAACAAGGAGAATATTGCACACAGAAACAGCAATATTGTACAATGAATCAGCTATTGTCAGACATACAAAGAATCAAGACAGTCCTGAAGGAGTTATGCTGTAAAAGGTTTATCCATCCCCAGAGAAAGAACTGATGGAGACTGAATGAAGATTGAAGCATACCTTTTTAAAACTTTATTTTTCTTGATTTTTTTTTCCCTTTGGGCTGTTTTCTTTTACAACATGACTAATATAGAAATATGCTTTGCATGACTGCACAAGTATAACCTTGGCTTCTCAATAAGGGGGAAGAGAAGGGAAGAAGAGTATTTAAAATTCAAAATTTTAAAAAGAATGTTAAAAATTGTTCTTACATGTAATTAGAAAAAGATAAAATATTTAAAAAGAAAAACGAACTGATCAGTTCTTTTCAATTCTCTTGCCCTTCAGTCAATTCTAATATTGCATCTAAGTTGCAACCTTTCTCTCTGACGTGGCAGCCCAATGAACTTCTTGGAACTACAGTCAAAGAAGCTTTGATTTGATGTTTCTCACTTGGGTCAGTTCAGCTTTCCTTAAGCAATCTGGTACCAACTCCTGTTTCCTTCCCTTTCCCCTTTCTGCTCCACACACATTCTGAGAGGATCATCATACTAGATTTAATGTGGACATCCAATTGGTTTTTAGCTTACTGCAGCTCCAAACTGCCAAGCTCAAGTGATCTTCCAGCCTAAACCTCTCTTCAAGAGCAAGGATTACAGGCCTGAGTCACAATATTCAGGTGGAATTGCAGTCCTGTCAGGGCAGCAAAGCTATTCAACTGAGCATCTTCCCTTGGGAAGTTTTCCTGATTCCTCATGTTCAGCTGAGGTAGGAGATGTGCTATCCTTATTAATAGGGGTATAATTTCTTCCTTAATAACTCATCCATTTCAGTGAGCCTGTCTTGGTTACTAACCATATTCTAACTTGCATAAGCTATTAATGTAAACATTTTATTCTCCTATTAAATTTTAAGCTCCTCAAGGGCTGGGATTGTATCTTTTTAAATACTTATGGAATCATGCCTTTTTTTTTTTTCATTTTTGTATTTCCAGTGCCTAATATAGTAGCTTATCCATAGTACTTAGATGATACAATAATACTTAGATAACAGTAGCATATTCAGAAAAAACACATTTAAGGTTCAAAAAGTACTTTACACATGCACATACCACATTCTATCTTTTAATTCTCACAATGTCCCTGTGAGGTAGGTACTATTATCATTATCATTTTATAGATGAGGGATGTTCAGAGAGGTTAAATGACTTATCTAGGGTCACACAGTTATTAAGTGCCTGATATTGATCTTGATATTTGATCTAGATTGATATCCGAATCTGGGTTTTCCTGACTTTCTTAAGGACTAAATTAAGGACTTTAGTCAGATACCATACTGCCTCCTAATCTGAAATCTCTTTGGTATAGACACTCCCTCTACTGGTACAGATTATAATCTCATCATATTTTCTCTTTTCAAGTACACAATAGATGTTTAATAAATGTTTGTTGGTTGGGTTGAATTGAAATTTGGGGATACTATACAAAGTACTCTATTGTCTCTCCTACTGCCTGTCACAAGGTTAGAAATGTCACCATTAGAGACTTCCTTTAAATCCTGAAGATCTTTTGCTTTTCAAAAATACCCTAAACTTTTTGCAGAAATGGGTATTAGCTATGAAAGTTAACTTTGTGTCTATGAGTTGTCTTGAGTTTATGATGTTAAACACCATGTATGGAATACTTTTTCTACACAAATATCTGTAGTGCGTTTTGTTTTGGTTTTTCTCCCTCTCCATCCCACTTTTCTTTTGAGTGTAAAGAAATGACAAATGTTTTCCCAGAGTTCTTATTTAGCTTCCTTTTTTAGGATGCATAACATGGGCCTAACCTGAGGGAAAAAAATCCTCTTGGGAAGGGTGATGTCTAAATGAAAATATACTTGGATAGATTTATTACCTTAAGTTATCAACTAACACCTCTCTCAACAGAAATTTACTGACAGCTAGCTGAGGAAAAAGTTCTCTATGTCACACTCATGACCATTATTACCAGGTCAATGGCCAAGCAGATTTAAGATAAGTATCCCTTAGAAGGTCAAAGTGACATGCTCTGTGGGAGACCTTATTAAAGGTCCTGGACTCCCAAATAGCACTTTGGGCTGGTTAGAGTTTCCCATACTACCTCTGGTTGGCTAGAACATTTTATTCTCAAAATCTATTGTCCTAGAAGCAATGAGAAAAGTATGTTACACTTATGCCAAATCTCTGCAATGCATGCCTTATTCTAAAGCAGACACATTTGCCCCAATAACAATCAATTCAAACTATTAGCCCTAGTCACTAACCATTTTCTTATCTGAAGATTTTAAAGAGATAATTTAATCCATTGGAGAGCTTTGCTTGAACTCTGTAAACTGGCACTCCTGATTGGCTGCAGAGCAAGATGGATAAACTTATTCCTTGAACTCTTTTTATGGAATATTGCTATATTTACAATCTAAATAAGAAAGAGAAGCCATAAACATAGGAAAAAAGGAGGCCTAAATTCAGAGAATATGGCAACAAAAGTCTGTTGTTTATCAGATAGGATTTTTCTTTGGAAGGGAAGTGACAATAATGAGGGTAGTAATAATGATTACATTTCCATATTATGATATACTTTATTTATTTGTCCATTCACTTATTTATTTATTTATTTATCTATTTATTTATTTTGCTGAGGTGATTGGGATTAAGTGACTTGCCCAAGGTCACACAGCTAGGAAGTGTTAAATGTCTGAGACCAGATTTGAGCACAGGTCCTCTTGACTTCAGGACTGGTGCTCTATCCACTTAGCTTCCCCTATAATTTACTTTAAAAAATATTTTTATTTTCAGCTTTGAAGTTTCTCCTTTTCACTTCTCACATCTCCCAAGAGAAAGTAAGAAAAACAAAACCTGTTGCAAACATGTATAGTCAAACAAAACAGATTCCCTCATAAGCCATGTCACAACAACAACAAAAAATCCAAAATAAAATAAAATAAAAACCCTTAACCTGTACTTTAATTCCATTAATTCCTTATCAGGAGAAGTGGAGCAGGTTTCATCATGAGTCTTCTGGAATCGTTGTTAGTTATTATATTGAGGCTTTCAAAGTTATTTGTCTTTACATACAATTTTGTTCTTATCGTATAAATTGTTTTCCTGGATCTGTTCACTTCATTTTCCATTAGTTTAAACAAATATCTCCAGGTTTCTTTGAAAACACCCTTTTCATCTTTACTTATAACATAGTAGTATTCCAACACCTTTATATGCCATAACTTCAGGCAATCTTCAATTGAAGAACATCCCCTCAGCTCTTCACAATAAGAGCTGCTTTAGGCATTTTTGTAAACATGGGTTCTTTTCCTTTTCCTCTGCTCTCTTTGGGATCTAGATCAAATAGCAATATCACTGGGCTACAGTATATGTACAGTTCAATAGCTTTTGGGGCACAATCCAAGTTGTTTTTCAGAATAGCCAGACCAATTCATGGTTCCACCGACATCAATATGCCCACAATTCCTCCAGCATTTGTCATTTTCCTTTTTTTTATTAACTTTGCTAATCTGATGGGTATGAAATAATACCTTAGTATTTTAGTTTGTGTTTCTCTACTAGTGATTTAGAGGAATTTTTCACATAGCTATTGATAACTTGGATTTCACCCTCTATAAATTGCCTCTTCATATCCTTTGATCATTTATCCATTGGAACATGGTATTTATTATTGTGATATTATTTTCAAGGATCTTTCTCTATGAAACAGTGGGAAAAGCACAGGCTTTGGGTCTGAATCCTACTTCCTACTTAACTTGTGAATCTTGTTCACATCTATAAAATGAAAAGATTGGATCAACTAATCTTTAAGGTCATTTTCAGTTCTAAATCTATAATTTCACCTGATCATTTTTAGAATAGCTAATTAAGAAGAAATTCCTATCTCACATTTGCCTGGAAATTTAACTCCTCCCTTTCTTTAATGCAGGTAGGGAATGTCCACTCATGGGCCACATAAAGCCTATGAAATCATTTGCTAAGGCAACCACTGGCAATAAGCTGAAAGTTAGGTACAACAATCTACCACTGTTTTATGAGTTCTATATATTATATGTCTATATTTATAAGTTCTATAAATTGATAATTTTGAATGGCTTGTGAATGACATTATAAATATCCAAATGGCCCTTGAAGAAAAAAAAAGGTTCCTCACCCCTGCTTTAATGTTTGAAATGTTTGTGAACATTTTCTCTGAAAAACAAGCAAGGGCAAGAAAAAAAGGTAAGATTTAAATAAGTAAACTTAAGTACTTCCCAGTCCAATAAGAGATCTATTTGGGAAGAGAAATGATGCTATTAATTATACTGAAGCTTTGAGAATCTTTGTGAGTTGCATTCAATAATTGAGCTTTCTGGGTTTAGATTAACTATATTTTGGCATTTTTTTCCTTTAACTTCATTTGTAGGGTAACAGATTATTAAAAGTAAAAGTTGTATGTACTTTGGAACCAGAGAACTTTTACCACTTAGCTTTTACATCTTGGGTAAGACATTTCCCCTTTGTGGTCTTTAGTTTCCTCATCTATAAAATAAGGTTAGTATGTAGCACATGTGACCAAGAATTCTCTACAACTAACCCAAGTGATCATCCAGCCTCTTCTTGAAGACATCTGATAAAGGAGACAAACCAGTTGCCTTTTGGATAGCCATACTTGTTAGGAAGTTTTTCTTTCTGTCAAGCCTCAATTTGGACCTATACAGTTTCCACCTTGTGTTCCTGTTCTGCTAATAGATCAAGTTTAGTATAACAAATGCTCCTCTATATGGTAAGCCTTCATATATTTGAAGATTGCTAAAATGGCTAAGTCTCTTCTTTTTCAGGCTAAATACCTACAACTGCTTCGACCAATCCTTATATAAGTAGGGGTCATGATATCCAGTCACCTGCTGAGTAAATTAATTAAAATATCCACCCCACTTAAAATATTTGGTAAGATGCTAAGTTCTTATTCTTTTATTGGGTGTGAACATACCTTGATTGTTCACTAGATATGAACAATTTTCTTCTGTGGGAGAAGAAAGTGTCCCTTGAAAATGAATTACTAAGGAGAGAAGAAAATGTTTTGATTTTAGTCTGGGACTCCTCTTCACTGTATAAGAAGAAGACCTTAGGAACTTTGAAGCATCAGGAGTGTAATTTAGTTCCTCAAACAAACAGAACAGACTTCCTTTTGCATTTAGAGGAAAATCCCAGGACTTATTCGCACTTAATGAATTATCAAGATGTGTTCTCATCTGACAAAAATCTCAGAACACAGCATTTTATCACTTACTCTAAGCAGGATAAAATTGTCTAAGCTGATCCCTATCACTTTACAACAGCATACTAAAATGGGGATGAGGTGGGGAAGTAAAATAGAAAAAGTGACTTGAAATGAAACATTTACAAAGAAAAAAATGATGGGATTTGGAATCAAAGGACTTTTACCAATTAGCTTTTTGATCTTGGATAAGACACTTCCCCTTTGTGGTCTTTAGTTTCCTCATCTATAAAATAAGGTTAGATTAGATGATCTCAAGGATCCCTTTAGCTCTCTAAATGAGCCTGAGGTTGACATGAATTTTGAGTACTTAATATTATTTTCTCCCAGATATCCTTTATTATATAGGATCCAATATAACTAGAGTATAAGTTATGTATATTAATTTTCAACAAATGTTGCATTGTTATAGCTATGGATAAATTACAATGACTATACAGAGGATACTACAAGAACTGAAATGCCTCTAACTCTAGGCTATCTATGCTTGGCATATATTTCCTTTCTTCAGTATAACCTGCAGTGATCCTTCTCTCCCATTAGTATGGCTGCCTAGAGATAGTGAGGGAAGAGCAGCTGAAATTCAAAGGAAATACTTACCATCTATGCCCAAGGAGAAAGGAGTGTAGAAAAACAGGGAAGGTGGGACATGTTCCTTGTTCTGGATGTTACTGTTCCTAGAAAGAGCTTAGAGTTTCAGATATTTAATTTGAAAAGACAATGCAAGATTAATTGATTCATTATATTAACCCTAAGGCTGAAGCCAGATTGTACCCTTGATTCAAAGGAATGAATTTCTTGGAATGGAGGTAACCTAACAATGCCAGGATTTGGTGCCTTCTTCAAGTTGGTACTTTTGTACTCTTAGTACCTAGCACAAGCAATGGTGTTTGTTTAGGGGGAGTGTGTCTGATTTTTGCCAACAATGGCAAAGGCTTATTCTTTTCCTGATTCCATGATTGAATGTACTGGAAGACTAATTCATTAAATACCAAAATAATTGTGTCATTAGTTTATAAGGTGCTTATATGGAATGGGCATTGGACCAGTGATCACAAGATCTGTGTCTTAGTCCAGGGCTATCACTTGGGGATCTTAGGTAATGCCTCTGAGGATCAGTTATGTTATCTATAAGGTGTTTTGTCTATCTGACAGGATTGTTACATGAAGTTAATGGGATAATGTTTATGAAAATACTTTGGACAAAGCCATGCAAATGTTAGGAAGAGTAAGTAACATTTACTGAACTGAATTATTATTATTATTGAATAGTAATCAGGAGGTACTAATGGAAGTAAGCAAGTTTATTTTAAAGCATCCCAAAATTTGCCCCTTATAGAGTTCTTAATTGGATACAAAAATATAATTTTATTCATAAGATTTGATTTCTCTTACATTGCAGAGAACTCTATGCTTGAAGTCAGGAAGAACTGCATTTAATTGTTTTTCAGATACTTATTAGTTGTTTGACCAAGGTTAAGTTACTTCACCTTTCTCAAACTCGACTTTCTCATCATTTATCAAATGGGGGTAACAGCATCTAGCACAGGATTGTGGTGAAGGTGAAATGAGAAAATATGTGTAAAGCTTTGCTCTACTTTGGGGACTGGCCTGGTGTAAGATTAAGTCATTTTTTAGTAATCTGGTTTTTTGTAGGAATTGGGGGAGAGTGGGGAAGAGAAAGTGTCAGTTTTAATTATTCATAAAATTGTCTAACTTTTTACTGTCCTTTCCTTGGAAACATTACATTAGGTGAGCAGACCTAGCTTGATTGTTTACAGATGGGAAATTATCACCTCTTCAATGAGGTTAAAAGTAAGGGTTTGATCCCTCTCTCTTTCCCCCCTTCCATCCCTAACCACACTTAGAGGTGAGATTTGTATTACTTTATTTGGAGACTCAGTTTTGATAGAATTCTGTTTCAGTGTTTCTTACTGGGACTCCAAAATTTTTTTTCATTCAGTTTTGATGACTGGACACAGTTCTGAACTTTCTTTGAGAGCTGAGGGTTGGAGAGTCTTTGTCTATACTAGCCATTCATTTTTTCTTTAGTTTTCTTTAGCTTGGTTTACTAGAACTTGGTTCATGCAGTTTGGGAATCCAAAAGAATAAAATTGAGTTAAAACATCCATTTGACTCTGGCATAAACTAAAGGAGACCAAATTGAAAAGCCTGGTTTTTGTTGTTGTTGTTGTTTGTTTGTTTTTTTAAATCAGATTTAGTTAGTGTACTACTACTTTATTGAGAGGTTTGTCTTCCTAAGACAAATGAAGCCTGTCAAAAATAGCTTGAAAGACCAGGTAAGATTTAAATCTTTCAAACAGTTAAGTTTTTAGGAAAAGAATAAGAAAAAAGTATTAACTTTGTCCATTTTCTCTAATAGGGAAAGAAAGAATATCAGAACCTTTATACTGCTGAAGAAACTTACCATCAGCTCTGGGAGTCATAATTTCTCGACTGAAGGTCGAGTTTTGGCATTTATCTGATTAACTCGTTCAGTGGGACACATCCCAAACAAGTGTCAGCGCTTTGCAAACTTTAAAACATTCTATAAATATCAGTTGTTATTGTTACATTGGCATCCGAATTGGTTCAAGTTGTTTGGGAGGCTGTTTAAATGAGGGGTGGAACCCACAGGAGAGGAACTCAGTGAACCGATTTACCTCTGGGTTCTGGTGGGTTGTGTCTGGGACTCTCCTTGGAGTGTCGCCCTCCACAGGCACGGGTTATTCAAGAGTATATGGATGAAATGATGAAATGAACTAATATTCATCAGAGGGGAGGCTGATAAATAACCACAAATGCAATACTTTAAAAGGAAGAATTCCGTTCTCTTAAGGTTATAGTCACCATTAGGGACCCAATCTAAAACTACCACCTCCTTCAGATTTTGCACCCTTAACAGGTCCCGAAGTCTACGGAGTCTTTCCCTAATTCTTGCTTGAACTTGAATCTCTCCCTCCCTCTCCCTTCCCACCTCCCCTCCCTCCCTCCCTCCCTCCCTTCCTTTCCTTCTTCTTCCTTCCTTCCTTCCTTCCTTCCTTCCTCCTTCCTTCCTTCCTTCCTTCCTTCCTTCCTTCCTTCCTTCTTTCCTTCCTTCCTTCCTTCCTTCCTTCCTTCCTTCCTTCCTTCCTTCCTTCCTTCCTTCCTTCCTCCTTCCTTTCTCTTCTCTCCTCTTCCTTCTCTCTCTCTCTCTCTCTCTCTCTCTCATTCTCTCTGCCCGGCAGATGTCAGTGTAGCCTAGGACTCGCGACCACAACGGCTCGAAGCGAAGCCACCACCCCGCCCCGATTTGCTCCCCTCCCTCTGCCCCTCCTTCCTTCCTCTCCTTCCTTCCTTTCCCCTTCTTCCATTGCCTGTCACCGACTAGCTACAGACGGAGATAGGAGGAAGAGGAGGAGGAGGAAGAGAAGGAGGAGGAAGAGGAGGAGGAGGAGGAGAGACTGGGAATGAGTTGGAGACAGACACAGCCCTCCGCGCACACAGATACGCTGCTGGAGACAGACAGGGGGAGGCGGCGGCGGCGGCAGGAGGAGGAGGAAGAAGAGGAGGAAGAAGAGGAGGAGGAGGAGAAAGAGAGGAGGAAAAGGAGAGGAGAAGGAAAGGAGGAGGAGGAAGAGCAGGAGGTAGGACACTTTCTATTAGCAGAGGTAGCAGCAGCAGCAGCCTCCCCCCGCCACCTTCCCCGACCCCTTTCCCGCATCTCCCCCTCCTTTCCCAGCCTGGGAGGGGTTGCTGCAGGCAGGGGCGGGCCGGAAGAGGCAGTGCCACTGCCGTTGGTTCTCCCTTCCTCCTTCCTTCCCTCCCTCCCTCCTTCTCTTCTTCTCCGCTGCTCTCTTGATCCGGAGTTCCCGCCGGGGTGTCAGGAGTGGAGATGCAGCTTCTGTGGCCGCAGCTCCAGAGCCGGGGCCGGGGAATCCCGGAGAGCCGGGGAGGAGCCGCAGTCCCCGCCGCCGCCGCCGCCGCCAGACAGACTGAAAGTCCCTGGGAAAGTGAAAGGGGGAGGGGGAGGGAGGCCCAAGTTTAAGGTCTCCGACTCTTAAAGAGACAAGACACTTCAGTCTCAGTGCGTCCCCAGCGGTCAGCCCCGGCCCTCGGGCCCTTCTACGCCTCTTCTCTGGGTTTGCACGCCCCGGGGGCATCTCTCCTAGAGCACCAGCCCTTGAGTCGGGCCGGGAAGGCTGCAGCTCCAGCGCGGCCCCCTCTTGCCTGTCTGGCCCGGGCTGAGTCTGTCTGCAGCCCTCCCCTCTCCACTTCCCTGCCTCCGTCTCCCCACCGGTACGCGGTCTTTAAGAGGGAGGGGGCGGCTGCAGGTGAGTGAGGCTGGGAGCTCCCTCGGGGGAGCTGGGACTGTAGGTGTCTGGGTAGGGCTCAGACGTCTGGCCCCAAGTTCAGCCCAGCGCGTCCAGCCGGAGTGGGGGTGGGAAATAAGAACAGGACGATATTGGGAACTGGTCAAGAGGACGTCCAGGAGGTTTGAGGTAGACCTAGGGGAACTTCCAAGGGTCTGGGTGGGGTAGGGGGTTGGAATCGGGTAGGAGTAGAACGGAGTCGCCACCGCCGCCCTTCCTGTGTGCTCAGTCCACGAGTCCTCTTTCCCTAGAGACTGGAAGTGCATGCAGTCTGTCTGGTTGTCTGTGCTACGGGGTGGGGATCAGCTTGACCGGGATGGTGCTGGAGTGGAGGAAGGTGCTTTCAGGTCGCGGGGTTTTCCCCAACCCAGATGCTGAGGTGAATGGGTTTGCATCTTACGATCCCAACCACTGCAAGCCTTTCCCCCACCCTGGTCTGTTGGGCATCGTTGTTATTGCAGAATATTATTCTTCCTACCATTACTCCAGATAATTAGTCGGTTCCCATTGTACGGTGCCTGGTATCTCTCTTATAAAGCACCGTGTGCTTTTTAAACTGCAGTGGCAAGAGTTAATTTTGCATACCACAGAATGCAGCTGCGGTAGCTGCAGCCGAGAGTTCGTCCGGCTTTAGCTCCAGGTAGACCAACTCTAGTCGGCTGTGATTTTGGCTGGTAGGGAAAGCCCTGCATATCAAGGACCATGCAGAGAACTTTTTTTCTGGGGAAAAACGAGGAAGGTGAGAGGGCTGTCTGAAAGGCACCCACATACAAACACAGAACCCAACCCTAATCAACCACAAAACAAACCCAGTTTATATTCGCAGATACTGTTGTTATGGTTATCTTAGTTCAAATCTAGGTTTGTCTTACCTGTCTTATCTACTACTGATCAGTCTTGCATCAATTGGTGTAAACAAGGTCACCCGAAGCTCTTTATGTTGAGTGGGAAGTCTGTTACTTTATGTTAGGCTGTTATTACACTTAATCTGTGTTTTGCCGAGGAGACTTAGGGGAAACCGGCATGCTGAATTTCTCTTTGACCCTCATCCTGGAATAAACAGGAAACAATGAGTATCCAACCAAAAATCAAAGAGCTTCCCTTTGTTTTGAGGTTGGATACTGGATATCTGTGAAGTGGCCCTTCTAGAGATTTTAAAACAGTAATTTATTAATGTCTGAGGCTTATTTATGAGGTTTCTTCTGTATGTACAATCAGTGATGATTGTGAAGGACAACGGAGCTCTTTGGCTTAATGTGATAGGGTAGCAGAAGGGCATTTGTCTATTTAGAATTTTTCTTAACTGGGGAAAAAAGGTAGCATTCTTTGTTTGGAAGAAAACACCTCCACAAACTTTTGCTGGAATAGATTCTCCATTAGAATGAAGGGATTGTGGTGATGGAAGTATGGAAGACCATATCCAGCAGACATGTAAATCAGCGTCCTGTTTCCCAGACTACCGGGCTTGCACCTTTCAACAGGAAAGCAAAGCAGAGGACCTTTGTCAGCCCACCCTTTCAAGGCAGGCACAGCTTCAGGGAAGGCTGACTGGTTGTTACATAGTGATAGTCTGGGTGGCCAATCCATTTCATGTTTGTTTTATTTCTTTTAAACAAATATAATATGTTTCTTAAAGAGCCTTTTAGTTTGGGAAAATGTCATGTTTTTTGTTTTGTTCCTCAATTTATTTTCTTCATTCCTATTTTAACTTATTTTTAATCTGAAACAGTGATTCTCTAATGATTTAGGATTTCTTCATTCATTCATTCCACAAATATATATTAAATGCCTACTATGTACAAGACATTGTCCAAGGCACTGTAAGTTGAAATGTGAATTTGATATTCCTTATGAGATAATTAGTAATTAACTGAGTTAGAGATAAGTTGTCATAATGAACAGTGCTAGCCCATAAAAATATTCAGATTCTAATGCTTTTCCTTGAGGGTAATGATGGGGAATTTCCTTTTTAAATGGTGCCTATTGCTAGGCCAACTAACATTAAGAGTAATATTCTGCGTATCTATATCTGTTCTAGTGCTTCAGCACTGAGTATTAAGTTACTCTGAGTATTCTACTAAGTGTATTCTGAAGAAACTTTAATTGTACAGTACATGTTCAGTTCTCTTTCACCCTCTGTCTCTGTTTCTCTCTGTCTCTGTCTCTCACCACCTCTGTCTGTCTCTGTCTCTGTCTCTGTCTCTCACCACCTCTGTCTGTCTCTGTCTCTGTTTCTCTGTCTCTGTCTCTCTGTTTCTGTCTCTCTCTTTTTCTTTCTGTATGTATATATATATATATGTGTATATATATATATATATATATATATATATATTTACATCATCATCCATAACAACAATGTTTATTTCAGAGTATTGCCTCAGTGACTCAGATCTGGCACAAGAGAGTTTTATTTTTCTTCTTTTTGTATAACATCAAGAACATGGAATGTATAGAGCTATTCTATATGCTTATACATACACATTTCTACATATATATAGTTTGGTGGGATTTGGGGGGGGAAGGATGTGGACCTGTGTTGTCTTTGACATGTGGAACTCCTGGTGTGGAAACCTCTTCCCTTGATTCAAATAATAGTAGTACTGTAATAAAACAACAATAATAAAGTCATCCCTTCCACATTGTGAGAGTTAGGGGTCCAGCACCCCTGAGATCTGGAAAATTCATGTAAAATTTTTGGGCTTCGTTTCATATGAGAGAAATCAGAATTATTATGGTATTAAAAGATAAAAATAAGTTGATACACACTCTTATCCATATATCTTATGCATTTCTGAGTTTCTAAACTTTTTCTATGCCTTTTGCTGGCCTCTTTATATCATCTGTGACTTCTGCAAAACTGCTCCCAAATTCCCATTTAATTTCTCATGCCAACCTGAGTTGTATCTAAACTTTTATGGGAAAAGTTGTGATGTGGAAAATATAATTAGAGGACTAGAGAATAGACTGCTGATTTGATTGATATTAGGGACATGTGGGTAAGAAAACTTCCTTTACCAATGCAGGTCCACTCCTTCTCTGTAATTTTTGGATTAAGAGTTGCCTATAATACTAAGAAGTTAAGTAGCTTGTCTAGTGTCAAACAGTCTAAATGTAAGAAATAGGATTTGAATCCACATCTTTCTGGCTTTGAGACCAACTTTCTAGTTACTATGCCATGTTGCTCGTAATAATGATAATAACACTCATATGGTGCTTTAAGGTTTATAAACACCGTCTTACCTATGATTTCATTTGTTCCTCACAATAATCCTTTGAGGAGGGTCTCTCTCCATCTCTCTACCTCCTTTTCTTTCTTTTTCTCTTCTTCCTATTTTTTTTCAGCATGATGATGGGCAACTCCTTTATAACTTAGAGAACTGGATAATTGTCAGGAACTCTGTGATGTTAGAGGATTTGCTCAGACTCACATGGCAACTGATCCTATATGTCTGTAGTTGGAATTTGAATCTATGATTGCTGGTCCTTACTTTCTATACTTCCTAGTACCTCTCACATGCATGTTAATAGTGCTTATAACATGTACATTGATTACACAGTAATATTTGGTAGCACTTGAAGTATCTGTTGATGTATTTCAAGAAGAGCAATAAATTTTAAGACTTGGGGGAAAGTGGGAATGGAACCTTGTTGACCTAACAACTGCTTGATCTTACAATAGCTTGCTGGTCTTAATATTGAACACTTTGACTGAAGAGTACATTTGAGAATATATGAATTGTAAAGACTGAAATTTTGTCTTAGGGTTTTAGCTTTCCTTACTTATTGTGTTTTTTAATCTGCAGTAACCCTTGGAAGAGTTTTCCCATCATGGGAAGAGTGTGTGTGTGTGTGTGTGTGTGTGTGTGTGTGTGTGCGTTTGCCTTTTGCTTTGGGAAGACACTCTGTTCCTAGTAGTCTTTTAGTGTTCTATTCCTCTGTCTCTCTACCTCCTTTTCTTTCTTTTTCTCTTCTTCCCATTTTCTTTCAGCATCTTCTCTCTCTCTCTCTCAGTCTTTGTCTCTCTGTATTTGCCTCTGTCTCTGTTTTCTCTTTGCTCCTCTTTCCTTTTTTCCCCTCTCTTTTTCCTTCTCCCCCCTTCCCTCTTCTGGGGCTCAGTTTGTATAACCAGAGTCTTATGGTGGAACCCAGCCAGTGCCAGCTGTTGACTAAAGGATCTGGTGCCAATTTGTTGGTGCATCATTTGAGAATCACCCCCTCCCTTTCCAGCA